>NC_139633.1:32231410-32463910 GCF_964638095.1 Poromitra crassiceps
CATACGTTCAGCTTGTGCCTGCTTCAAGCTTCAGTTCTGCTTACGTTCGGCATCCTGTGTGAATGAGGGCTTACTCAGCAGTAAACCAGGAGAGACTGAAATCGTGGGACCCGCTGTTTATTTTATGACCGCCCGTGCCAACCTGATTACAGCCCATTCCCGCGAGATTTGCGTTGGGTCCAGCGGGACCCATGGGAGTCCCGACCCCTCTAGCCCCAAGGATCAGCCTGCAAAACACAGTGGCATTTTGACTATGGTGGCCTCTTTGTACGATCCTCTCAGGATTGTGGAAATTTGGAAGGTCTGAAACATGGAGCTGCATCATTTCTCAGATGCCAGCATGAAGAGCTATGGTCAGTGTTGGTCAGTCTTCATACATGAGACCTCAAAATGAAGAGGGAGATGTTCACTGCGCTCTAGTTGTAGGAAAATCATGTTCTCACACATGTGTCTGGAATTGACAGCTGCAGTTTTTTCTGTGAAGATGAGCAGCATCCAATCAGGAATCAGAATCTACTGATGCTGAGAAGTTCTTCTGGAGCAACTCTAAAGTGCTCTTAGGATATATAAAAAGTTTTGTGGCTAATCGCTTTCAGAAGTTTCAGCTCAGCTCAGCTCCTCTTGAATGGAGATACATCTGAACCAATGAGAATCCTGCTGACTGCACTTCACTCCCAGTGAGCTTCTGACATCTACCTGGCTCACCGGAATACAAGTTCTTATGGAACAATGAAATGAAGCTGCCATCAGATGAAATTCCAGAGTCAAAATTCGGAGATCCAGAGGTCAGAAGTGTTCCTACACTTAGCACAAGAACCACAGAACGAGGAAGCCTTGTCTCAGTTTCAGAACCCCGTAATCTTATCGCTCTGATGACTAATAGATGCTGGGGGCAACAGCCAATATTTCAGGGTTTTCCGTGTAGAGCGGACATCCGGGCCAAGACTTCCTCTTCTGGCATTGTCAGATAGCAACCTGAGATGCCAGAATGGAGTTGGAGTTGAGAGACAATTCTCATAATGCAGATATCTGTTTATGGAGATCAGCTGAAATGTCATCTGGACCTAAAACACCTACAAGAAGTATCGATTGAACTCGCTTGTCTTAAGCTTTCATCTTGGTCACTGGCTACCCGAGCTGCTGCACGCATTCCAAGTGTGTGTGTGTGTGTGTGTGTGTGTGTGTGTGTGTGTGTGTGTGTGTGTGTGTGTGTGTGTGTGGCCACATGGGTGTGTTGTCGTGTGACAAATAAAGATGTGTTTGTCCGTCCAGTTCTCCTTCCCTCTCCCTATAGTTCATAATAACCTCCTTCTCATGGGTCATTTAATCTGATGTAGTTTATAAGGCTTTCAGGAGCTGTGACATCAAGTAAAAGAAACATACTGTATGAACTAAATCGTTCAGCATTTTAACAGCCACACACAATGGTCAGTGAGACGACCAACATAGCAGCCAGGGGGAGCCAGAGAATAGCTTTACCTTCAGTCTGACTGCTGTCAGTGGGATGCTGAGGAAGAGGAGGAGACTGTGGCTGTGGCTGTGGCTGACTGGAAGCTCCTCTGTTCTCTGAAGGCTCCCTGACATCACTGACATCCACTGAGAGAGAGAGAGAGAGATAAAAGGGCTTGAATTTAACACCAGCAAACCAGCCAATAGCTCCTATTCATCCAACAACTCTTTACATTTATACTGAAGAACTGAAGGAAGTGAACATTCATCATGTTTAGTTTTCATCTGAGTCTCTCACATGAATAAAGGTCCTTTACACACCAAGAGTGATTCATTTGTGCCATTAATGCACACGTCAATCATATTTTTCAAACCTATAATCAATTAATGCAACCGTGCATATTGTGAAATTGCAGCACATTTTTTCAGATCAAGGCAGATTTCTTTTGAGTTTTTGCCTGCAACATGAACAAATCTACATAGATAAACAAAGACAAAATAATGTGTAGGCCACAATAGCATGTTGGAGTGATGACTAGATAGGTGGCTACATAGGTTGGTTATATTTGTCTGTGTTTATTGATAACTATAAGGACACAAGTCACACCTACAAACTTGACCAGAGGAAAATCAATGCCTTGATTATGAAAGATTATCAAGTGCATCACTCTGCAGTTATAAAACAATATATTAGCTCCATTATTTCACTCCTGACACACACTTTGAACCAAACCAGTGTAATGATGAATTATGCATCCCTGGTGAGAATTGCATCCCCTCCATATTTTGTGCTGAAACAGGGGGATGCACATCTCAGCAGGTACAAACCGCAGAGATTTGTATCGCCCTCTTTTAAAGGAGCAAATTCAGCTTCCATGAGGCAAGACAGACCCCCAGGCCTTAAGGTCACCTCTACCCTGATTTTAAGCACCAAAGTCGGCCTCCATGAGCCAGGAGAGACCCAGGCCTGGAGGTCACCTCTACCCGGATTTTGAGCACCAAATTCGGCCTCAAGGACCCTCCAGCTCTATTCTACCCCGATTTTGTAAGTCAAAACAGCACAGAATATGGTGAAATAACTTCATAAACTATCAATGTCAAATTGTTTATAGATATAATAGATTTACTGCAAATATTGACGTAACAAAGTGTCTCAATCAAATATGTGCAGTGTCACCTTACATGTTTCATGTGAATTGTCACATGACCAGAGCTGTTTAATACCTGTAAAGTACCTATGTTGTACCTATATATAGACGTTATATTACTGTAAAGTACCTACTGTATGTTGTACCTATATATAGACATATTATTGTAACCTTCTTGGTTGAGGTCCACCATAAGAAACTCACCCTGTTACTTCAGGATATCATAGAAGATATCTTTGGCTCTATCTCCACTGGCATGCAGAAAGTTACAGAGCTCTCTCATCTCCCGAGCAAAACAAGGAAGCCATTGAGAATTGGCTAGAAGAAAAATGTGGATCTACATGTAGCTGTCAAGGAAGTAAGTTGGAGTGTTCAACTTCCGTATGATCTTTGTGTGCAACACACAACCATGCACGTGACACAGGAGAACGCCAGGATTGGGGAAGGGGGGTGGGGGGGGGGGGTTGCTTTACCCTGTTTAGGCCGTGGTTTCTGAATGATGACGTGCTCCACAGTGTCTCTATAGTTCATAATACCCACCTTCTCATGGGTCATATAATCTTATGTAGTTTATAAGGCTTTCAGGAGCTGTGACATCAAGTAAAAGAAACATACTGTATGAACTAAAGCGCAAATTATGCTCACGCGAAATCGCCGGCACTAACTGCGCCGAGGGGGTCACCGCTACTGGGTGTCCTATGGGCGCAGCTCGGTGGAGGGGGCGTGCAGCTCCTCGAAAATGTGACTCCGCGGCATCAACGCGGACGCGACATGACCAGCACGAGAGCTATGATTGGCCATTGCCTTGGGCCGCGCACATGAAGTACTTGTGAGGAATGAGGAAATGCCATTTCCTTATTTAACAGTGCTTGTCCCTCATCTAGCAAAGCCTTCTGCAGGCTCACCGGAATGAGTTTTGAAATGGAGGGACAATAAAATGTCCCCCCACCGACATGATTGCAAGTTCTTGGTAAACGACACGATAACGTCATATGTAACGGACATAAGTGTACCACAAGCCACCTAGTGTTTTGGACGTGTACCGCAGCCAATGCGCCGAGTTACGTTCGAGTATGCACAGTCTCGCTGTCGCCGCTAGTTGGCTGCAAGGCTCCAAGTCGAGGGTGCGCAGAACCCTGTCAGCGCCTTCAATCGTTCATCATTTTAACAGCCACACACAATGGTCAGTGAGAAGACCAACATGGCAGCCAGGGGGAGCCAGAGAATAGCTTTACCTTCAGTCTGACTGTCAGTGGGAGGCTGCGGATGAGGAGAAGCTCCTCTGTTCTCTGAAGGCTCCCCGACATCACTGACATCCACTGAGAGAGAGACAGAGAGAGAGAGAAACTTTAAAAGGGCTTGAATTTAACACCAGCAAACCAGCCAATAGCTCCTATTAATCCCACAACTCTTTACATTTATACTGAAGGACTGAAGGAAGTGAACATTCATCATGTTTAGTTTTCATCTGAGTCTCTCACATGAATAAAGGTCCTTTACACACCAAGAGTGATTCCTTTGTGCCATTAATTCACACGTCAATCATATCTTTTTTCAAACCTATAATCAATCAATGCAACTGTGAATATTGACGTCAAAATTTCACTGAGTGAAATTGCAGCACATTTTTCAGATCAAGGCACATTTTTCTGAGTTTTCGGCTGCAACATGAACAAATCTACATAGATAAAGAAAGACAAAATTATGTCAGTGAGAAGACCAACATGGCAGCCAGGGGGAGCCAGAGAATAGCTTTACCTTCAGTCTGACTGTCAGTGGGAGGCTGCGGATGAGGAGAAGCTCCTCTGTTCTCTGAAGGCTCCCCGACATCACTGACATCCACTGAGAGAGAGACAGAGAGAGAGAGTCGGAGTGATGACTAGATAGGTGGCTACATAGGTTGGTTATATTTGTCTCTGTGTATTGATAACTATAGGATCTAGGACACAAGTCACACCTACAAACTTGACCAGAAGAAAATCAATGTTTCGATTATGAAAGATTATGAAGTGCATCACTCTGCAGTTATAAAACAATATATTAGCTCCATTATTTCACTCCTGACACACACTTTGAACCAAACCGGTGTAATGCCGAATTCTGCATCCCTGGTGAGAATTGCATCCCCACCATATTTTGTGCTGAAACAGGGCGATGCAAATCTCAGCAGGTACAAACCGCAGAGATTTGCATTAGGGATGGGCATTTCTAGCAAAAACACTATTCGAAATTCGCTGGCCAAAGTCGACTTTTAATCGAAATTCGAAAAAAAAGATTAAAAATCAAAAAAAAAGTATATATATATTTTTTTTAGTTTTTTTTAGTTTTTTTTTTTTCGAGTGAAATGTTGCACTGTCTCCCCTGATTCTAAGTATAGTCGAATCGCTTGGTTTGAGCAAGTAAAACAAATTTTATAAGCATTTTAAGCAAGGTTTATGGAAAAATGAATGGCGGATGAAATCCCATGGAGAGGGAGAGGGGGTGACTTTGGCACCCCTTTGGCACTTTGGCAGTCAGACCTGAGCCTACGTCAGCCACGTTAGCATAGCTTCTCAGTAAAAAAACTAAAGAAATCCAAAAAAATTCAAATTCAAATTTCGACTTTTAATTATAAAAGTCGATTTTGGTAATGAAAACGATTATTCGAAAATTCGAAATTCGTTGCCCATCCCTAATTTGCATCCCCCTCTTTTAAAGCACCAAATTCAGCTTCCATGAGCCAAGACAGACCCCCAGGCCTGGAGGTCACTTCTACCTTGATTTTAAGCACCAAAGTCGGCCTCCATGAGCCAGGAGAGACCGAGGCCTGGAGGTCACCTCTACCCTGATTGTAAGCACCAAAGCTGCCCTCCATGAGCCAAGACAGACCCCCAGGCCTGGAAGTCACCTCTACCCTGATGTTAAGCACCAGAGTTAGCCTCCATGAGCCAGGAGAAACGCAGGCCTGGAGGTCACATCTACTTGGATTTTAAGCACCAAGTCGGCCTCCATGAGCCAAGACAGACCACCACGCCTGGAGGTCACCTCTGCACAGATTTTGAGTGCCAAAGGGGAGACCCTCACCCTCCAGCTCTATTGCGCTCAACAGTCACGGGACTTTTCGTGTCCCGTGACCTACTGAATCATGAGTGACCTTAAAACATTTGATTTAAGCAAGAACAAAGAATAACAACAGGAAAAAAAAAGATTTTCCCTATTTTTATTTTTTTAAACCGAATGTTTGGTTGGCTTGGTCCAAGCCTTAAAACTCATTATTTAAGGATTTATCTACAGGTCTATGGAGAAAATTAATGCGGAACTCACTTCTGGGGCAAATTACATCACGAAAAGTCACGTGACTGTTGAGTTCTATTCTACCTTGATTTAGTAAGTCAAAACAGCACAAAATATGGTGAAATAACTTAATAAACTATCGATGTCAGATTGTTTCTAATCATTGATGAGCACCCACAAAGAAGATTGTGGGCTCTATCTTCCGACAGGCGCTATCCCCTAATAGCGCTTTGCACACCTGTTTGCCATAACTCATTCTCTGCCAAGGACGTACCCGGACGTACTTTTAACAATGGCGTTCTGTGCCAAGGACGTACTCGGACGTACTTTCATGTTTTGGCTGTTTACATTACATCAGACACTTTCCCAGCCTGTGACATTGTTTCAAGTCAAACTGATAAAAGGAACCCGCTAGTTTAGTATTTATGGGTGGAGCCTGTGGTCGAAACAGAGTCCGACCCAGAGTTCTCGGATGGCGACGATGGCGAGGAAGACGCCGGCGTTTTTGTTGTTGCTCCACGACGGAGCGCCAGGGCGACGAAGGCTCCCCTTCACAGCGTTCTGATCCGTCTGACACAGATGAATCGGAGGAGGAGAAATGGGTGCCACTTGGAGAGAGCGATGACGATGGTAAAAAGTAGCCTATTTTTTGTATCGCGTTTGAGATGAAATGATCACACACAGCCGTCTGTGTCACATAAACATTTGAAAGTTTACAGCACTAACGTAGCTATTGTGTGATCTTCTGTGCTAACGTTAGTTATGAGAGGTAACGTGACAGCAGGTAACGTTACAGCACTCATTATTCCTGTGTGTGTGTGTGTGTGTGTGTGTGTGTGTGTGTGTGTGAGAGAGAGAGAGAGTGTGTGAGTGTGACCACATAAGGGTTCGTTCCATTTGTTTATGCTTTTATCAAGCTAAGCTAAAAATCCACATGGCAACTGTAAAAGTAAATTATTTATTTGATTTTGTGCACATATTTATCATACTTTGATATTTTGTGTTTTCAGACTCTGAGTCGATGGAGGCGCAGTCCAGTCCTAGTCCCAGTCCTGTGTGTAGTCCTACACCACCTATTTCGGAAAGACCATGTCTCGAAATAGGTTCCAACTTATTCTGAGGTTCTTCCATTTTACTGACAATACTGTAGCAAGGAGGCTGCGGCCAAGCCTCATCTGTCAAGAAACCCCAGGGGCCAGACTCTCTCTCTCTCTCTCTCTCTCTCTCTCTGTAGCCGCTCACTGGGCGGGATGGACCGACACAGCTCCCTCAAATACATTCTCTTATTTTTTATTTTTTATTTATTTATTTGGGAAAACAAATACTGTATATGTCTGATGTGTCACTGAGGCAAAAAATAAAAGGCTCAAAAGAGAGTTCTGCTTGAAACGGTGTCCTTCACTAAAAACCTCTTTTTCTCCTATTTCTCTCCCAAGGAGGGCATTTTTAGTGAAAACAAGCTAACTTCCACTGCTTGTAACTAAACAAGGAAACATGGTAGAGTTTCAGTTTTTTACAAGGGGTAAGAAGAGAGTCTCTGCTTTATTGTGAGATATGTTGTGTAATTTTATTCCTAGCACAGAATATTCTGTGGGTCCTGGAAGATCAGGAAATATGCTCAAAATCCTGGCACTGGGAGCAAACAGACCGAAATGACCCTGGCAGAGAATGAGTTAATGCAGGGAAGATAGCATCTCGCCTTGCGCCGTCTGCCAGGTGTTCTGCTGAGTTTTGCTCCCCCGCCAATCAGCAAAAAAAAAGCATCCCCACCTCACGGGAGCATACTTGTAATAATTTATACAGAAATTTCTAAGTTAAAACAGCCTCGAAATATGTTGGGAATGCAATTCTCGGCCGGGATGCGGAAAGGTTCACGGCAGGTCGCAAGCGCAAATTAGAGCCGTGCCAAAATCATCTGCGCCCCAAAATGCCTGCGCAAATGGGATTTGGGCGGTCTTAAGTTAACTACCAGAGTGTACTCACTCGTGCGAGGACAGAGAGAGCTTATTGACAGATCGTCTGTGGTGCCAACGACCCTCCGGCTTATGAAGGTAAATAGCCTATGTCCATTGTCCAACAAGTTTTCTCAATTCATTTCCCTCTTTGTGATGTGATAAAAGTTTCTCAGTGAGTTATAGTTGATTGCCTCACTGAATTATCTGCTAATACCCAATTTTAGCAGCATAATTTGATGTCTTGGCGTGGCAAGGCTGTGCATGACATATCCAAAAGGAATTCCACTTTCCACTGCGCAAATACCTCTCTGCCCTGGGAGCGCAGCCGTAATCTCCGTGCAGTCCACCCAGCGCAGAGAGGTATTTGTGCGTAAGAGGTCCTTTTCAAAGGTCTTAGCGCAAAGTAATTGCGCGCTGCTGACGATAGCATAATGCCATCTATCACCACATTTTAGCGCTGAAACGCCTGCTTTGGCTTCTGGCAGCCAATGCCCAGTACAATTATTACAGGTCAGGCATGCGCTTGTGTCCGCCCCCAATTTGCATTGCACACGGTAGGGCTGCATGATATTGGAATAAACTGACATTGCGATATTTCCCCCGCCTGCGATATATATTGCGATATGAAAAAATACAGAGATTTTCACCAGATTACCAGAATAGCTCTATTTTAAAGAAAATAATGATTCGGGTGATTTTGTAGAGGAGTCCATCTGATTTTGGAGGTCGAATTAGGTATGTTTCTCAACCACTGGGCTGTGGCCCACTGGTAGGCCTCAGGCTCAGAGTGCCATCTATCAGGGTTCATACACATTTTGACCAATGGATTTCCATGACTTACATACATGAAAAAGTGAGTGATTCTACTGTAAAATGTCACTAGCCTACACTTCACTTAGTGTAATGCAGCTTTTAAAGCCAGGGAAAGAGAACATTTATGCCGTATCACCATATTACCATATCCAACATCTAAGATAGTCTCATATCACAAGATTGATATAAAATTTATATATTGCCCACCCCTAATATTGAATGCCAGAATCTACCTCCCAATTATGCTATTTGCAGAAAAACATTAGATTTCATTGTGATGCATTTATATCACAAGATGTAAATGCATGTTGTGACGTTAAATGAGCCTGAGGTCAGCTGTTTTAATTTTAATTTTCTACTCAAAGGTATTAAATAATGTTTCAATAAATCAACAGTGAAACACCCCTGTCACTTTACACATTTGGTCTGACCCCCCAGAAACCCCCTCCAGAAACTACCAAGTGGTACGCTCCGCATCTGGGGAGTTCCGGTTTTGGAGCGCACCGCAGTACAGACTAGAGAGACGAGGATTCACATGCAGCAGACCGGTGACAAACAATTCATTCATGAAAAGTAATAAATATACATTTCATTGGCGAGATATGTCTCTTGTCTTTTTATTTTCACTTAAATGTTTTGTGTAAATGAGTTGCTATGTATGATTAACTCTACCGTAACATTACTGCTATCATCTGATGCATCATCAGAGCCTGAGGGGGAGAGAGAGCCGCAGTGATAACACGGACAACTTCTCAGTAATAATCACTTTAGCCTTCGTGTCATTAGAAGTTGCTGTCTTGCTTTTTGGTGGAACTCCATGGACATGAGTTACAGCAGCCTGCTGTATGCTGCGCCACGCCTCTTCGGCGTAAAGCGCATTTCGGGGCCTAAAAACATGATGCTATCTTCCCGAGGCAGGCGCAAAGCGTGTTTTTTTTGCGTTTAACGCCAGTTTAGCGCCTAAGGCCAGGGGGAAGATAGGGCCCCTAGCCTCTACTCTGGGGCAGTCGTCTCTCTGGGGTCAAATTTCCCCACAGACGTCTTGAAGTAGGTGTGAAAGCGGCCATGGTTTCAGCTCCTGTACCAAACAGTGGAACTCTACATGCTCTCTCCTCTCCTCACAAGACATCACTGCTTGATGTTGACTATATTTGTTCCTGTCGTGATGGTTTGTTTAGAACCTATTTAACCACAAAATTGCGTCTTGTTTCCACCTGCGAATGATTCTGAATTTTCCTAATGTTTATTTGCTCGCTCCTGGTGTATAACAGCCTTAAAGGAGAATTTCGTTTTTTTTTAACCTGGACCCATCTCCTGGCAATAATTATGATTTGGCCACTCACCCAGCGATGTCCGCGGCGTTTCTGGCCGTCCTAGCGTTGTTTTGAGATCACGTCCAAGTCAGTTGTAAAATGGAGCTGATTTGGGGCCAAGTGTGAGCCTGTCTTTCCTGCATCTAAATAGCTATTTTTATTCCCGTTTTCGCCACATATGGTAATAATGTGATCCCTCAACATCCACCAGAGTGATATTTCGCCCCAGGCCATTTCCTGGACTTTCACAGGGATCAAATTACCTCAAACGTGATCTCGGTCACCAAGTCTCGTGAAGTCCCGCGATACTTTCCTGCCGGCTGGCCAACTACAGGTACACGCTTTGCGGTGGTGGTTTTAGCGTAACCTATGTGGGGTTTGGCATAACCTTCGTTATTTCGAATCCCACATAGGTTACGCCAAACCCCACATAGGTTACGCTAAAACCACCACCGCAAAGCGGTTTCTGGCGTTTCTGGCCGCTAGGACGGCCAGAAACGCCGCGGACATCGCTGGGTGAGTGGCCAAATCATAATTATTGCCAGGAGATGTTAAAAAAAAACGAAATTCTCCTTTAAGTGACACAAACTGTGTTCCTCTGTGCAGACCCATGTATGTGTTCCCATTTAATTAAACCTGAACCATTGACCTGCATGAAGTTTACTGTTAGGGGACTCCCTCCTCACACATCTATCTGCTGTTAGGGGACTCCCTCCTCACACATCTATCTGTTAGGGGACTCCCTCCTCACACATCTATCTGTTAGGGGACTCCCTCCTCACACATCTATCTGTTAGGGGACTCCCTCCTCACACATCTATCTGTTAGGGGACTCCCTCCTCAGACATCTATCTGCTGTTAGGGGACTCCCTCCTCACACATCTATCTGCAAGCAAGATAGGCTAACAGTTCATGTTATTGTTCCTATAATATAGTATACTTAATTTACGCATATGACCAAAAGGTTGAGGTTTGTCACCTGTCCGCACTTTTCTCTTCCTATGACTTACCTTGTGACAAACTCTGCACTAGATCATTCTTCTTCATCTCCCTCAAAACTCTCTTGGTCACCTCCAGAGAGTTTTCAGGGTAGGTCTGGACCATCTCATCCACTGTGTCCATCCTGTCTGCATTACACAGTCGGCTCTTTGGGATGACTGGGAAGCCTTCCAGGAAGTCCGCCTTCTGCAGGAACCACTTGAACTCCTTGAACTCTTCATCGTCCAAACCCTTCAATACTTGTAGCAGCTTGTTAGATGCCATCCTTGTTTCTCCCTGCAAATCAGAGGTATTTTCAACTCAATTATGTAATTTCTTCACTGTGATGATTAAAAATGCATCTCAGCTCATGTGGTGTCCTGGTGGCTTTTTGGCTCATGACCACTCAAAACTGAAGACTCAGGTCATGTGACCTCATCAAGGACATGATAAACGTGACAGATTTGCATAAGAGACTAGACGTGGACAGACGTTGTTAAACTTATACAAACCACCTATCCTGTCACACAGGAAACAATTATAAAATAGAATTATATATATACATATTAGGGCTGTCAGCGTTAACCCGTTAATCGCGATGCGATTAAGGGCCGACCATAACGCCTTATTTATTTTTTATTGCATGCCGCGATTTTGTCCCTTCGTCGCACCCGTACTTGTAGTCAAGCCGGTCGCAGCGGTTTTCCCGTCTCCTTCCTGTACAGGCATGGAAGAGAAAGACAGCAATATGCTTCTAAATGGCTCGTTTTACTTTAAAAAACTCCCAAATGGCACAGTGGACAAGTCAACAGTAGTTTGCACCTTGTGTAAAACGGAATTAAAATATCACCGAAGTACATCGAGTTTGAGCTATCACCTAAAAGCTAAGCATACCGGCGCAGCTAGTGGCCAGCTAGCAGACAGCTAGCTAGCGCGAGACTCATCACTCATTCTTCCTTCAGAGTCTCGGATGCGCGGGTCCTCTAACCACTGGGAGGTTGGCTCCATTGCTTCACGCGATATACACGTTATCAATACACAGTTTCCAATACCGAGCCATTATTCACATGGAAGTGCCAACGTTTTTAGCTCAGATACAGCCTTCTTCTGCTGTCTCATTTTGGGTTTCAACTGCTCCACAGCACCGCCGCCGGAAGTATCGGTTCTGGTGCGTGTACTGTACCGTTTACAATTGTGCATTTATTTTCTATTCAAGATATATTTTGTAGACAGTGTTACCTCCTGTCTACATTGCACTTCTATTGAATTGAAAATAAATCTAAAATTCAAGATCACAAAGTACATTTATTTGCATTAATTTGATTCCCAATCATGACACACTGGTAAGAATTATTAATATCTAATTAAAAATGCTTTGAAATGCAAAATAATGGCATTTTAAACATGCGATACAAAGATGCGATTCATCGCGATTAACTATAGTTAATCGATGAATCGCGATTAAGAAAATTAATCGTTTGACAGCCCTAATATATATTATATATATATATACATTTTCGTTTTCGCTCACATACCTCTGAAGATGTTCAGGACTGGTCAGCCACCAATATTGGACAATCTATGGAGCCGTAGTCAGCGCTGCTCATTTTCAGTGTGAAAGCCTAGTGGAAAAAAATACACAGGACTTGTTAACACATTGAGTGCCAGCGACGCCATATGGCGTCATTAGAAATTTACCGTAGAGTGCCAGCGACGCCAAATGGCGTCAGTAACTCCAAATTGTTTTTTTGACGGGGGGGTGTCGATCTAAGCTTCTTACGTCGCCTCTAACAATATTGTAGCTATTGGAGGTCGATAACCTATTTTACAAACCCATTAGGTGGCGACAGCACTCTCCTGATCAGAGAAAAAGGAGCCAAACACACAGAAATAGTCACTGGGGAAAAGGAGGAAATCGCATCGCATCCGTCCGTATGCATCGACGTGCATGAAGCACAACGAGCACAACGCCAGCTGTGCCCCGAGCAGCAGCATCCGCTGTCACAACTGAGCACCTGCGTGTACGCTGCAACAGCACATTCGCATAATCAGCCTTATTATTCCGAACTGGAAGCATGCGAGCCCGTGACAAACACACGCGGAACCAAAAAGCTGAATGTCGCGCACCATTCACTGTGTGTGCGCAGCAAACTCAGCAGAGACTGAGAGCCAACAGACACATAAGACACACCCAGGAGGCGTGTGCAGTTGAGGGGGGGGGGGGGGGGGGAACACGCAGAGCAGCATACACTTCACCCAGACAGACCCAGACATCAGAAAATTAGCTTCAGAGTCAGTGATGTGCTTGAAATGTTTAATTTCACAAAAGGCTCATTATCTCAGCTCGTAGAAAAAAAGAGCTGTTTTTGCTTCAATCAAGCTATCTTCTCCGGCTCATAACTAAAGAACGGAAAATGGGATCAATAAACTTTTTTTTGCAGGTGATAGAAGAGAGTCTCATCGTTATTTGTGCGTGTTCAGTGTTTACATAGTAATTATTAAAGAAATTATATGACTGTTTTAAAATGCATTGCGGCCTATGTGGCACAGCAAGCAACCTTTTGCCCAAGGGCCGTGGCACTCAAAGTGTTAATAATGCAATTAGTAAATGTGTTTTGATGCCATATCTACAGGACTACTTTGTTACAAACACTCAATACTACATATATGTTTCCTCAGCATGGTCAGAACAGAGGGTGCTTCCCAGTTTTCACTTCCTTTATTTCTGTGAACTGTTAAATATGTTTTTCCTTTCTTTACTTGGTCAATTGGTAAATGGAGAAAGCAGCAAAAGCCAACAGGGTGTGGCTGCCTCAGAAGTCCTCAGACAGTAGAACTTTCTGGCTGCTCCAGCACAACAAATTCTCACAGTCAAGTCCTCAAACAGTAGAACTCTCTGGCTGCTCCAGCACAACACATTCTCACAGTCAAGTCCTCAAACAGTAGAACTCTCTGGCTGCTCCAGCACAACACATTCTCACAGTCAAGTCCTCAAACAGTAGAACTCTTATTCTCACAGTCAAGTCCTCAAACAGTAGAACTCTCTGGCTGCTCCAGCACAACATATTCTCACAGTCAAGTCCTCAAACAGAAGAACTCTCTGGCTGCTCCAGCACAACACATTCTCACAGTCAAGTCCTCAAACAGAACTCTCTGGCTGCTCCAGCACAACACATTCTCACAGTCAAGTCCTCAGACAGTAGAACTCTTTGGCTGACCTGTTATAGTGTTTAGGCAAAGATCAGACTAGAGCAGAATAGGACAGGCCAGATTAGGCTGTAGATTAGGTAGATCCCCTATGTCCCAGTTAGCTCTGGTTAATGTCTAGAGTAGTCAGTTTGTCTGATCTTCTCCCCCCCCCTCTCTTTCTCTTTCCCCCTTCCCCCGCTCCTTCCCCTCTTCTCCCTTCCTGTTCTCTCCTCTCCCACATTTCCCATCCCCCCCCACCTCCTCTCTTTCCATGCTCTTTCCTCCCCCACATCCCACCGCTCTCCCCCTCCCTCTCCTGCTCTCTCCTCTTTCTCCCCTCTGCTCCTTCTCCTTCTCCCCAATTTTTCCCCATTCCCTGCCACTTCCTGCTCTCCCCTCTCTCACATTCCCCCTGCTCTCCCTCCCCTGCACCCTCCCACCTCTCCTTCTCTGTTCTCTCCTCCCCCACATTTCCCATTTTCTCCCCACCTCCTCCCTCTCCCTGCCCTCTCCTCCCCCACATCCCCCCGCTCTCCCTCCTCCACTCTCCTGTTCTCTCCTCTTCCCCCCTTCCCCCACTACTCTAAAGCATAGTACACATTCTACTCCAAAGCATGGCACCCATTCTATCCCCTCCAATATTCCGCCACTATTTAAAGCATGGCACCCATTCTTCCCTAAAGCGAGGCACCCATAAGCTCTATATGTGAACATGTGTTTATTTGGCAAAGGGACTTACTACTAAAGGCTTGCAGCCAATTAAATTAGGCATAGTTTGGTTGCTAAGAAATCGACATTTGTCCGTTTGCAAGATGTGTGTCTATATTTCTCTATCATATAATTGTTCGATGTGTTATTATTACTACTGTAATTTGTTAATGTTGTGCCAGCTAGCCCTCCTCTCCCTGTTCTCTCCATATAGTCTCCCATACTCCCCTATACTCCCATACTCTTCCATACGCTCTCTCCTCTCCCACATTTCCCATTCTCTCCCCACCTCCTCCCTCCCCCTGCTCTCTTCTCCCCCACACACCCCCGCCGCTCCCCCCCTTTCCCCTCTCCTGCTCTCTCCTCTTGCTCCTTCCCCACCTCCTATACCCTCCAACATTTCCCATTCCCTCCCCACCCCATCACTCTCTCACATTCCCCCTGCTCTCCTCCCTTCTCCTGCTCTCTCCTCTGCTCTATCCTTCATTTCTATATTTTCTATATTTCTCTATCAATTGTTCAAATGTTATCTTTATTCTGTATATTCTTGCTACTGTTGTGTCAGCTAGAATTAGCTAGATATATTTTCTGTGAAGCCCTCTGAGACATGCTTGTGAATTACAACCCGATCTCCAAAAAAATTGTAAAATAGCAACGTTTGTGGACAAACGTTGCTATTTTACAATTTCGGCTAAGAAATTGTAAAATGGTAACGTATGTGTCTACAGCGGTGGGCGTGGTTTGGGCGTGGTTTACGGGGATTTTCTGTTCCTAACCCCTCCCCCTACTCTAATCCTAACCCTAAAATCTCAGAACGTTACTATTTTACAATTTTCGAGGCGAAATTATAAAATAGCAACGTTGGTCCAAAACGTTGGTATTATACAATTTTCTGTGAGACTGTGTTGGTGAATTAGGGATATATAAATAAACTTGACTTGACTTGACTTGACTCTGGCTGCTCCAGCACAACACATTCTCACAGTCAAGTCCTCAAACAGTAGAGCATTTGCTCAGGAACTTTTTTCAGGCCCCGGGTAACTCTCTTATTTTTCAACGAGGTCGGGGTTGACATGGTTGACAGACGAGGTTGGCAGTGAATGTTGTAGGGTTAGGCACGAGGTAGTCTCGCTGGCCAGCCTCCCCTGTTCTACTCTGCTCTCCCATTGGAGCGACTGTTTCATTCGCTGCCAGATGTCCGCTCCCGGCTTATTACAAGCTCTGTCATTGCCTCCGACCATGTCAATCAGAGCGGCTTCCACTCCCGCCTCCTCCTTATGTGTCGCTGTAAATAGTGAAAACAACAATGCTAACGAGCTTGCAAGCTAACAGCAGAAACCTACACGCTAGCTCGTTGCTACACGCTGAAAATGGCAAGTTGGATTATTGGAAACTATTTTCCAATAGCACTGCAGCCACGTGGCGGCAGCTAAACTAGACACGAGGTTGACGAGGTCGGGGTTAGGCAATAGCCCCCCTGGTGGTTGGTTAGGGGTTAGGTTTGGGGTTAGGTCAAGCCAGTCTCTTCCACAATCTTCTTCTGCTCCAGAGCAGGGTAGGAAATTCACTCCTCCCCCCCCTTTCATGGAATATGTTTTGGGGGCATTTTGGATAAATTCCAGGGCAATTATTTTTATCAAATGTTGGGAAATACCTTATCATAGTTTGTCTATGTTGCATGACAGACCAATATTCAATAACTCGTATCCAAACTTATTTTATTTCTAAAAGTAAGCAAAAATACTAAACAGCTTTCATTGAAACAAGCTGAAAAAGTTAGGCCTATATCCTTATTTCTCTACTCTTTCCGTTACATGAGGCAATAGAGTCTATGTGCTCCTGTAACGGGGGTCACCACTAGGGGTGCTCCAAAAAATGGATTCTTGAAAGGATTGCGATTCTCAATGGCACGATTCCTGGATCGATTCCAAACTCCCAAGAATCGATTCTTCAATGTCAAATTTGTAATGCTGTGGATGTCTTTTTGAGCTGCACGTGAAGGCATCACCTCGCCGCGGAACCAATGGTGTCCTTTGAAAAAAGCATGTGATCTACTCATCATAGGAAGAGCGGAAAGGCTCTCAGCTCAGACGGGCTTGGCTCAGAGCCACAAGCCAACCTAGCTGGCTGCCAACGGTCACATAAACAGATGGAAATAAAATGTGTCAGATGATGGTTTTGTACACGGGAGACAGGGCTACAGTTGCAGCAGACAATAGTGCTAGCTAGCGTTAGCTGGCTGGCATGAATGAGATGGCTAGTTAGCATTTTACTGTTGATGGCTAGAGGTAGCGATGTTAGCATTAACATCAACGTTACAGTGTATATGACAACAGTCGTGAAAGCGGCTACCCGCTCGCAATCTTCAAAAAGTCCATTGACTATCTGGCTATCGTTATGCATGCTGTCTGGTCGACCATTTATAATTTAGCAGCTATCTGAATATGCTGCTATGGTTTCAATCTGTGCTTCCTTTATCAAACTACAGCTAATGTTAGCTGCTCAACAACATCCAGTGTGTCTAACATTAGTAGTCAGGCGCAGGTGTGTATTCAGAACACTTGTCAGTGGCCGCAGGGCCGTAGCCAGGGATTTCGGGCCCCATGAAAGGATATCACATCGGGCCCACGGATGCCACCGTCCGAAGGGCGGCGGTGAAAATTTTTGGCCATTTGAAGCCCAATTTAGAGGAATATCTCATTTTAAATCAGAGAGTTCTCCAAACTTTTGAGTTTGAAAAAGTAGCCGGATCATGTTTGCGGCGTTTGTTCCAGTGGTCCTTTTCCCAATTAATAAACAAACCTCCAATATGTACAGTATCGATGAGTGTGACAATTGAAATAATACAAATAAACATCCTTATAAAGGCCCAATGCTCAATTTAATTATAAATAAAACAATATCCATATTGCAAAACACAAACAGTCAATGTATATTTTTAAGAACAAAGAAAATACTAATAACTGTATTGTAACGTTCCTGGTAACTCATGAGGCAGAGGCTTCTTGATGGTACAAGGTTCTTTATTCTCAGTTAGTTATATTACAACTCTCAGCGGTTGTCACGCTCATAGCTAGCAGCCTTCCCTTCTAGCAGTGTGTGGAGACTGACGCGCATGCTCAGTCCTCCCCGGAAGTATCCCCACAGCATAGTGTTCCCCAATACAACACTCCCACACATCAGTTCCTATCTGTAGTTGAGACACTACCAATGCTCACCCCTGTATGTGTACTGCTGATTCGCTACATACTCCCCGCCCAACAATAAGGTCAACGCCCACGTTGATAACACATCACACACCCCCTTGTACCAAAACATCTTTTTTTAACAGCTTCTTTGTTTGTTTTTCTTTCCAACCACATTTTATGTTGCACTCTCAGACTTTCCCACATCTCCTCCCCCACAATATCTCATGTCATGCACATCCTTTACTTTCTGTTACAACATTTCAACATTTCAACATCTCCAACCACCATCTCCTCTCTTTTTTTTTTTTTTTTTTTTTTTTTAATACAACTCAAAGTTGTTGAATCGTCCTGGAGCCCTTGGCTCTCTCCGTGGCCGTGTTAGTCTCTGTGAATCTGCCTGCAGGGCTGATCCCACCTGCAGTGTCTCTGGGCTTTCACGTCCCTGAGTGGGGCCCGCCCGGTCATGGCCGGACGCCCCTCTCTGTGGAAACAGAGTCCTTCTTTCAGCCGGTCTAGGTGAAACCGCCGGGCGGCCGAGATCTGGGGGAAAGGTGCACCTCCCCCGGTATGGGGCCAACCTGTCTCGGTGGAGTACCTTCTTGCCACCAAGTGGCATCTGCACTCGGTACACCACCTCCCCCATTCTCTCCATGACCCTGCATGGGCCTGTCCAGTGACAGTCCAGTTTAGGGCTACGCCCTTTTTTTCTCCGGGGTGTGTACACCCAGACCAACTCCCCCCCCTGGAAATGGTTTCCCTTTGCCCTCACATCATAATTTCTTTTTTGTTTCATGCCTGCTTTCTCTAGCTGGTCCCGAGCGAAGTGGTGAGCGGACTCTAAGCGATCTTGTAGCCTCCTGGCGTACTCTCGCCCTGGGGGAGCGTCCAGTGCATCTGGTGGCTTGCCGAACGCCATTTCTGCTGGTGTCCGCAGTTCTCGACCTAACATGAGCAGAGCTGGTGTGCAGGAGGTGGACTCTTGTGTGGCAGATCTGTAGGCCATGAGGATGAGAGGCAGGTGCGTGTCCCAGTCCTTCTGGTGTTCCTCCGTGAGGATGGCCAACTGCTTTTTCAGCGTTCGATTGAATCTTTCTACAAGGCCATCGCTCTGGGGGTGCAATGCTGTGGTCCGTGTCTTTTTAATGTTCAGTTTCTCGCACATGGTGGCAAACACTCGTGACTCAAAGTTTCTCCCTTGGTCACTGTGTAGGGTCTCTGGTGCTCCGAACCTACTGAACATGCCGGTTACTAGTGCGTCGACCACCGTCCCCGCCTCCTGGTCGGGTAGTGCGTACGCCTCTGGCCATTTTGTGAAATAGTCCATGGCGACCAGGACGTACTTATTTCCACTGTCTGACCGGGGGAAAGGTCCCATCACGTCTACCGCTACCCTCTCCATGGGGGCTCCTGCTGCTAGCTGTTGGAGTGGGGCACGAGACTGGTCTAGCGGGCCGTTGTACACTGCGCAGAGGTCGCAGCGTCGACAGAAGTCCTGTACGTCTCTCCCCATCCTCCCCCAATAAAAGCCTTGTCTGATGCGACGGAGGGTTTTGTTTACCCCAAAGTGCCCAGCCCCTACAGTTCCATGGCAGCTCCTGCACACCTCCTCCCTCAGCGTCGTCGGCACTACTTTCCGCTACTGATGCTCTCCTGTCGCTGGCTCCTTCCAGGACTTCATCAGCACTCCGTTACTCAATCTCAGGGTGTCAAACCCTGCCCACAGCCCTTTGGTTGTGTCGGTGGCCCCTGCCACCTCTTCCCAGGGCGGCTTCTGGCCCTCTTCTACCCATTGCAGTACTGGTGACAGCTCCCTGTCGTGTTCTTGGTGGCCCCTCCAATCCGCTGCCTCTGCCACCCGCAGCGTCTTGCACACTGGTCCATCCCCCGTGTGGTTAGGGCAGATCCTAGCTTCCTCTTGGAGCTCTCTCTCTCTTCCTTCTCTCTTTTCGCAGTACGTACACCCTCTCTCTGCACAGGGTCGTCGTGACAGGGCGTCTGCGTTGACGTGGCGCGCCCCTGCCCTGTGTTCTATCGTGAAGTTGTAGTCTGCCATTTTCTCTAACCAGCGGCACACTTGTCCCTCCGGCTCTCGGAAGGACCATAGCCACTGCAGCGCCGAGTGGTCGGTCCGTATGGTGAACCGCGGCTGTCCCAGGAGGTAATATCTAAAGTGTCGTAGTGCTTCTACTACGGCGAGGAGCTCCCGGCGGGTGACGCAGTAGTTACGTTCTGCTTTATCGAAAGTCTTGCTGTAGTACGCCACCACCCGCTCCCCGTCCGGCCCCGCCTGGGACAGCACGGCCCCCTACCCCCGTTGCTGGCATCAGTGTCTAGTAGGAACGGCAGGGCGGGGTCTGGTGCTCTAAGCACCGGAGACTCGGTCAGCGCTTTCTTGAGGGCTTTGAAGGCTAGGTGGCATTCTGTCGTCCAGTGGAAGTCTGCGTTCTTCTCTTTTAGCCTGAACAGTGGTTCCGCTATTTTAGAAAACCCGTTTACGAATTTCCTGTAGTATGCGGCTAGCCCTATGAAGCTCTCGAGTTCGCCTTTGTTTCTGGGGGTGGGCCACTCCATGACCGCCTGAGTCTTCTCTTCCAGGGTGCGAATGCCCCCCGCGCCGATGCCATGCCCTAAGAACTCCACCCTCCTCTTCAGGAAGTGGCACTTGTCTGGGTGTAACTTTAGACCCGCCTCTGCTATCTTCTGCAGGACTTTTCGTAACGCCCCCACTGCTGCCTGGAACGTGCCCCCGTGTGTCAAGATGTCATCTAAATACACGACGCATTCGGATCGGGGAATGTCTCCCAGCAGCTTCTCCATTAACCTCTCGAACGTTGCTGGTGCGTTGCACAGCCCGAAACTGAGTACTCGAAACTGCCACAGCCCCTTCTCTGTGCGGAAGGCAGTCTTTTGTTTGGCATCGTCGCGGAGGGGCACCTGCCAGTACCCGCTACGGAGGTCTAGGGATGAGAACCAGGATGACTCTCCCGCGGCGTCTAACAGTTCCTCGATGATGGGCATCGGGTATGCGTCTTTTTTCGTCACTTTGTTCAGCCCCCTATAGTCTACACAAAATCGCATTTTGGGGCTATTTTTCTTTCTCACCAGCACTACCCCTGACGCCCACGGGCTGTCTGATGGCTCAATGATCCCCGCCCGCAGCATGTTCTCTACAGCTTCGTTCGCTATCTCTCTCCTCGCTGCTGGGACCCGACGGGGATATGACCTGACGGGTCGCGCCCCCTCAGTGTCTATTTCGTGTTCCACCAGGTGGGTACAGCCTAGCTCATCATCTGACATGGCGAAAATGTCTTTATATTCCTCTAGTACCCTCCACAGTTCATCGCTCTGCTGGGTCTCTAACCCTTCGCTCTGGCGTTGGTGCAATCCCCTGAGCATCTCTAACCTCTCTCTCTCCCCCTCTGCCTGTTGCGCTGGCTGAGGGCAAGTGTTTGGAGGTGGGCTAGGGGCGGGGCTTTGTGGAGGGGCTTGGTCTGCTGGGTGGGGCTCATGCACTACGGTGACGCGATATACAGTGATGTTATTTACATTAGCTCTCTCCTCTGGAACGGTGGGAGGGTGGCCCATCTGGACTACTGGCCCCCCTGCAAATGTCAATGTGCTTTTTCCTAGGTCTACTGTGCATTTGTTTAGCGTCAAGTAGTCTTCCCCCAGGATGCAGGGTCCCGTCATTTCTACCACCCACACCGGAAAGTCCACTGTCTGTCCCCCCACTGTTATCATTACGTGTCCCCTCCCCCTCATTGGCATCAACTCACCGGATACTGTTCTTAGCAGTTGTGCTGCTGGCTGCTCCAGGCGCGTCCCCTCGGGCATCATGTTGACGTTCACCAGCGTTGCCGTACACCCCGTGTCCACCAGGGCGGCGCAGCATCTCCCCTGTAGGTAGACTGGAACATGGCAGCCGTTCATCGCGCGCGGCCCGCTCTGCATGTTGACAGCTCCGGCGATGTCGTCTACTTCGGGGCCCGGCGGAGCCCCACCTCCCCGTTGCTGTCGGTGGGCTCCTTCCTGCGATGACGTGGCTACGGGGACTGTGGCATCGTAGACCCGTCTCACCCCATCTGGACGGGCCCTGTGCCGTTTCCCTGGTTCCACGCTCTCCGGCGGCAGTCTGCTTCCCGATGCCCGGGGCGTCCACATCCCCAGCAGATCATGTTCCCTCTGGCCCAGCTGTTGTTCCGCTGGGTGGGCTGCCGAGCGGGGTTGGGCTGCAGGGTCGCTCTGCGGAGCAGTTGTTCTGTCAGCTGTTGTACTGACTCGGACAGTTCTTTCACCCTGTCGCCTTGCTCTTTCACCGTGTTGCTTTGCTCTGCCAAGGCCGTCTTCCACGCTGGCTCTTCTTGTAACTGGCTCTCCGCTGCCATTCTCACCACTGGGGCGGCCTCCATTATGCCGCTGCTCTTGTCCCAGCCTTCTACTGTCTCTATCTCCAGTACCAACCCCAGCGCTGCTCCCAATGTTTTCGGGTGTCCCAGCGTTACCTTCTGGCTTAGACTCCGTGGCTCGATGGCCTGGACAAAGTAGCTTAGGGCTAACCCATCCAGCGTCTCCGTCGGTAGCTGGCTGTATGCGCGCCGGCTGAGAGTCTCAATGTCCGTTGCCAGTGCACGTAGCGACTCACCCTGTCGTCTGCGTCTGTTACACAGTTCCGCGGCTACGATGGCCTGCTCCTCACATCGGCCGAAACGTCTCTGCAGGACCCCCATCACCACATCCAAGTCCTTTGTATCAGCTATTGCCGACACGCACGCCGTAGCCTCGCCCTCGAGGGCCATCACGAGGTAGCTGGCTCTCTCCCTTCTCGTCCAGCCATTCCAATCTGCAGCCTCTTCAAACTGCTTGCAGTATGCCTCCCACTCGCCTTTACCGTTGAATTTTGGCGGGGTGATTTCCTTTCTTCCTCGCCGCTCGCCGTCCTTTGTCGCCTCGACCCGTGTCCCGTCTTTGTCCTCGGGCCGTAGGCTAGCTCCGCTGGGCTGTGGCCCAGCCTCCATGGCTACAGCGGCAATGTCAACCCGCTCGATCTTCACTCTCACCGGTCCCGGTTCTTCCGCTCCTTCTCCCGCCTCGCTAGCTTCCTTGAGCCGCGGGATAGCTTCCATGGCTACGGTGATAGCTCTGTCTGGTTCAGATTTTATTTTCACCAACCCCAGGCTTTCTGCTGTTTTTCCCTCTTGGCTCTCTGTGGTAGCGGCTGCGTCTACCCAGACATCTTCCTCCTCGGACGGCTGGTAGTCTGCCCCGGCTCTTGCCTTTCCCGCCTCTCGATTGAGTCGTTTGCGCTCTTTCTTCAGGAACTTGTTAACCATTTCGCCGAATCTGGAGGCAATATTCACCGTTTAAACTTCTGACGCCAGTGTAACGTTCCTGGTAACTCATGAGGCAGAGGCTTCTTGATGGTACAAGCTTCTTTATTCTCAGTTAGTTATATTACAACTCTCAGCGGTTGTCACGCTCATAGCTAGCAGCCTTCCCTTCTAGCAGTGTGTGGAGACTGACGCGCATGCTCAGTCCTCCCCGGAAGTATCCCCACAGCATAGTGTTCCCCAATACAACACTCCCACACATCAGTTCCTATCTGTAGTTGAGACACTACCAATGCTCACCCCTGTATGTGTACTGCTGATTCGCTACAGTATGTTTCCCACAGGATTTGGAGAGATTGTGGTGGGTAGACCTTGCTTCGACCCTCTTGGGGGGTTCGGGGGGCCATGCCCCTTGTAAGAACAATTTGTACATTTTAAACTAAAATGCATGAATCTAGTTCACTTTGAGAACCAATTTAACAGGCTAGATCAGGGGTGGGCAATTATTTTTCATGGGGGGCCACATGAGAAACCCAGATTGTTGCCGGGGGCCGAACAAATATTGTCATGCCGTAACCCAGGAACTGTGATGATAGAGAGGACCACAAAAAGATTTCCTCGCCACCAGAGGGCCAGATTTTGCTGAGGGTCGGGGGCCGAACGGCGCCGGGCGCGGAAACATTTGGGCCATTTGAAGTCAGGTTTAGAGGAATAACTCATTTTAAATGAACAGTTGTGATGTCATTATTCAGTCTAAACACCAATATTTGATCCTTTTCTCACTCACTCCTATTTCACCACTTGCTCTCCCTGCAGGGCTTGAAATTAGCTTTTTTGGCCACCTGCCAATATGGCTGCTAGAAGTTACCAGCCAATTAGAATTTCCACTAGCCAAAATGTTTTTCTTGAAATAAACCAGAATATGAGTGGGTTAATTTAAGCATATATCAGTAAGTGGGGATTCTCAAAGCCTGTGTTGAGGGTCACACGAACAAGAATGCACTCTTGAAGCTAAATAAATCCAAAACCAACAAGTTAATTATTTACATTTTTTACTTCAATGTAGAACAGTAATTTCTTACACATGAGATTACTTTTAGCCTTTTAGTCATAAAGATTATTGAAAGATATTCCATATTCTAGACTGAAATGTTATAACAGAAGTGGAGTATTGGCCAGAATGACATGAACATTTGGACACTTATTCAGCAGGTATCTTGTATGTTGCGTTCAGGTGCACTGTAAAAAAAATAAAAAATAAAATAGGGCCCCTGTCAGTCAAGGGCCCTTGGAATCGTCCACACTTTCCTCCGTGATACTACGGCCCTGAGTGGCCGTTTCTCAATAAGGGTTCTTGTGTGTTCTTGCGTTCTTGTGTCCCTGTGAAACATCATCAGTGTCTGCCCACTGTCATCAACCTGCCTTACGATGTTACACTGTGGCAGGCGCGGACTGCATAATCGGGCACGTCAGGCAAATGCCCGGTGGCTTGGCCTGCAAAAAAAAAAAGTTTTTTTTATGTGTGCCTGCAGTCAGGCCACTCACTGAACAGCAGGCCAGGCAGGCCACTGCTCATTTCTGGACTCTTGTGTTGGAGTCTTGAGTTTTGCATTGCTCAACACTTGGCTATAGGCTATAGAGACTAAAACCATTGTTGGCCTAATTTTTCAGAAACAAAGGTTGGAGCTTGAGCAGAACACACTACCATGTGTTTAATGTTAGGGGCTTGCTTAAACAGGAAGATGTTTAATGAAACTGAGAATATGTTGATGTTTATTATTATTGTTATTATGACGTGTAGTTCATAAGCCTGTGGAGAATAACGCAGTATGCATGATCTGATCACGCTTCCTTAAATAAAGTTTGCTGTGAAGCGTTTGTACAGAGGCATGTTTTTGGTTTTACTTCTTCATATTATACTTGCAGTTATCTAGGCAATGTTGATGTTTATATTAGTGAACAAATAGATAACATGTATCATCGCGTTAGCATTATATTCACTAAATCTTGCTTCAAACAACCCAAATTGGGCTTCAAACGGCCCAAATTTTTCACGCGCATCAGCCCGTATTGGCCTGGCCTGCTTGGTATAAATGCCCGGCCTGAATTATGATCCCAGTCCGCCCCTGCACTGTGGGATATGTTAACCACATCGATATGATCATATAATAAAATAAACTATTTGTATAGCACCTTTCTTAACAAGGTTACAAAGTGCTTGTACACTAGAATAAGCACACAAAAGACCAAATGTATAATAAGGCAAAACAGTTATAAACAACCACAGAAGAATAAAAAATAAATGTAAAATCGCACAGTCTAATGTGTGATTTAGAGATGAGAGAGATGAGAGAACTACATTATCTTCTTTCACCTCTCCTGGCTCTCCTGTGTGGTTCTGTGGGTAAAGCATGGCACTAATAATGCCAGTGTGAGCAGTTTGGATTCCCTCTGGGGCAGTCAGTAGTTTTACTTGGAATTTGTGTGCCACAGTGCCACCACCTCTTGGACATAAGATGTGTAGTTATACTCAGGTTAGTGTCTCCCCCCCAAAGTCTATAAATCCCTCCCAAAGTCTATGAATCCCCACAATCTGAAGAACATAAGGGCGAATTCCCGCCTAGTTTGCAAAATGAATTTTAGGCACTGAATGTAATACTTCAGAAGTTGAATTTGAAGTTCAGCATGAATAAATCTGACATTTTTTGTCTTAGATTTACCTTTGTGTGTTATTGCAATATAAAACTACATAATTGAGAATCGATTCTAGATTCTGGAATCAAGAATCGTTGGAATCGAGAATCGTTGGAATCGAGAATCATTGGAATCGAGAATCGATTCTGGAATCGGATCGTGACCCCAAGAATCGGAATCGGATCGGATCGTGGCTTAGTAGGATCAGAGCACCCCTAGTCACCACAGTAGGCATGAAGAGTTTTTAAAGCTTCACAAGCCAAAAGGTTGAGAACCACTGGTCTAGTTAGTAGACGAATATGACAAGATTAAAATTAGCGATGCAACGATTCCAAAATTCAACAAAGGCAGCGTGTGAAATTGTGGCAATTGTTATTATTCCATGTAATTTGTGTTACTTCTTGTATATAATAGTGTCATGATGAAAGCAAAGATACAACAGGGTGAGATAAAGGATACATCCCGCCAATGTTCAAGTAGCCTCTAATAGAATGTGTGTGTGTGTGTGTGTGTGTGTGTGTGTGTGTGTGTGTGTGTGTGTGTGTGTGTGTGTGTGTGTGCGTGCGTGCGCGCGTGCATGCGTGCGTGCGTGTGTGAGAGAGAGAGAGAGAGAGTGAGAGTCTAGCCCTCCAATGATGATCACAGGTATCCAATATGTTGCATGCATTTCTGATCACCAATACCATTATTATTATTATTTTAGGGCTTTATAGCATGAATAAGAGATGAATAGAGGGGGCAGCTATTATTGTTTTTGTAAAAATGGCATCACTCAATGCATGCAATAATACAGTCCACAGCAACTAAGATAGGCTACTAAGAAGGGCTGAAAACAGCTGGGTTACACACATTAAACTATGGCAGAGAGATGACTCCTACTAACAGTACCCACAGGTAAGTTGGCCGCCCGCACAGTAAAAAACCTCTGACTTTCCTTCCTCTCCTTTTACGCACGACATACAGGGGCAGGGAGGGAATGACACACGCAACATTTAACATGAATGAAATTAGGGTTCAAATGTAACTCGCCCCTCGTCCCCTTCACACTGTCTTTGGATGAGCACAAATCCAATCATACAATTATGATCTATATTGTGATTGGTACAGGAGGGGGAGGGGGGTGGCTGTTTTGGGCATGAAACCCCCTGCCCCCGTATAGGCTGGGCTATAGGCATGCGGTCTTGTTTGAACATTGTGTGTGTGTGTGTGTGTGTGTGTGTGTGTGTGTGTGTGTGTGTGTGTGTGTGTGTGTGTGTGTGTGTGTGCGTGCGCGTGCGTGCGCGTGTGCGTGCGTGTGCTTCCTTGTTTACAACATTCTTTAGCGATATTGGCTGAGGTTCAGGAGCAGAATGCACCTCAGACACTCCCTAACTGGCATTTCCCTTCCAGTGTCTACCTGCCCAGCTTACCTGTTCTACCTGTTTCAGGTTTTAGGTTCCCCAGTGTGTGTGTGTGTGTGTGTGGGTGTGTCTCTCTCTCTCTCTCTCTCTCTCTCTCTCTCTCTCTCTCTCAGCCTCTGTCTCTCTCTCTGTATCTGTCTCTCTCTCAGTATCTCTCTCTCTGTCTCTCTCTGTGTCTGTCTCTCTCTCAGTGTGTATGTGTGTGTGTGTGTGTGTGTGTGTCTCTCTCTCTCTCTCTCTTTCTCTGGGTTAGTCTTCACTGGGTCATTTTCCAGAAAACGGGCAGAATATCTCTGTCTCTCTCGGTCAGTGTGTGTGTGTGTGTGTGTGTGTGTGTGTGTGTGTGTGTGTGTGTGTGTGTGTGTGTGTGTGTGTGTGTGTGCACGCGATCTGGTCATTGTCAGCCCATTCAATCGTCGTTATCAGCGTCTTATCACCCCATTCATATCGGCCAGTAGGCAGCCTACTGACCTGCTAGTAGGCGCAGAAGGTCGTTATCAGCTATTCGTTATCAGGAGAGGTTTCCGTTTTCGTATTTTAACGCGTTTTGTTGCTTAATTCTAATGCTAAACCTAACCCTCACCCTAACCCGAAGTTGTTTTATTTGCCTAAATATAAAATTGTTTGATAACGGCCATTGAAACCTACTGAAACCTCCTAGCAGGTTTATCAGCGATAGGAATGGGGCTGATGACGAACCTACTGAATCTATGGGTGACAACAGTCAGATCGGGTGGTGTGTGTGTATGTGTCTCTCTCTCTCTCTCTCTCTCTCTCTCTCTCTCTCTCTCTCTCTCTCTCTCTCTCTCTCTCTCTCTCTCTCTCTCTCTCTCTCTCACTCTCTCTCTCTCTCTCTCTCTCTCTGCCTCTGTCTGATAGCATCATCTCTACCGACTGATCTGATTCCACAGTCTTGTTAGCTCAGTTGAGAACCTGACTAACAACTTTGGGCTGTGGATTCTCACCTGAAACAACTCTTGAATGTATTTGTTGGGTATAAGTAATGATTCAGTACTCATGAACTACTCTGTATGATGTTTCACTTTAAATGATGCACCACGTTACATTGGGGTACAGAAAAAGAGTATCTAATGGACAGTGTGGGGGGCTTTACTCAAAAAAGTTATGCATTACATATTACTTTAAAAAAAGTAATGGCTTACTTTACTTAATTACTCCCTGGAGAAAGTAATTATTTACACTACTCGTTACATTACTTTTACGTTACTCTGCAACATCACCTGAGATGCATAATGTCACCTAATTGTCAGTTAACACATTGACTGCCAGCCGTTTTTCAATGCTGTAGGTAGGTTCTGCCAGGTTTTTTTTTGAGGATTCTGGCTCATTTTACAAGAGCCGAGGATTCTTTTCTGTTAGGACTTCGTGAACACCAATCATCTAAAAAGAACTAATAGAATGTGTGCTTTCTCTGTCTAAAAGAGTTAGTTTGTAGAGTTAGTAGTTATGTAAGCATTAGCAGTTGAATACAGCATGGTTTCAGCGTCAGAAAAAATATTCAGAGATAAACGGCTTTTTGTGAAATTCGATAGAACAGTCACTTTAACCATTCATTTTTGGCATCAGTAAGACCTAAACAATAGTTTTGAACAGTAATTTCCTCCATAACAGCAGGAAACTCCCCTCTGCTTCCAACTCCTCCCTCCGTGGGCGTTCTTCTTGGCTGCAGCGCCGTGTCACAAGCTTGTCACCAGTCTCACTGCTTTGCTGCTGCTGTGCGGCTGTGCCTGGCTGTGCCTGTCTGCGCGGCCGCTCTTTGAGGAAGTCTGGTTGGACTCGCTCGCTTCTTGGAGTTTTGGTTGAGAGCTTTGATGAAGCTTTTGCGATTCTGGTCATATTTATGCTGCGTGTTTCAAAGTGTGTTCCATCCGTAATCTATTATGCAAGTTTGCAATCCCGCACTGCCAGCAATCAGCGCGAAAACGAAAGCGTTTTCGCCAATCCATTTTCATGAGAATGGCTTCGTCACACAGCTTTTTGCTTGCCTTCCTCCTTCCTTGTCGCCACTTAGTGGGTCGGTGGAATGGGTTGTACACGTTGTACACGTCCAATACTTATATAAGAGATGTAAAAGGGTTAGATGCACATCCCACCGTCCAAAAAAAAAAATCGATTCTGAAAACGTGTTAACACGTCGTTGGCAGTCAACAGCTGGATTCTGAAAACGTGTTAACACGTCGTTGGCAGTGAACGTGTTAACAATTACAACATGAAACCTTACATATGCCCATATCAGCACAAATCCCTCGCCTAATAAGGACATACACAAGATCTGACTCCTCCCCGTCCCTGCAGCCCATCCAATCTAGTTGTGTTGCATAGTTAAGTGCCTGAAAAAGCACCAGTCCGCACATTTGGTGTTTTTTTCCAATAATCCTGCAGATTCAAGCCTGATCCAGATAATTGAATAACTTATGTAATGCAAGTAATGCCATACATATTCAGTGTTTCCCCTACCATTCTACAGGCGTGGCAGGCCCGCCAGGCCAACAGCGCCCCCACCCAGGCCAGAAAAAAATTACACAAACATTTTTTTTTTTTTTTTTTTTCCTGCTCTCCCCAAAAGTTCAATAAACCTTTATGGCATATTATTACAATACAACAATACTGGTGTTGACAGTGTTGACAGTAATAGAAGCTAGATGCCAAATCATTCAAAACAATAAGCATTTTGCTTTTAGGAGCATCGTGCCAGCGTGCATTGCTGTTCCAAAACATGTCAACGTGTGTCGTTGCCTGGGAAACGCACATCCCATAATAAAACTGTTCGCATTGCATCCCATAATAGTATGATGATACTTGGGATGCCATTGCCAACATAGATGCGAACAGGTTAGCTAAAAGTTGAGCGTCGCCAGCGAGGGCCCCCACCGCGGTTGGGGTACGTTTCGAAATCCCTCCAGGCCTGAAAATGTTTCTAGGGGAAACACTGCATATTTGAATAGTAACTGTAATGTGATTACTGGAATTAGGAACAGTAATGCCTTACACTACTCATTACAGACAAATGTAATGTAATTACAGTAGTTACTTTGTAATGCATTATGCCCAACACTGCTAATGGACAGGTAATAATTAAGTAATGATTAACTACTATAGTAGTTAATCATTACTTAATTATTACTATACTCACAAACTGACCATTAACTAATCATTAACGAATGATTAACTACAGTACTATACTCAGAACTGACTTTAATCACTAACTAATCATACTAATTACAGTGTTTCCCACAGGATTTTGAGTTGTTGTGGTGGTGGACTACAGACCCCCTAGGGGGCGTGCGGGGGCGTGCCCCCCCTCAAGATTTTTTTTTTTTACATTTTAAAGTAAAATGTATGAATTTGGTGTACTTTGAGAAAGCACTTAAGAGCTAAATTAAAAGGCTAGATCTATGAAGAACATGTCATCCTTACTGTGCTGTGGTTTTACAATGACAAACTAAATTTCTCCCTATAGGTATATTCTGAATACAGGTCACGTCACTCAGTAGAATACTGCTTGTTTAAATACAATGGCCCATCTATACCAAAATCACTTCCAGGGGAGAACTCAAAATACAAAGTAACATTTTGTAGGCATAAACAGAACTTGTTTGGTTCTCCTAGTACATTCTTCTGTTATCTCACATCACTAAACCATCTAAATCCTGGAATTTATCAGAAATTTACTTTTGATGAAGCAGGAATGATCAGTGATCCTCACTATTTCTTTGATGAGAGCCGCACTGGCAGGACAAAGTCAATAGGAGAGCCACTTTTACCGCAAAACACCAAAAGCCACCCCAACCAAGCACATCTGCCTATACCATTTTTTTGTGTTTTATTGTTTTCCACACACACACACACACACACACACACACACACACACACACACACACACACACACACACACACACACACACACACACACACACACACACACACATATATATATACCAGTTTCCCCTAGAAAATCTTTCAGGCCTGGAGGGATTTCGAAATGTACCCCGACCGCAACGGTGGGGGCCGTCGCTGGCGACGCTGAAGTTTTAGCTAACCTGTTCACATCTATGTTCGCAATGGCATCCCAAGTCAAGTCAAGTCAAGTCAAGTTTATTTATATAGCCCTAATTCACAAGCATGTCTCAGAGGGCTTCACAGAAAGTATGTCTAGCTAATTCTAGCTGACACAACAGTAACATGAATATACAGAATAAAGATAACATTTGAACAATTGATAATATAGAAAATATAGGAATGAGGGGAGAGCAGAAGAAGGGAGAATAGCAGGGGGAATGTGAGAGAGTGATGGGGTGGGGAGGGTATAGGAGGTGGGGAAGGAGCAAGAGGAGAGAGCATGAGAGGGGAAGGGAGGGGAGGTGTGGGGGAGAAGAGAGCAGGGGGAGGGAGGAGGTGGGGAGAGAATGAGCAATATAGACGGAGGAGAGGGGGGAGGTGGGGAGAAGATAGGAATGTGGAGGAGGAGAGAAGGAGAGATGGGGACGCAGGGGAGGGAGAGCCAGGGTAGAGAAGCAGGGGGAGCGTCCCACATCCCCCCCCCCAGAGAGGACAGAGAGGAGGAGAGAACAGAGAAGGAGAGGTGGGGGGGTGCAGGGGAAGGAGTGCAGGGGGAGAGGAGGAGAGAACAGAGAAGGAGAGGTGGGAGGGTGCAGGGGGAACGCGGGAGGAGGAGGCGGGGGAGGGAACAGACCTCTCCGCCCCCCCCCCCCCCCGTGAGAGAGGGGAGAGGATAGGGAGGAGGAGAGAACAGAGAAGGAGAGGTGGGAGGGTGCAGGGGAGGGAGAGCAGGGGGAACGTGGGAAGGGGCGGCGGGGGAGGGAAGAGCATGGAAAGAGAGGGGGCGTGGGAAGCGGCGGGGGAGGGAAGAGCATGGAAAGAGAGGGGGCGGGGGGGGGAGTGGGAAATGTGGGAGAGTGGGGAACAGGAGGGGGAAGAAGGGAAAGGAGCGGGGGAAAGAGAAAGAGAGGGGGGGGGGGGGGAGATCAGACAACTGACTACTCTAAGCATTAACCAAAGCTAGCTGGGACATAGTATCTAGCTAGTCTACAGCCTAATCTGGCCTATCCTACTCTGCTCTAGTCTGATCTTTGCCTGAACACTATAACAGGTCAGCCTTAGGCTGTAGCTAATCTATCGCCTACCTAAACTGTTCTAAACCAACCGGCAGCCCTCGACCAGCGATGAAGAGCACCGATGCCCCCCGCCCCGGCCCCCCGCCCACATAAGGCGTGGGAGGGAAGGCCGGGCCGGGACACAGTGGCGTCCCCACACCCCCAGTGAACGCAAGAAAACCTTTCCACCAAATGGATTGCCCCAGTGACTTGGCTTGGCTGAGGAGGAACCTTGTGAGGTCGTTGTGCTACAGGGGCCCAGCAATGGTCGCCTGGGTAAGCCCACCCCCCACGCGACCCGCTCCCAGACCCGCCCCCAGCTAGTGACTGGGAACTGAGAGAGCAGGCCACGCAGGCCACGCGGGCCCACCCAGGCAGTGGACCCAGCGGCGGACCCCCATCCGGGGACTCCCCTCCGAGACAGGCCGAGAGATGCCGGGCTAAACCATGAACAGAGTTTTCCGGCAGTGAAACTCTGCAAATGGTTTATTATGGAAATAAAATTTACAAGAGAACAGAAAATTGAAAATGTAAAAAAAGAGTCCAACAGAGGGGTATAAAAATGTAGTTTTTAAATTATCCTAAAATCAGGGAAGGGAGTTGAAAATGTCAAAAGTAGAGTCCAAAGGAAATAGAAAATGTAGTCTTTAAGTGTTCGTAGGTTTAGAGAATACTAGCTAAGGTGATGAGGCCGGGGGGGGGGGGGGGGGGGGGTCCCCCCTTCCCTTAGGCAGGCAGGTGACCAGGATGATGAGGATAGGGGTCGGTGGTGGCGAAGAGCCCGGGGTGTCAGACAGTAGAAGGAGTAGCGGGTAGATGGCCTAGAGTGACGACAGGTGGCTAGGGCGATGACGGCCGGACCTAGGGCTGCAGCGGCGGGGGTGTACGTCAGGCCAATGAAGGACACCTGAGGGGGAGAGAGAGAAGAGAGCGGGGGAATCTGCGCAGAGGTGGAACTAACTCTATAGACAACAATAAAATTAGGTCAAAACAAAATTTATTAGGATTTTTATTTTTATTTTTTAGGATGACTAATACTATACTGCTAATTCAGGTCTAAGTACCACCTAACACCACTGTCAATGATTCAGCCCTGTTGATGCGGACCGTAAATCATGACCTACAACAAAATTTATTAGGATTTTTTTTTTTTTTTTTTTTTAGGATGACTAATACTATACTGCTAATTCAGGTCTAAGTACCACCTAACACCACTGTCAATGATTCAGCCCTGTTGATGCGGACCGTAAATCATGACCTACAACAAAATTTATTTGGATTTTCCCAAATAAATAGTATCATCCCAAATAAATAGTATCATCATACTATTATGGGATGCGATGCGAACAGTTGTATTATGGGATGTGCGTTTCCCAGGCAACGACACACGTTGACACGTTTTGGAACAGCGCTGCACGCTGGTAGCCTGATTCCGCCAGATGGGGGCGGCATTGTTCCACAAATTCACAATCCCACCTCCGTCTGACCTCGGCTCAAGATTGGAGTTTAAACCGGCCGCCGCCCAGGCGAACCAATCAGCGTGAGCTATGGGGCGGGCTTTAGGCGAGACCGGGTGTGACGCCACCGAGAAGCGCCTGTGCGTTTGTAGTTCTTTCATTATTCAACATGGCGGCGGCTACCGAGGCTAGCTCCAGTGGGCTAGTCAAACATTCTATTCAAAACAATAAGCTAACATAAACGGTAAACATTTGATCTTACAGTGAGTACGAAACCGTAACTGTATTGCTGTAACGTTATCAACTATGAACGTTAGTAAACAAGACATTGTTGTAGAATTTGGGGAGATAGCCTTCAGACCGTTGCTAGGCTGGGAGAATTTAGCAGCCATGGCTAGTGAATGGCTAGCCGTTAGCCATTCACGCAAGTCACACAAACACAAAGCCCTCCTCACCACTGCCCAGTAAACATGTAATCTGTTAAACCATAATTTTTGTTCCAAATAGAAATAAATCATAACGTTAATCAAAATGCCATTGAAATATTAGCTAATCAACACAGAACTGCAAAGATCAGTGTGATGTATTGTCCATTTAGCCTACTGTTACCATAGCTGAATGCAGTGTAGTCTGCTATGACTGGCATGATTGGAATGTTGGCTGCTGTCTAATAAACCACGTTAACTCACGTTGGTGTCCGAGTGACATATTATCGTCGCTGTCGTTCCAGGACCTCGAATCTCCAAAACAGCAACTTTTCAGGAAGTAAAAAAAAACGTCTTTTGCTCTTAAAATACTGAACCAAACGTCGTCAAAGTTGGCACATGTCTTAATTATAGTTAGTTTCCCGCTGAATGTGTCATTACTTTATTAATATCTTACCTGGATAAGCTCAAATTATGTTGTTTATATTATCAGTCCGACTTGGAAGCACTTTCTCCCGGCCAGTCAGGCGGGAGAGAGTCGTATGCTCATGCACGAGCCCCAAGCTCCGGGCAGTGGGGGCGCGCGCAGGAGCAACAGCATTGCCCCTCGCCTCTCATGGCCGAGGCGGGGGCTTTCGCATGGGGTGAGAAATAGTCTGACATAACGTAGCGTTAACGTTACTTTATTCTCGTCCAAAAACACTCCGATTTGCATGTTAAAACAAGTTTGCAGCCTAGGAATAACTGGAAAACATTTGATTGATATATTAACGTCAGAGGAAGCCAGGATTAGTCAAAACGAAATGAGAAATACACAGCACGTCTGCCGTGTGACTTTTCCGGGTTTATTGTCCTGCGTGGGGGGGTACACGCGGAGGTAGGGGACGAATTTCGAGGTTTGACTGACAGATTGAGGGCGAATGGCGTTACGAGATTTACTCACAAGCTCGTTTTAATGCTTTTCCATTGGTTGCATTTGTTAAAAACCACACAGAGACGTGAAGGGTGACCAATGGCACTGATTTATGAAAAAGTGAAAAAAGGGACATTCGAGGTCCTGGCACAACAGCGACGTTATGTTATACAGGCGAGATTAAAGATCTCAGGATATAACAATCAGTTTATCTGATATTTTCCCCCGTATGACGCTTGCATAAATTATACTGTGAAGTGTGAATATAGCTCTCACAAGCATATTGTAGTCCTTTATGTCTGATATTTTGGAGCTGTTACTCGAGAAATTGGTTTATCGATAGAACATAGCTTAACACGTTGAGTGCCATAGACGACCTATCTCGTCTTACATAATCCAGCGCTTGAGTGCCATAGACGAGCTATCTCGTCTTACATAAACATTTTTTTTTTTTTACGGTGGGACATCAATCAACCCCTTTTACATCTTCGAGATAACTATTGGAGCAAGAGAATGTGTATAATCTATTTTACCGACCACTAAGTGGCGACAGAGACAGAGAGAAAGCCACAGCCACGGGACCCGTGGACCAAAAGCAGCCGCCTCCCGCGGAAATGGCTTGGCGATTTTACAGTCAGAAACGAACGAGCCTCATTCTCATACTGTAGGCGGGGACGCTTCGCGCTGCTGCGGTGGGGGGTTCCAGAAATGGACTGGGTGAGCAGCATAAAGCCTAGAGTCGCACGGGGCTTAATCGGGGCTCTCAAACCCAAGAGACAGTGAGACCTATCCACACTCGCTGCCAGGGAGAGAGGCTGCTCAACTCGCTGCAAACTCCCAGCAGCACAGACGGAGGGAGGAGCCCGGAGACACACACACAGAACGGACAGAGATCCCCTCCCCCCAGAGCCGCGGAGCAACGCGCGAACACACACACACACACACACACACACACACACACACACACACACACACACACACAATACAGTATACAGACTCGCCCAAAGGCACCCACAATCACAGGCAGGTGACTGTTCTGCTGAATTTCACAAAACTGCGATTATCTCAGCTTGCTGTCTCATACGCTAAAACCATGCTGTACTCAACGGCTAATATCTACATAACTACTAACTCTGCAAACTAACTCTTTTAGACAGAGAAAGCACACATTCTATTAGTTATTTTTAGATGATTGGTGTTCACGAAGTCTTAACAGAAAAGAATCCTCGGCTGTTGTAAAATGAGCCAGAATCCTCAAAAAAAAACCTGGCACAACTTACCTACAGGATTGAAAAAATGGCTGGCACTCAATGTGTTAAGATTTTGCACTTGCACTTTTGATAGGGGGTAAACAAACGGCATGGGAGCCGTTGGGTGAGCTGCGCCACCAAACGTCTGGGAATTTCACTGTCAGAAACTGTGTCTCCGAGCCCGGCGAGAACCGCCGGCAGCAGACATGCCTACATTTATTATTAGAATTTTATTTGGTAGCGGCAATGCCATTTATCATAGTCCTAACACAGAGCATGAAGCTGATATGCTCCAAACAAAATTTATAGGTGTGGTTTATTTTACAATAATTTTTCTTACGCGGAAGTGGTCCGCTTGCTACTGTGAAGTCATCAGCAGGCTCTGTAACGTAGCCTCGGGAGTCGGGTTTATCGCTGGGGGAAAGACCTCTAGCCGCCGGGGCCGGATGAAACACGTCCTATTAACTCATTCACCGCCAGTTTAGGACTGCCAATATTTAGCACAGGCCAAAGATTTTCATAATTGTTGGTCATCTTTCAAGACCCACAGTAAATTATCTATTAGCACCAGAGTGATTTGCAATACCTCAAAATGAAGATGTACGTCTCTGGGTTCACCAGGAAAAAAAAGTGAGCTTTTAGCATGTTCTGTACTCTACTTATAGCCATTTATATACACCCTGTTTTCACCCTGAAGGTCTCCCTGAGAAAATAAACAGGAGAAAAGGCAATTTTTGTAAAAGGGCACAATCTCAGGCAGAACTCACTCTCAATTCTTTTATTTTGAACTGTATTGACATCAGACATGTAAATATTATTCGTTAGGACACAAATGACAAAAAAAAAATATATATATATATATATATATACACATGAAGTGCTTTTTTTTTACATTCAACAATACAGTTTACTCGGTGTGAGTGAGTGTGCAGACAGACAGACAGACAGACAGACAGACAGACAGACAGACAGACACACCGACAGAGAGACAGACAGACAGACAGACAGACAGACACACACACACACACACACACACACACACACACACACACACACGATCCCCCTTTTAGATTTCTAACCCCACATAGGATAAGCAATAACCACGCCCTGTGGCGCTGGGATTGGCCAGGAGCAACACTGGAGGGCACGCAGCCCAGCGATTTCATGAACCAACTGAATAGCTCTTGAGAAAGGACAGCGGGCTGCTGTGACTGCCGCAGCGCTTCTGCCTTGTGCCTTGCTGTTGTGTGTTTATTTTGTTTTGTTCTTCTGGTCCACCCGTCCTCGTCCATGTCTCCCTGTCATATCCTCCCTGCCATTTGATCGTTCCCGTTTTCCCCTCGGCTATTCAACACGTCCTCACCGCCCTCCCAAACTGATCGATCATTTCCTCATTCCTCCGATGATCAAACACATCTCTTGATTACTTTCTCCCGTTTTCTCCGGGCTGGCACAGAGGAAGGCGACTCCAGCTCGTGCAGCGCGCCGAGGGGGGTTTCAATGGCGTTTCTCCTGTCTGCACAAGGAAGCGTTACCCGTTTTCTGCTTTTCCTCTTGCTCAATTTCAAAACAACAGCTGCGGTATGTGTTTGTTCACGTGTTGTCTTAGATGCTAGGGACCTGATACCATGTGACAGGCTGGGGAAGTGTTTAAACTACCCTGCAGTAATAAAAACAAAAACACGTCAAACACGTCATTGGCGGGGAGGGCTATTTCTGATAACACGTCAAAGACGTCATTGGCGGTGAATGAGTTAACAGGTTATGTTTGTTTCTAAGTGATTAATATGTTTCTCCGCAAATGCGACGATGTTTTGCGAGACACCGGTTCTGCATGAGAACTGCCCCCAGAAAGCAGGCCCGCCCACAACACTCATGATTGGTTCTCTGATGCAAGGCCTCCAACAGCGCCACCTAACGTTATGCAAAGATTTAAATAGTAATATTCTCAGTCTTACAGGAGTGAAACGGATTAAGACTGAGGGCTGAGTCTAGGTTAGCAGTAACACGCTGGCACAATACTCCTAAAAGCAAAATCCTTATTGGTTTGAATGATTTGGCACCTTCTATTACTGTCAACACCAGTATTGTTGCATTGTAATAATATGCCATAAAGGTTTATTGAAATTTTGGGGAGAGCAGGGGGGAAAAAATCTTAAAAAAAAAAAAAAAAAAAAACGTTTTTTCTTTTTTCTTTTTTCTTAGAGCCGCCAACTAAAGCTTCGGGAGCCGCCAGCGTCTCGCGAGCCGCGCAATGAGGAACTAGGGATTAGATGAATAACTTCTCTCTTTGACTACACATCGTGTGTGTCATTAGCACACGATTGTGGGTGTGTGTGCGTGCGTGTGTGTGTGTGTGTGTGTGTGTGTGTGTGTGTTTCCTTGTTTACAACATTCTTTGGAGGTATTATCTAAGTTCAAGGAGCAGCTCAGGCGCTCCCCTAACTGTCATTTCCCTTCAGGGCCTACCTGCCAGCATACCTGTTTGTTCTTGTTGGTTTTTTTACATGCCCCAGTGTCTCTCTCTCTCTCTCTCTCTGTCTCTTCCCTCTGCCTCTGCCCCTTTCTCTCTGTCTCTCTCTGTCTCCCCCTCGGAGGGGGTTCCTCCGTACATAACCCCCCACTAAAAACATGCAGAAGATCGTCATCTGACCAGTGACGACAACATCTGAAGTTGGTCCAATGATGGTCCAATGATGAAAGAAAAAGCGACCACTGCTCCTGGCCTGCCCCCTGGAGGAAAGGACAAGCCTGGATGGGTCAAATGCAGAGGGCATATTTCACCGGCCACCGTCAGCATGAGTATGTGTTGTGGCCGCATGCATGTGTTGTAGTGTTCGTGTGACAATAAAGACGGGCTTCCGTCTGAAATCGTGTTTTAAATCTCACTCTCTGTCCCCCCTCTCTGTCTTTCTCTCTCTCTGTCTCCCCCTCTCTTTGTCTTTGCCCCCTCTCTCTTTCTCTCTCCCTCTCCCTGTCTCCCCCCCTCTGTGTGTCTCTGCCCCTCCCTGTTTCTCTCTCTCACTCTGCCCCCTCTCTCTCTGTCCCCCTCTCTCTGCCCCCCTCTCTCTGTCTCTCCCCCTCTATCTCTCTGCCCACTCTCTGTATCTGTCCCCTCTCTCTCTGTCTCTCCCCCCTCTCTCTCTGCCCCCTCTCTCTGTCTCTCCCCCTCTATCTCTCTGCCCACTCTCTCTATCTGTCCCCTCTCTCTCTCACTCTCTCTGCCCCCTCTCTCTCTGTCTCTCCCCCCTCTCTCTTTGTCTCTCCCCCCTCTCTCTCTGCCCCCTCTCTCTGCCTCTCCCTCTCTCTGTCTTCCCAGCTATCAATTCAATTCAATTCAACTGGCTTTATTGGCATGACGTAACACTGTACTGTACATATTGCCAAAGCAAGCGTTTAGACATGAAAAGCTCTCTTTGTCTTTGCCCTCTCTCTCTTTCTCTCTCTCTCTCCATCTCCTTGTCTCCCCCTCTCTGTGTATCTCTGCCGCCTCAATCTCTTTCTGTCCAACATCAGATTCCAGTGTGACCTGCTCACGGTCCTGAACTGACCCAACATCAGATTCCAGTGTGACCTGCTCACGGTCCTGAACTGACCCAACATCAGATTCCAGTGTGACCTGCTCACGGTCCTGAACTGACCCAACACCAGATTCCAGTATGACCTGCTCACGGTCCTGAACTGACCCAACACCAGATTCCATTGTGACCTGCTTACGGTCCTGAACTGACCCAACATCAGATTCCAGTATGACCTGCTCACGGTCCTGAACTGACCCAACACCAGATTCCAGTGTGACCTGCTCACGGTCCTGAACTGACCCAACACTAGATTCCAGTATGACCTGCTCACGGTCCTGAACTGACCCAACACCAGATTCCAGTATGACCTGCTCACGGTCCTGAACTGACCCAACATCAGATTCCAGTGTGACCTGCTCACGGTCCTAAACTGACCCAACACTAGATTCCAGTATGACCTGCTCACGGTCCTGAACTGACCCAACACCAGATTCCAGTGTAACCTGCTCATGGTCCTGAACTGACCCAACACCAGATTCCAGTATGACCTGCTCACGGTCCTGAACTGACCCAACACCAGATTCCAGTGTGACCTGCTTACGGTCCTGAACTGGCCCAACATCAGATTCCAGTATGACCTGCTCACGGTCCTGAACTGACCCAACACCAGATTCCAGTATGACCTGCTCACGGTCCTGAACTGACCCAACATCAGATTCCAGTGTGACCTGCTCACGGTCCTGAACTGACCCAACACCAGATTCCAGTGTGACCTGCTCACGGTCCTGAACTGACCCAACACCAGATTCCATGACGCTCACGGTCCTGAACTGACCCAACATCAGATTCCAGTGTGACCTGCTCACAGTCCTGAACTGACCCAACATCAGATTCCAGTGTGACCTGCTCACGGTCCTGAACTGACCCAACATCAGATTCCAGTGTGACCTGCTCACGGTCCTGAACTGACTTAACATCAGATTCCAGTGTGACCTGCTCACGGTCCTGAACTGACCCAACATCAGATTCCAGTGTGACCTGCTCATGGTCCTGAACTGACCCAACATCAGATTCCAGTGTGACCTGCTCACGGTCCTGAACTGACCCACATGACCCGCAAACAAACAAACAAAGCTGTCACAGTTAATCAGCCAAAATATAACATTATTACATTACATTACATTACGTCATTTAGCAGACGCTTTTATCCAAAGCGACTTACAATAACACATTTTGTCAACAATAGAGAAATCAACTATGCAACATAATCTATGACAGCTACAACTTTTGAAGGAATAGAGTGGTAAGTTTTTTAAGAAAGATGTTAGTTCAACAAGGGGCCAGGTGGAGCCTGAAAAGGTGTGTTTTTTTAACCTGCTGGTTTGCCACACTTGGTTGTTAATACTGTTGATATCTTTTATCTGTCTGTATATTTCTTCTAACTTATCATGTTCCTTATGTAACCTATTGTCGCTGTCCGGCGGTGACCTTGTATCTCCAAATTATCGCCTTTTAAAAAGTATATATTTGATTTAGTTGCCCGTATCACTTTTTTGAAGATGTACTCTGTTTGTTAAACTCTTTGCAGTACACAGGTACAATTACTTCCCATTACATCTTGTAATTTAAATTCCTAACAGCTCCTTCTTTCCATTTTTGATTGTTCATTTTCATAAATGGATTTAAGATTGAGTAGGTACCCAAAAATAACCTGTGAAAGTTTCAGGTATTTTGGCCCAGCGACAGATGTTATATTACTGGTTATTAATGTTGCTATTATTAAACTATGTTATAATCAAAAATAGCTTTTTTGCAGATATGATGTTTCCACCAGACAGCGACACTATGTAACTGCATGTAACTTATGCACCTTGTGCAACTTGTATGTGCAAACATCCCTTGTCCAAAATAAAATAATTCTAATTCAAAACAGGGTCAAGTAACCTGTCACCTGCCCTGTAAAGGGCAGGTGATCCGACCACCACCGCAGTTTCAGACATATTATTCTAGGTATAAAAAAAACATTTTACAGTTCAAATGACGTTTCCGCCAGACAGTGGCGCTATGTAACTTGTGCACCAACCACACTAAGTCAGTTTCCTTGTATATGCAATCCCTTGTCTAAAATAAAATAATTCAAAACACGGTCAAGCTCCCTGTAAAGGGGTTTGAGTCTTTAGCTTCTTCAAACTTAGCTTGAAGCACTTATGAGAGAAAACAATTAAAAGATAATTCTAAGTTTCACACATATTATTCTAGGTATAAAAAAAACTTTCACAGTGCAAATGCATTTGATTGCCTGCACATTAATGTCTCAAAATCTGCTGTCTGGCCACGGTAGCTGCAGGGGGGCAGTCAGTGGGTCCTTTTATTTTATTTTTATTTTAAGGCAGAGAATTTTGCAACTTAGAATTAGTTTGTAATGGTTTTCCCTCCCATAAACGCAATAAGAAAAACATAATAAGAACAGCAACATTATACACTTAAATCATTAATTGCACAGATCTTACCTGGCATTCTCTAGAGGCAGGATGGGATGGACATCTGACCTGGTTTTAATGAAGAGAACATAGACAGAGTTTTCAGTCAGTCTGTGGCTGTTGTCAGATCGCCTACAGCTTTAAGATGGGAAGTGAACAGGGAGGTAGTTACAGTAGATGATGTGCAACAACATTCTCTAACCACGCCCATAATGGGCAAAGGCCAAATACTAAAGACATGGAAAGACCTGCCTTGACACTGATGTGATTGATGTGTGGCCACATGCCACAGCACGCAGAGACTCTGGAGTCAGTGAGCTTTGGGGTGCTGAAAGTCTATGATGTCATATAAAGTCTATGATTTCATATTAAATGCTGGGGTTGATCCCATGTGTTGCACAGATCTGGTGCCAGAATTAGATTTAGCCATTTTGATCACTCGAGAATTGATCAACATGGTCAAAAATTCCCCAAAACACAGAGCAGAATTTTGTTCGGCGTGACCTAATGGACCTAATGGAGCCAGATTTCTTAATTAGGTAATGAGGGCAGATTAATTTCCCTAATTACCTCATGATGATTATCCTAATTACATAATGATGATGTGATGTCACTCGAGTAATGATGACATCAGATGGGGACATCATCACTGTTGACATCACTCACTGACACTCGAGTGACATCACTGGTGAGGTGACATCACCCATTCTATACACTAGAGGACCCGTGGGAGTTACACCTCCCCGTGGTCTCCAAGCCTCCGGGACACACCCAAATTCTTTCTTTTTTTTCTTTTTTCTCCTTTATTTACAGTATATACACAACTGATTACTCATACTCCCATCATCATACATCAAATAGCCAAAGTGGCGTCTGTCTGTCTGTCTGCAATTTTGGTCCCACATTGTGAGAATTGTGATGATTTTGGTCAGTAATGATGTCACAATGTCTATGACATCATCAGTGATGTCACTCGAGCACTCCATGATGTGATCAATGATGGTCACTCGAGCAATTGTAATGTCAAGCCCGCACAGCGGGCAGGGTGGGCGAGCAGCACCGCTCCCCGCGGGAAGAGAGCAGAGAGGGGCCAGTGAGCGAGCTGCTGCCTCTCTGCTCACACTAGAGTCCCGCTCGGCCGCTGTCTCTCTCCTCCCTCCAAACACAGACACAGAAGGGTCAAACAGCTCGCAAACGCCTTTTGACTCATACGGAAAAAAAGACAGAAAATCGAAACTGTTCCGAAAACTTTTATGACGGACAAAAGTTTCATGGTCAGTGTGTAAACGGGTAATAAGGTCGTATTTATTTTTAAACGTGCGACCATTTTTGACAAAAAATACGGACAAAAAATACAGACTTTTTTTGTGTGCAAAACATTTTCAGTGCTGTAACTGCCTGAATGACAAGATTGTTTGTGACAATTATGCAACTCTCTCGTCTGCCTTCCCTTTGAAAAACACACAGCTCCGCTCACATTCGCTAAAGTTGGAAATACATTGACAGATTCACACTTCAGATCAAGAGCTCAGAAGCAAGGCGTTTGTAATGAACACAAACCATGCCTCTTTCCCACCTTAGTAAGGTAGACCTAACCTTGCAAGCAAGCTGGATTCTCTCAATACCGCCCCCATCTGGCAATGCCAGGTTAAGGTAGACCACAAGCTAAAACCTCATTTTCACCTGAACGTCCTCTACTCCTGGACAAGCTGGACAAATATCATTGGTCTATGTGCAGCCGACTGTGAGCCAAGTGCTGAGGGAACGTCTACAAAGTGCGACACAGACTACAAAAATATTCTATAACTTCACTGTCGTACATTGTAGCTTCACCAAAATCACGTCACACATCAATGGCCTCCTGCTGGTTAGACTACAGCACTAAGTTTGGAAGAATATGACTTTGCATTAAAAATGTTTTGGCTGATCCATAAAAAGGACACACACACACATGCGCACACAGACACACACACACACAAACACAATATTGAGGGGGATGTGTTCTTTAACTCACCGTGTTATACTTTTGCTTTCATAATGACACTATACAAGAAGCAGAGATGGGAAGTAATGAAGTACAAATACTTCGTTACTGTACTTAAGTAGATTTTTCGAGTATCTGTACTTTACTTGAGTATTTAATTTTCTGACGACTTTTTACTTTTACTCGTTACAGTATCTGTACTTTTACTTGTTGTGTACATTTTCAAAACAGGTTCGTTACTTTTGTTTAAATGCACGATAATGTAATTTAAAAACGAGTAGAAACGGGAGAACGGAGCAGAAGTAATAGACGAGTTTCCCAGCGCTGCTGATAAAAGCTCATTCCAGCTCCGCCAATAGACCCCTTATACAGCTTGTCAACATGGAGCTGCGCGCGCATCGTGTAGGCAAAAAGCCCGGAGCCGCTCATTGACACAGACAGAGCTGTGTGAAAGACGCCGCTGTCAGGACTGCTCTGTGCTCATCTGCGACACACAGTTAGATTTTAGTTTTAAAATGCAGTTCTCGGCTTACTACCACAGCTTATCGCCTAGTGATAAGCAATGTTATGCATCGAAATTAACGTTGGTTAATGGGATACGTCTTACAGACCCATACCATACGCACTGGCGCTGTCAATTCGCCAAGCCTAGAGTGGCCAGCAATACATATATCGTGCATTCCTTTATAACTGGGGATAGCGTAGATAATTATTCTGTAACTTGCAAAGATATATTGTTATGTTGATAATGCACACAACTCAATAATGACATTATGTAACGTTACTTGCTCGTTCTAACCGAGTGATGTGGCTGAGCAGCCTTCAGTTTCAGGCAGCTTACCTGATTATGAAGAGCACTACATTTCGGGCATTTTTAATGATGTCCTCGTTCCAATCAGTTCAACTCAATAATGACATTTGATTTAACGTTACTTGGTTGTTAACTAACCGAGCGATGTGGCTGTCACTAGCAGCCTACTACAGCATACCTGATATGAAATGAGCGAGCACTGCAAAGTCGGGCATTTTTAACGATTTCCTCTTTGGGCTTGCAACCAAAGACACCTACGGTTAGCATTAAAAGCAGTATGAGTTGACGGGATTCGGTAAAGCTTTGTTGATAGTGTAACAGACTGTTCAGTGTTGTGTTGTGTTCTATTGCGTGTGTGCGAGGCTGTGTATGTTCCCTCCGGTTGCCGTAGAACAGGATATGTGGGGACAATAAAGGTGAAGCTGGTTATAACGTTACAGCCTGGCTCTATCGTTTATTATTTTATTAACCAAGTGTGAATAGGCGGACCCAAATACTCTGCTACAATAGTTTTCCGATTCTGGCATCCCACTGTACAACACGAAGACATGTCTTGCTCGAATAGTTTTCGGACCACTGGAAAACTACTTGACAGGGCTGCGCGGAGTCTGTCTTTCTGCCTCCGTCTTGCGCATCTGACGCTGTTTGTTGTCATTGTGACGTTGGCGTATAATTGGTCTATAGTATGACTTGGCACTCCTCCGGGGCATGGACAAAGAAGAGAAACACAGATTTTCTCTGAGGGGAGACACACGCAGACATTAGGAGCCATGCAGACAGCCAGCACTTATTAGCGCTCCTCTTTTTGCAATTCATTTTCTATAAATACGCGCTTAGCGCGCATCTCTTTCAAGAAGCATTTCATCGCGTTTAAAAGCTGGTGGTGTTTTTTTTAGCGCAGAGCTCTGGGCGCTGAAAGCTGAGGAAAGTTTAACAGGAAAAGTGCCCTGCTCCTCTTCACTCCTCCCACCTCGAGTCTTCTCCCAGGAGAGGAGGATTTTCATCTCGCTGCTTCCAGAGTTGCCAATAATCTGGCTTTTCCAAGCGTTCTTTTTTAAATAACCGCATGGCCCCTTATGGTGTTGTTCTAACACATACATTCAGTTTGTGCACTGTCAACATTCAGCTAATATGGAATATGGTGGTGTTCTAACACCAGAGACAGTTCTGTCTTAATAATAAACCTTGAATTTGTGAATGTGATCAACCTGTGGACATTCAGTTCCTTATCCATTAGGTATCAGTATCATATCAGTCTCGAGTATTGTGATTCTGCACTTTGTAAGGGACACCTTGTATCCAGCAGTTAAACTTGTCTAACTATTTGCACATTCATATATCATGGAAATATTAATGAGGGAGGACTAGATATGATTTTAATGGGTTTTTTTTGTGTGGAAAAACCATAGCACACTATTTAAAGTAGAGTTTTAAGATGTGTAAAACATTTGTAGAGGATCTTTTATCCTCAAATTATATTCTATGATGTGAGGTTGTCATTCAGAAAGATACGGTAAAAATACTTTTACTTTTACTCGTTGGGTACATTTCAGAGCCTGTACTTTTTTACTTTTACTTGAGTAAAATAATTGAATCAGTACTTCTACTTTTACCAGAGTAGTTTTTTACACAAGTAACTGTACTTCTACTCAAGTACAGAATGTCAGTACTTTTCCCATCTCTGACAAGAAGTAACACAAATAGAATGGAGAGACGATTGCCACGATGTTGTGTCATTCCATCTGTGGCTGTACCACATCTAGACACAACCCAGGCAAGCCCATGGTTGCCACATGACGTACATGGTCCTGGGCCAGATTTGCCCTTGTTATTATAGATTTGATATCAGTGATTGATGATGAATTTGAGTCCTGGAGGTTTTGGAGACCACTGTGTTCCAGACCAGAGGGGTCTAACTCCCACGGGTCCACTAGTAGTTCATAGTTCAAAATGACAAACAGTCAAGTTATTGTGTCTGTTATTATGCTACATGGCAACAACTTCAAAGCTGAAAACAAGGGAATGCATCATTTATGTGATCTGTGACAGCAAATGATGAGTGGATTAATGTTAACCATGGCTTTTCAATCAATAAGAAGAATAACAGAAAACATGGATTTATTTTTATTACAAACTTTCTTGGCAAGGATCATTGAATGGATGATGCATGACGTCACGGTCAGGCACTGTCTGGCAGCAGCAGCCAGGGGAGAATGCTACATTAACATTAACGTTAGGTAAGAAAGATGCACTAAAGTTCCATTTATACAACTTGTAATAGCAATTAGCAAGCAACTTTGACATCGGCACCACTCAAGCCCCGGTATTTTATCGGTTCTGTACGGGTCCGGTATGCTCGCTTCTATACGGGTCCGGGTCTCAGCTTTCTAATAATAGATGGGTCCAATCCGGGTCCGGGCACAAATTTCCCAGGTCCATCAGGGTCATTTTGGACCCGTGAAGACCTCTAGTGAGGAGTGGGACAATAGTTATTAATGTTGAAGGGATCCTACCAAGATCAAGATTTTGTTTCTAGTTTTTGTGTTTTCTTTTGTTTGTGCTGTCATAATGTTGTAGTGTCTGTTAAGTGTGTAAAACATGTAAAATAACAAAATAACAAGGGAATGAGGTAACTGACAGATGGGGTTTACTCTCCTCTCCTCTCTGTTTTTCACTGTCTTCCAAAACGTTCTTGTATTAGATCCACAGAATTAGCTGACCTTGGCTTTGCAGATAGCCTGAATGCACTTTCACTTCTGTTATTTTACTATGGGATACAATCTAGACAGAAGTGAATCAAAGTGAACACTGTACTTTCACAAGAGGGAATTTAATCCTTAGGGACAAATGGGCCTTGGACTTTGTAAGAGGAGGGTGTTGATAAACTCTTGTTGTTTTGTAGACTTGGTGTGTTTTAACAGTGGGTCAAGCTTCAGTCAATCTGCTCCAAGCTGTCAGGCCTTCTGCCTGTTCACTATAGAGGCCATAAGTCTGGTCTCATCTGAAGTGAAGCATCATGTGCTCAACACAGGAAACCACAAAGTTTCACAAAGCTCCATTTGGTCATCAGCACCGGTTTCCTGTTTCCTGTGAACATGGTGCAACTAAACAGCTCTGAAAGTCATACTTCCTCTTCGAGCACAGAAACGAGTGGCAACAAGATATAAACATTCAAGATAATTTTAATAACCATAATGTATGTATGGATGTAGAGTAGAGATTCAGGTGATAGTGTGTAGTTGCCTCTCTGTGTGCGTGCCTGTACCTGTCAAAAAATTTCCGGGAGGTGTGTGTGTGTGTGTGTGTGTGTGTGTGTGTGTGTGTGTGTGTGTGTGTGTGTGTGTTCGTGCGTGCGTGCGTGCGCGCGCGCACACACGTGTGTTTGTGTGTGGTGGGGGAAGGAGTACGGCTTTGTCCTCAGATAACCTCTGTATCATAATCTGTCTCTGTGTGTTTGTATATTTGCTGTGTTTTGACTATTTGGTTGTGTCGTGTGTAGCTGGGTGAATATGACCACATTTCACTAATAGACTTTTATCAATGGATAAAGATAGAATGTGATGCTATTTTATGAGACTTTGGCTTCAAACATGTAAAAAGTTTATAATCATTCTTCTAGAGCAGTGGTTCCCAACCTGTGGTCCAAGACCCTCTTAGGAGGACAGACCACTTGCCCGGGCTCAGTGGTCCTGCTGTGGGATCCTCTTTGACTTGACCCACTCATGCTATGGTTTCTCCCATTTCTAATCAGTTTTATGTTTCTTGCATGCAGGGTGTGTGTGTGTGTGTGTGTGTGTGTGTGTGTGTGTGTGTGTGTGTGTGTGTGTGTGTGTGTGTGTGTGTGTGTGTGTGTGTGTGTGTGTGTGTGTGTGTGTGTGTGTGTGTGCGTGCGTGCGTGCGTGCGTGCGTGTGTGGTAAGGCTGGTGCTGTTGGCAGGCTGGGCTATGATGGGCTCATCAGCGAGTACTTGGGGAGCTCCCCGCTTGTGTCTTTGCACAGTTCACACTTAACAAGCGAGCATTGAGACAACATGATTTGCCTGTGATCAGGAGGGGTTTGTCCCCGAGCGACATAAACAGCTCGCCAAGCGCTCGGAGCGCCTAGTGTGAACTTAGCTTTAGTTGTCAATTCAATTCAATTAAAAAAGGCTTTATTGGTATGACGAATAACAGTGTTGCCAAAGCACATTGTACACAGAGAGAAAATACAGCTTGTAACATACAAAACATAAAACATGATGTTACTGTAACAACATACAGGTAGTTCAAACAACAACCATGTCAACATTTTTAATGACATGATGGTGCTTGAAATAGGGAGAAGGAAGCAAGGCCGATTTCAGCCATGGGCAGAGGTGGGCAATGCCCACCCAGACATGAGTCTTGCCCACCCAATCAAAAGTTAGGAAAATATGTTTATTTTCACCCCCAGCCAATGGAAAAATTGCACAGACAATACCAGTAGCGATTCTAACTTCTGATTGGGTGGGCACTGAGCTTCAGCCCCTCCAAAGTCCTCCCCACTCATGTATTTTAAACACACAGAGCTCATATGGGGTGATACAGAGTTGGACATGATTGATGATTGTTTGTCAATTGCACTCTTAGGGGAGAGCAGAGCAAGGAACTAACTATTCTACACTGAAACGTATATTGGTGTGATGGGTATATATACCATTCTCATAACGTGTGTATCACTTAGGGTGTCGAGTCATAGTCTATTTTTTATTTGACTTTATTGAATCTTCCAAAACTGCATGTTTAACTAATGGCCCAATCCCACCGCAGCTAGTAGCGCGGTCCCGCTCCGCTCGACTCGACTTTTGGTCTCATCCCACCGGTATAAACCGGCCCAGCTCGGTTTGATTTGGGGCTGAGTGGTGCTACTTTTAGTACCTGCCTCGTCGGGGTTCTATTCTGCGAACCCGGGTTCATACGGTGACGTGAAAACATTGTAGACGACTGATTGGTCAGGCAGAATCGTGTTTTCTGTCTATCCTACTGACTGTCAATGCAGCGCTGCATACCAGTTTAGTGGGCTTACCTTCTCTTATATTATGTTTTTCCATCAGTCTTTTGTGTTGCTGCCTTCGGCGCTGGTGAAATAAAATCGATCTCCTTGCTCAGCTTTAACATGCGCTCCTCGGGAAGCCCTTTGTAGTTGCCTCCGCTAGGCTGCAGGCGAAGCCGCGGGTCTTGCCTGTTGAGCTGCGGCTGGGGTTCTCCTCGTAGCGCCTCTCCCGTCCCCGCGCAGTGCATGCATGTGAGTTTGAGTAACAACAAAGTGATATCCATTCTCCTAGCCGATTGTCACATTTGCCCATGTACACTGTAGGTCATTTAGAGGCACCAGTATTTCATAATCAGTTTAAAAGTTCCATGTATTGATTTCATTTTAACGTTATACTTATAGCCTACTTCGGCAATGGGCGGAGGGCAGATATGCGGTCCCATTTACGACCAGGTGTGGGCGGAGGCAAGTAAACTTGCTATGGAAACAGAGTCTATATCAAGTAGAGTCGAGTAATACCAGATAGAGTGGAGCTGTACTGTGCTGTTATATGTGGTGGAAATGAGCCATAAGAATAGGCTAATTATTATTTCCACCCACCACTTATTTAATGTGGTTACTTTCTTGTCAAAAGTTTGGAAGGAACAATGCATACTGGGGGATGTGCAAGTATTTGTCCAATGCGGTCCAATGGCATTGCTCTCTGTCAGAACTTGCTTGGATGTCCTGATGTTGGTTTAGTAGCAAAAGTAAACACAAGTTAATAGCAGCATTCACTATAGACTCTATAGTGAATGCTTTCCAAAAAATCATGAACAATGAAGAAAACCACAAGGAATACAGTTCCACTTTTACCAAATAAACCAAAATTGATGTTCTGCGACAAGTTATATCATCCTGAAAACCCAAATATTTGAAACTAGTAAAATTATAAAATTATCTGTCAGTGCAATAAGGTAAATAAAATATGTTGTTGGTCCCCCATAGTCCATCCCCTAACCCACAACCTCCGGCAAACCTACTGCCAAAGTTGCTCCCTACCAGCCCACCATAATGTAGCAGGCTAAAATCAGGCCTGGAAGGAAGGGAAAGTGTGTGTGTGTGTGTGTGTGTGTGTGTGTGTGTGTGTGTGTGTGTGTGTGTGTGTGTGTGTGTGTGTGTGTGTGTGTGTGTGTGTGTGTGTACATGCCTGTACCTCTCCAAAAATGTGCTTTGTGTCAGCACGGGAGGTGTGTGTGTGTGTGTGTGTGTGTGTGTGTGTGTGTGTGTACATGCCTGTACCTGTCCAGAAATGTGCTTTGTGTCAGCACGGGAGGTGTGTGTGTGTGTGTGTGTGTGTGCGTGTGTGTGTACGTGCCTGTACCTGTCCAAAAATGTGCTTTGTGTCAGCACGGGAGGTGTGTGTGTGTGTGTGTGTGTGTGTGTGTGTGTGTGTGTGTGTGTGTGTGTGTGTGTGTGTGTACATGCCTGTACCTGTCCAGAAATGTGCTTTGTGTCAGCACGGGAGGTGTTTGTGTGTGTGTGTGTACGTGCCTGTACCTGTCCAAAAATGTGCTTTGTGTCAGCACGGGAGGTGTGTGTGTGTGTGTGTGTGCATGTGTGCGTGCATACGTACCTGTGTGTGTGGGGTGTCCTCAGAGAACCTTTGTATCATAATCTGTCTCTGTGTGTTTGTATATTTGCTGTGTTTTGTCTATTTGGTTGTGTCGTGTGTAGCTGGGCGAATATGACCACATTTCACTAGTATCAATGTGTGTGTGTGTGTGTGTGTGTGTGTGTGTGTGTGTGTGTGTGTGTGTGTGTGTGTGTGTGTGTGTGTGTGTGTGTGTGTGTGTGTGTGTGTGTGTGTGTGTGTGTGTGTGCACGAAGCGGTATAGTAGCGTACTTGTGTAAAGCCTGATGGTGAATTGAGACACGTATGATTAAGTGCACGTATGACCCATGCCATCAAAATCTCACTCCAGCAGGTACCCAAAGTTGGCAAATCTGCCAACTTTGATGAGATGAGAATCCTTTCAACAGCATTCTGACTCCTGATGGAAGCTCCAAATACCACCGCACATTAGGAGTGACAGGAAATGCAAACACAGAAGGGAATTCCTCTTATATGTATATGGTGGTCTCGACCTAGTTTCAAGATGAAGATCAGACACGCTGCCTCGCACCACGCGCAATCCTAGTGACCTCACCCACCCCATGTAATCCTAGTGTGACGAGCACAAGTGTAATCCCAGCGTGACGTCCGCGTGACGCACTTGCCTATATGACACCGATAATGTCGTCAGTGCCGAGGCTATGACGTAGCAGTATTTATAGCCATGCTCTGTGGGTCATCGTCCTCTTTCCCTGATCTTCTGGTCGCGGTACCCGAGCTGATCGCATCCCATTCTCTGAAAGCTGCGTTTCGACCCACCCACCTCCCCAGGCCATCACCAATGTCTTGACTCCTGAAGAATCCCCTACGGGGGGGATTCTCTATTCTAGTCCGAGCAGATGCCCTCTCTCACCGCAAGAAGAGAGGCATCTTAGCGCGGAGTCATTACGCCAAAGAACTAGTCGCCATGCTGCCATGCCATCAGAATTAGTTGCCATATCGTCCCATGCCATAGATCTTATCGCTCTGCCATACTTGAATAAAGCTTGCTTGTTAAAACTCTACCCTCTGGTCTCTCATGATTGAAATGGATTATGCTTGACGTCACGGTCAGGCACTGTCTGGCAGCAGCAGCCAGGAGAGAATGCTACATTAACGTTAACGTTAGGTAAGAAAGATGCACTAAAGTTCCATTTATACAACTTGTAATAGCAATTAGCAAGCAACTTTGACATCGGCACCACTCAAACCCCGGTATTTTATCGGTTCTGTACGGGTCCGGTATGCTCGCTTCTATACGGGTCTCAGCTTTCTAATAATAGATGGGTCCAATCCGGGTCCGGGCGCAAATTTCCCAGGTCCATCAGGGTCATTTTGGACCCGTGAAGACCTCTAGTGAGGAGTGGGACAATAGTTATTAATGTTGAAGGGATCCTACCAAGATCACATGTATTTCTATTTGCTTTTTTGTATATTTTTACCTATTTTATTTCTAGTTTTTGTGTTTTCTTTTGTTTGTGCTGTCATAATGTTGTAGTGTCTGTTAAGTGTGTAAAAAATGTAAAATAACAAAATAACAAGGGAATGAGGTAACTGACAGGATGGGGGTTACTCTCCTCTCCTCTCTGTTTTTCACTGTCTTCCAAAACGTTCTTGTATTAGATCCACAGAATTAGCTGACATTTGCTTTGCAGGCCTGTACCAGCTACTGTGCTGCTGCACCATAGTACATGTTGAAACCTGCTCACACACTCATAGGAATAGAACATCGAGTCTGGAGAAGAAGATGAAGACAGAGCAGACAGTGAGGATGAGGTTGAGTAAAAGAAGGCAGGTCGGTAAAGAAGGCAGATGCACAACTCTACCGCGTTGCACCCGGAGAAAACGACTTGACGGGGTTAATATTGTATTGGTGTATGTCATTGTTATGGCCGGCCTAGGGGACACCAAACATAACATAAAAAAGTGACTCCCCCCTTTCCCCTCTCCCAAAGATGACCATGCCACAGAGGTTTGCAGTCCACATCAATGTTTTAATGAAGAAATGACAGTAGAGAGCATCAGGGTGAGCATACCCAAAATAATAAAACACAATCTATTTTAAAGGCCTAATCTTACCTGCAAACAAACCCCCCCCCAAACAAACAACAGGCACCTTACCTGATGAACTAATAGTAAACACAGGAGAAAACAACTAAAGAAAAATCAGGGCTTCTCACCCCTACATACAGTCATAAGGACTGCTTTTAAGATCAAAGGTGAGCAAGGTTACAATGACCCATTTACCAGCTAGGCTAACAAAGGAGTGGCTAAGCTAGCTGTTGGTGTGGCACAGGCTGGTTGGGAGCAGGAAAGGAGACAGTGAGGAGGCCTCATCGACTGTGGAGAGCTCCACACCAGGCAGGGAGGGAGAACACAGCACATCGGGATACAAAATACACATATGATCCCCTGGGTCATAATGATTTGATGTATTGTCTGTTTTTATACTGGACCTTGTGTCTGTTAATAAAAGTGATGATGATGATGAATAACTCGTGGAGACTTTTCTTCTCTTTAGCCTCACAGCTTATTTATTTAGCAGTGCTGTTAACACCTCGTTCTGCTCAGCTCGACTGACAGGAACACACTGAACACAAGCAAGGGGGGCACACCTCTCAGACTGATGAAGCAAGCATGCATCCTCCCCTATCGCTTTAGCGCCTCACAGTGGCTCATTCACAATACTGCACCCAGAGTGAACTTATGTACAGTTACAGCATGACACAATGTGTATACGAGGGATCACCCGAGCAGCATTTTGGTAAACAAACCTCGTCACTGGAACCCTATAGAGCCTGAGTTTGAGCATCTGACTCTAGCCGGCTGACCCTGTTTACATTTAAAAAACTGCCACAGCTCACACAACTTTAACACGACATGCATATATTATACATCAAACTCTTGAGCTAATTCTGCTCTCACTCAGAATGTCAAAATATAAGCAATGTGATGTATAGTTTTTGAGATATTAACGTTTGTTTGGCACAACTCATACTAGTTAACTGCGGCGGGGTTCTTCAATACTGGGTGTCAGTGACGTCACACTGATTGGTCCTATAGCAACTGAGGTCACACATGTAAACATTGACTATAATATACCCCCCTTTCTCTTTTTTTTAGCATATTATTTAGCAATAGACATAATATTCTAGTTGGATGCCTTTGTTACCTCCAATGGTTTGTGAATTAAAATAAAATTATTATTATTATTAAAATTAGCACTAACGGGGGATAAAAATGGGATAAGAAAAACTGGAAAAAAGATTAAAAAAAATAAAAATAAAGAAGTGAAGCTAGTAATTTATGATTATTCAGGGCGGCAATGATCAATCAGTGAGTGATCTTTTCTAGGTTTGCTATGAGAGGAATCAGGCCTCGGGATAGAGTAGGGGCCAGAGATTCATTCATAATACTTCTGCTGAACATCATTAAATCATCATCAAATCACTCCCTTCAGGAAGGCTTAGTTCCCACTGAATGGAAATCAGCCACTGTTGTCCCCCTACCTAAAACAAGACCCCCCTCCATCAGTGAAATACGCCCAATCTCACTCACCTCCCTACTAGGCAAAGTAGCTGAGAGTTTTATTTTCGAGTGGGCTTTAAATGACATCTTACCCCAGATTGATAGCCAACAGTTTGGGTGTTTACAAGGCCGGTCGACAACACACACCCTCCTTGACCTGACAAACCACCTCTTCAGGTCTTTGGATAATCCGGGTTTCACATGCTCACTTGTTACTACTGACTTCAGCAAAGCCTTCGACAGAGTGGATCACAGCCTGGCTATCACCAGGCTTTTGAACCTCGGCCTCCGTCCATCCCTCGCCAGGTGGATAGCAGACTTCTTAACCAACAGAACCCAGTCAGTACGCTACCATGGAATGCTCTCGGAAAGGTCTAATATCACATGTGGACTACCCCAAGGAACTCTGACAGGCCCGTTAATTTTCATTGCCTACATCAACAGTGCAGCTGAACAGACATCAGCTATGTGCTGGAAGTATGTGGATGACCTCAACCTGCTGGAGATGAGACCTGTGTCTGCCCCATCCACCATCCAGCACGACCTAACTGACCTGGAGAGGTGGTCCTCAGAGAGCTCCATGTTACTTCACCCTAAAAAGTGCAAGGTGTTGCATTTTAACTCAACAAAGATTCTCCCCACCCCCCCAAGGGTGTTAATTAACAACATTGACCTCCAGAGTGTGTCGTCCTTAAAGATCCTGGATGTCCATATTCAGGCCAACCTGCAGTGGTCTGAACATGTGGACTACATCTGTAAAAGAGCCAGCCAGCGCCTTTTCTTGCTCAGACGGCTTAAAAATGCTGGTGTCCCCCCAGATGATCTGAGCTCCATTTTCATGGGTTATATCCGGCCCACCCTGGAGTATTCCGCCCCTGTGTGGCATTCCGGCCTCACAGCAGCTCAAACTAAATCAATCGAGAAAGTCCAAAGAAGAGCTGTGCGCATCATTCTGGGTCGTGAATTCACTTCATACGGAGAAGCCTGTGACCGCCTTGGGCTTCCCAACCTCAGCTCACGACGCGTGGACCTTACACGTAACTTTGCCTCATCGCTCCGTGGCTCCCAATACCGCAGCTGGCTTCCTTCTGAGCGCTCAACCATCAGCCACTGCCAGACACGTTCTGCAGAACGGAGCGGTACAGAAAAAGCACGATTCCCTACATGACCAGACTCCTAAATAATTGAAGCACTGCTGAAATATTTTTGTATGTCTGATTTATTGTAGTTGTTATATATTATGTTTTAGATTAGAGATATCTATAGACATAGTTTCTTCTTTTTTGGAGACCCTGCTTCCAATCATTATCTGTGTTTTGTGTATGTAAAGTCTTGCATTGTAAAATGTACTATCAATTCAACTCGTGTTGCCATTAGTGCATTACTACCTTCAACCAAATAAAAACCGTTTACTACTTTACTACTACTACTACATTAGAAGAAAAGGGGCCAGCTGTTGTGGAAATGATCAGCTGGAGCTTCACAGCTGGTTCAAAACCAGGTACAACAGCAGGCCTGTACCAGCTACTGTGCTGCTGCACCATAGTACATGTTGAAACCTGCTCACACACTCATAGGAATAGAACAGAGTCTGGAGAAGAAGATGAAGACAGAGAGGATGAGGTTGATGATTGTGACGGTAAAGAAGGCAGATGCACAACTCTCCCGCGTTGCACCCGGAGAAAACGACTTGACAGAGTTAATATTGTATTGGTGTATGTCATTGTTATGCCCGGCCTAGGGGACACCAAACATAACATAAAAAAGTGACTCCCCCCTTTCCTCTCCCAAAGATGACCATGCCACAGAGGTTTGCAGTCCACATCAATGTTTTAATGAAGAAATGACAGTAGAGAGCATCAGGGTGAGCATACCCAAAATAATAAACACAATCTATTTTAAAGGCCTAATCTTACCTGCAAACAAAACCCCCCCCAAACAAACAACAGGCACCTTATACCTGATGAACTAATAGTAAACACAGGAGAAAACAACTAAAGAAAAATCAGGGCTTCTCACCCCTACATACAGTCATAAGGACTGCTTTTAAGATCAAAGGTGAGCAAGGTTACAATGACCCATTTACCAGCTAGGCTAACAAAGGAGTGGCTAAGCTAGCTCTTGGTGTGGCACAGGCTGGTTGGGAGCAGGAAAGGAGAGAGTGAGGAGGCCTCGGCACAGCCCCCTATTTAAAGCCAGCCCGCATCAGTCTCCAACCAATCACCAGCCGCACCTGCAGTAAGAAGTCAAGAGTAAACTGTGGAGAGCTCCACGCCAGGCAGGGAGGGAGAACACAGCACATCAGGATACAAAATACACATATGATCCCCTGGGTCATAATGATTTGATGTATTGTCTGTTTTTATACTGGACCTTGTGTCTGTTAATAAAAGTGATGATGATGATGAATAACTCGTGGAGACTTTTCTTCTCTTTAGCCTCACAGCTTATTTATTTAGCAGTGCTGTTAACACCTCGTTCTGCTCAGCTCGACTGACAGGAACACACTGAACACAAGCAAGGGGGGCACACCTCTCAGACTGATGAAGCAAGCATGCATCCTCCCCTATCGCTTTAGCACCTCACAGTGGCTCATTCACAATACTGCACCCAGAGTGAACTTATGTACAGGACAGTTACAGCAAGACACAATGTGTATACGAGGGATCACCCGAGCAGCATTTTGGTAAACAAACCTCGTCACTGGGTGGCACCGGCAATGGAACCCTATGGAGCCTGAGTTTGAGCATCTGACTCTAGCCGGCTGACCCTGTTTACATTTGAAAAACTGCCACAGCTCACACAACTTTAACACGACATGCATACATTATACATCAAACTCTTGAGCTAATTCTGCTCTCACTCAGAATGTCAAAATATAAGCGATGTGATGTATAGTTTGAGATATTAACGTTTGTTTGGCAAAACTCATACTAGTTAACTGTGGCGGGGTTCTGCAATACTGGGTGTCAGTGACGTCATGCTGATTGGTCCTATAGCAACTGAGGTCATACATGTAAACATTGACTCGTAACAATGATGATGAGGATGTTTGTAACAGTGCAGATTAGAAGAACAAGGTGCTCTTGCTTGATGAAAGCTTTCCAGTTGTAACGTGTTGTTTTCTGCTCTGATCATTTAGTATACTTGTCTTTAAAACAAGTTCCAGGACACCTGTTCTACCTACATTTTCACTAATATACTCCCCTTTCTCTTTTTTTGGGCATATTATTTAGCAATAGACATATTATTCTAGTTGGATGCCGTTGTTACCTCCAATGGTTTGTGAATTAAAATAAAATTATTTCAGTTATTTCAAATAAATCATTCATCTGTCCAATCCAATCGATTCAGCGTCCTCTAAAACGCCTTTTGGCTGAAACATCATCATCGGCCCCACCGGGAGTTGAGATGTGGCCACTTCTGGCTTAAACAGCCATTTTGAATTTTGACAATGCCAGAAATGGATTCAGCATCCTCAATAACTGCCCAAACCACTCCAATATTGTCCAAATCGTCCAAGCAGTTGCTGAAATATTGTCCATATAGTTGATTATGCTAATGAATGCTAATTATGCAAATTTCTCAACATATGCAAGTTTAGCATCCTGCTGTTCTTATATGATGGGGACCCATACTGTACATTTCTAACATAAGGTTTTGGGTGCTCAACACTTCCTGGTTCACAACATGGCAACATGTAGGCTGTCAAGTAGACTAAAGTCAAAAATCTGTTGATCTTCTTGTTCCTTCAGTTGGATGTCTGAGCTTCACTGTGCAGAATGATGTGTGCAGAGTTTGACACTAGAAGACTGCATGTTTACACAATCATCTGCTGAAAGTGGAACGTTTCTCTGAGCTCACTGAAAAGGCCGTTTTCAACCAGCATGATTCATGACATCACTGGAGCCAATCCCTGTCGAGTATTCAGCAGTTAAAGTCATTGTTTGTATGCTGTGATTGGCTAGTTATGTTCTAGATAACCCTGAGTGGTTGCTTTGGAATTTTTAATGAGGGAGGACGAGGCAAAGTCATTTAACCTTTTTTTGTGGAGAAAACCATCAGACACAAATTATTGTTCAAAGTGGAGTATTTGATATACATCTTAAACATGACATTAGGGCGTCCTTAATGTCTCTGAGTGTAACTTAAAACCCATGCTGAGCTCTCAGTTCTGTCTGGGCCGTGTAGGCCAGCATACTTTTTGATGAAAAGAAAAAGAAGTGAAGCTAGAGCCATAAGGAGTGCAGCGTTTCAACCTTTTTGGCCCGGGACAACGCACGTCACTGGCTGCATATGCAGAGTGGTGAACACTTCAACTAAAGAATGATTTCCTCTTTTCAGGTTGTTTCATGTAATTATCAGAGAGGCAGAAAACTATGCAATATTTTACAAAAACATCTGAAAAAAAAACATAAATGTGTCTCAAATAAATTTGCTTTTTTCCTATCCAATTAATAATCTAGCGACTTCCCAAATTATCTTGTGACCTCCTGTGGGGTCCCAACCCGCACGTTGAGAACCACTGCCGTAAACAGTACATATAAAGTAAAGGAATGTTATTGACTTTAAAAATCCATACAGTAAGTTAGGCCTCCAGCTGTTTCAAACACAGTGGTCTCATGTAGAGTGAGATGCTGCCATCTCTCCACAGACAGAGATGCCGCCATCTCTCTATACAGAGGGACATGCATCAAGTATCACTGCTGTATCTCGTTGGCTCATTTTTGGCAGTTTGTAAGTCAAAAATAATAAAACTACTGTAGTTTTAAACATTTTTTCCATTGTTCTCAGGTGGGACAAGATACCACCCTATGAGGGTGGTATCGTCCGCGAACTTCAGGAGCTTGACGGACTGGTGACTGGAGGTGCAGCTGTTGGTGTACAGACCAAAGAAGTAGGGAGAGAGGACACCGCCCTGGGCAGCACCGGTGCTGATGGACCGAAAGTCAGTTATGTCAACTAATCAATGTCAACTAATCAATGCTAATACTGTATTCTAATAGATAAAGGAGTGAGGATAATAAAATGCCTTACTTTTAGCTATGCAGTGTTCTAAGCAGACCGGATGGCATCCAGCAGATGATAGAAGGCTCATCCATAAGAGACTTGAGACTTGACTTGCAAAGAATGACTTGTGAGCATCTCTCACCTTTAGTTACATTTGAACAAATCACCCTCTGTTATTGACAACATGTTTATTACATAATAGTACAAGCTTTGGCAATAAATAACAGTTTCAAAATGTGCTGATAGCGTCACTATAAAATCTAATATCCTGCATCTGTGTTGGTCCCAGTCCAAAGCCTTTATATGACCTGCTTCAATGTAGTAAAAGAACCTGCTTTCTAGTTTGCTGAGAGCTGTAGGAGGTGTCAGATGGACTCAAAGTTTGGCCAGCCGCTGTAGCATTTTGAAGCATCAATATATCATTGTTAACTGTGATGGTGGAGACGATTGTTCTCACACCAGTAGTAAAGTTCTAGTGTTTCTGAACATTAAGACTACATTTCCCATAAGCCCCGTTGTTTTCTAAATGTCTGAATATGAATGTTGCAGTGATTTATTGTAGCCTGGGAACCTGACGAATCTGCGAGCTCATGTTTAACCGTCGGGCCAATCACAACCGTTTATCAAATATATTGTTACGTTGATATGTTGACTGACAGAGGAGAGCCAGAGATGGTTCGAAGCACGTGAGCTATGTCACACGTTTTGTTGCTCTGATAGGTCTATCCAATTGTGTTCGATTGCATTTTACTGGGCATGTTGATTGATGACTGGGCTCCTGGAAATCAAAATTGAACAGAGAATTTCCAGACTCATTCGCATTTGCGAATTTGGCCTGGCGATGTCAGGCTAGATTTATTGATGTCAATTTTTTTTACAATATGTCTAATATATACAGCTAATTTAACATATTGAGTCAAAATGTACTTTAACATAATGAACTCCAATCAAAATGTACCATGTACTGAGTGATGTTGCCGTGTGTTCATCCCCACCCTGTTACCGCGCCACCCCGAGGAGGTCAAAGGTCAACTCTGTGACGTCAAAGGCGAGGTGCTGATGGGCGGGCTCAAGGAAGACCTGCGCGGTTCCTGATTGGCTGGCAACTTGCTGGGCGTGTTTGAGGGCATCCAGTGTGTCATAGATGACTCTGGCCCGCTGCTCCTCGGAGGGCGGGTCCGCCCAGCGGGGGCACGGCAGCGAGGGGCAGTGGAGAAGGTAGTAGACTGATGACATGTAGGTCTTAATGAACTCCTGTTTCACATGGAGAAAGTCTCTCTGCAAACAAACAATAATAATAATACAAATGAATGGATTAAGTTTACAGTATTAACTGTTATTAAACACAGGGAGGAAGGAACGGTTCATACACAAAGTCAGTAGTCTGCAATAACTGTATGTACTGTATACACACACGCACATGGTAACACTTTGCAATAATAGTACATTAATTAAGGGTTAGTTAATGATTAATAAGCATTAGCTAACCCATAATTAACCATTATTAAACATTAGCTAAACATTAATGAAAGTGTTACCCAGAAAGGATTGATCAGAATAGAATTATGTTAACATTTTGGTAGAGAAAAGCCAACAGGTCAGAAGACACACATGGACAGGCAGCATTACAGCACTATCTACAGGTTAGTATAGGTATTACACGCGCAGGTGCACACACACACACACACACACACACACACACACACACACACACACACACACACACACACACACACACACACACACACACACACACACACACACACACACACACACACACACACACACACACACAGAATCTGACCTTCTGCGCTCTGCTCATGTTGCTCTCAGCATCCAGCCAGGCGCTCTGAGGGAAAACACCGGTCAGTCAAACAATAAAACTCCACATCAGCCAGAGTACCAAAAGTCAATCAATATAACCAGTCAACAAGTCAGCCAATCAGTGAGCCAGTCATAACCAGTCAACAAGCTGAACTGTGTATGGATATATAGAGTATGGATATCAGATTTTCAAAAGGTTTTCCTCATCGAGTCTGGAATCACACCTGTTTCAAGGATTATGAAACAAGTCAACGTTATTATGTGGAGTGCTGTGCTGAACAGTGCTGCTGGACACTACAGGGAGGGGCAAGTTAACACCGGCCGTCGCTGTTCCTTGTTGTTCTGTATTCAAAGTTGGCAAAGTCGACATAATATTCTGTCAGAAAAGAGTCAGGTTCACCAAAGCACCGTGAAGTTGTTCTCTGTCGTCCCCCTGACAAGCATCATCACAGGGCAGCCTGACAGCTGAATACTGTATGTATGTATGCCAGTATGAAGCTCTGCCTACTTGTAATGTGGTCGCAGGTCTAATCCCCCTCCACTAAATGATGTCCGAAACAGATTCCTCAATAGGCAGTTTTATTCATATTATCATTTTAACGCATATCTGCGCCTTCTCTTTGTATGGCGAGTCAGTTTACAAATACATCTCATAGCAATTCAGTTTACAAGTACATTCTTAAAGCAATTCAATAGTGGCAAGTAAAAACAGTGACACAGGCCTGGCTTCCAACACTCCTGTCCAACTTCTCCTTTAAAACACCAACAAGAACAGTACAATCAATAAACCACCCGATACATAAGAAATATACAAGAATGACATACACCGAATACAAACACTCTAAAAACACATACCGGCATTGGCGCTCTCTTGGCTTTACACAGGCCCACCCGCCGAGCCTCACAGCAGCCCCGGACACCTTTACAATACAAAATGTAGCGTTAGCACACAATCCGGCTTCCACACACTTCACCACACACTTGCGCACACACACATACCGTTTACAATGTAGCCTCAGCTCGGCGATCCCCCGAGGAAAGCGCTTATCACCTCATGCCGCAAGGCAATCGGTGTCTTGCAGCCTAGCTGACAGCACTAGAGTCAAATCAACCGCCCTGAGCTCGGCGCGCCCTTATAACGTCATGAGCGCGCCCGCGGTAACCTTGACAACCAGTCACACAGCCTTACATTCACCCCCCCACAAAATAGATCATTGCCCCAATGATCCAGGCCAAGTTACTCTATATTACTGTTGAGGTTATCAATCAGCGTGGACAAAATATCTTTTAAAGTGCCCAACCAGAGACTGTTAACCTGGGCCACTACCTGAGCTCCCGCCCGTCGTCCTCGCCCTGGGACCGCAGATCTTGGCAGGTGGAATGGGTTGGAGTTGATGCCGGCCGTGCTCCGGGCAGACCGCCGGGGCACCATTGGAGGGGGTTCCAGCTCCTCCTCGGACAGCCCACTTCCAGCCCCCTGCTGTGATTCGGCATCAGTGAGATCCAGTTCGACATGCACTGCTTGTGGATCCACTTCACCCTCATCCAAATCACTGGCTGGCCCAAGCAGTGGCTCAGGGTCCGCTCCATCTGATCTTAAGCCTTTTTGCAGCAGCACCGCTGCCTCCTCTTCTGACTCCTCACTCTCCAAACTCCCGCCCTGCCCCCAGTCCATTTCGCCCACCCCCGAAGTCTGAGGTGCAGGCTGATCAGCACCACAGCGCCTGAGCTCCAGACGGTGTACATTACTGGGGCCCTGGGAACCGTCCACTGGAGCAATGGTGTAAACTGCCCCCTTGGGATTCGGACGACATAAAACCTGATAGGGCACGGGCAGCCACAAATCCTGGATCTTATGCCGGCCCCTGAAGGTGCGATTCCGTTTGTACACCAACTCGCCCTCATGCAAAGCACTCTGCTTGGAAGGGGGTCCCCGGCTTCGTCTCCGAGCCTCTGCATGCAGCGCCATTTGTCTCTGTGCGTGCGAGTGAGCTGCCTGTACCTCCCGCTGGTGTGCGCAAATCCAATCTTCTGCCGTGCCATTAAACCCTTCTTCCCCCACCCCAAACAGAATGTCCACTGGCAGATTGGGCGAACGGCCAAACATCAAAAAGTAGGGCGTATAGCTGGTGCTGGAATGCTCTGCTGTATTGTAGGCAAAAACCACACCTGGCAGATGGTCCACCCACCTCCTTTTTTTGTCTGGGGGCAACGTCCTCAACAGATCATGGAGGGTCCGGTTAAACCGTTCGCACTGCCCATTTCCTTGGGGGTGGTATGGAGTGGTGCGGCTCCGATTCATCCCGTATACTTTGCACAGGTTCTGGATGATTTCGGCTTCAAAACACCTCCCCTGGTCGGAGTCAATTCTTTGAGGCACTCCATACTTGTGGATCCACTCCTTCACCAGTGCCTTTGCCACCGTCACAGCCTTCTGATCTCGGGTTGGGACTGCCACCGTGAACTTTGAAAAGACATCTGTGAACAGCAGTATGTTTTCACGGCCATCGCTGGACGGTTCCAATACCGTAAAGTCCATAGCGAGTACCTCCAGTGGTCGGGACGCCAACAAACTCCCCCATTCCGTCACCACCTTCGGCAGTGGGGCTTTGGCCACAATGCACCGCTTGCACCGCCGACAATACTCCTCAATTTCGGAGTGCATCCCTGGCCAATAGCATCTGGCCCGCACCAGCTGAAATGTCTTTTCTACTCCCTGGTGTCCATGACCATCATGCATGTGTGCCAGGGCCTCCGCACGCAAACTGCAGGGCAGGAGCAACTGCTTCAGGCGCCCCCGTCTCGAGTCCTGGAGCTCCCGATACAGCACCCCTGCCTCCTCCCTGATGTAATCCCACTGCCGAAGGAGTTCCACCGTCTCCCTGGCCTCCTGTGCCCGTTCTGCTTGAGTGGGTCTCTGTCCCTTCTCCCAATACTTCCGGAAGGCTGCGATGACAGCATCAGCTTGCTGCTGCGAAACCAGGAAGTTGCCAGAATACACCGGGAAGCTTGACGAGACCCCCATGGCATTAACGGAAGCAGCGTGGTTGCCCCCCACCCCAGCAGACAGAGTGGTTCTGACTTGCTCAACCGTCTGCCATAGCCCCGGACCCTCAGCCTGCCCATACTGCCTTGACAGTCCATTGGCATTGGCATTCTGCTTCCCAGGCTGGTACCGCAACTCAAAGTCAAACTGGGCTAGCTCCGATACCCATCTCTGCTCCACTGCTCCCAATTTAGCCGTTGCCAGGTGACTCTGTGAAGGCTATGAATTTGCGCCCCAGTAGGTAGTCGCGAAACTTGTCCGTAACGGCCCACTTTAAGGACAACAGCTCCAATTTCATGGCACTGTAATTGTTCATGATCCTCTCGGAACGCCGCAGCCCACGACTTGCATAGGCCACTGGCCTCCGGCCCCCCTCCCCGTCCTGCGACAGCACCGCCCCCAGCCCCTGATGGCTAGCGTCGATCTCCAGGAAAAACGGCTTGGTGAAATCTGCGTATGCCAACACAGGGGCTGAGGTGAGCCGCATCTTCAGCGTCTGGAAAGCATTGTCACACTCTGGGCTCCACAGCTGGCAAAAAGGGATCCCCCCGGACCGTGAGCCACGCCCCTTGTGGGGACCCAGAGCTGAAAGGGCATGAAGAGGTGCCGCAATACGGGAGAAGTTCTCCACAAACCTCCTATAGTAGCCCCCGAAGCCCAGGAACGAGGAGAGAGCTGCAAAGCTTTCGGGACGCCTCCACTCCGCCACCGCACGCACCTTCTCCGGGTCGGTCGGCACCCCCTCCGGAGAGATGACATGACCCAGGTACGACACCTCACGCTGGAATAGCGCGCACTTACTCCACTTCACTTTTAAGCCATGCTGACGGAACCGTGACAGCACCATTCGCAGGCGGGCAAGATGCTGGTCAAAAGATGTGGAGAACACCACCACGTCAGCCAGGTACAGGAGCAGTGACTGGAAGTGCTCGTCCCCAAAGATTCGCTCCATGAGGCGCTGAAAGGTCCCCGGTGCGTTGCACAGGCCGAAAGGCATGCGATCGAACTCGAACAAGCCGAACGGAGTGCAGAACGCTGTCTTCTGGCGGTCCCCCTCTACTACCCCCACCTGGTTGTAACCACTGGCCAGGTCGAGCGTGGAAAACCACTGAGCACCCCCCAACGCATCCAGCGACTCCTCGATTCGCGGCAGGGGGTATGCATCCTTCCGGGTCCTCGCGTTGAGCTGCCGATAGTCCACACACATCCTCAGCGCCCCATCCTTCTTGCGCACGATCACCAAAGGCGAGGAGTACGGGCTGGAGCTCTCCCTAATAACCCCCTGCTGCAGCAGCTGCATTATGTGGGCTTTAACCTCCTCATATTGACTTGGAGGAAGCCTCCGATAACGCTGCTTCACTGGGGTGTTATCCAACAGGGGGATATCATGCTGAATAGTCTCAGTGCAGCCCAAATCATGATCATTTCTGGCGAATACATCTGCATTTTCATCCAGCAGCTCCCTTACTTGGGCTGACTGCTGCTCATTCAAAAGAGGGGAACTAAAGTTGAATGGAAACTTGGGCACCCCTACTAATGGCTCTCTCACTGTGGCCTCCTGCATATTAACAGAAACCTCCAGTACCTGAGGCTCCACCTCCTGGAAGGCCACTGAATTAACGCCCCCGGCCACCACATCCGCCACAGTTATGCGTGCCAGACGAGTGCGTGGATCTAAGCACACATCTGTATGGCCAACATTAATGACAGGGAACATTAACTCTCCTCCCTGCATCCACACATATGATGTGGACACCACCAGGTTACCAGGCAGCAACCCCTCATCCACCCCCAAAGCCTCCACTACCACAGCCTGACCTGTGGGGTTGTTATTATGAAACCCTGAGGCTAAAATAAGGCACATAGACCCAGCAGGCACCAAAACAGGCGATGAGTGAAACACTTTAACAAAACCCTCAATAGTGGCTGAGGGAGGTGGACTACTGGAAAAACCCACAGGACATGATGAACAATCCTTGCATTTCTTTATTATATTCATCCCCATTATACCAGGCACCATTTTCCTCTTTTCCTGTGTTACTTCATCAAGGGAGTCTTTCACAATTAGCAGCCCACACTGAGGGTACACCACCCCGGCTATCTGTACATCCAGCCGCAAGTACCCAACATAAGGTAACGGTGTCCCATTAGCCCCTTTCAGACTGAGCCACCCACATTCTTTCAAAGCATCATCCCCCATGTTTGAAAAATGTTGCTGAAAAAAACTCTCCGTCAACACTGACACATTAGACCCCGTATCCCACAGACAGGCCACCGGGACCCCCCCCACCACAGCTTGTACTACTGGAACAGGTCCCACCAGCGCTTCCACTACCTCCTCCTGGCCACCAGATGTCCCCCCTGAGCCTGCTTGCCCCCCATCCGTAGCTTGGCTCCCCACTACGAAGGGATAAAGTTTCCCTGCTGCCCATGTGCACTTTCCCCTAAAGCTGCATCCATACCACCTGCCCCCCTACCGCTGGCCCCACCTGCTCGCCCTGGTGCCCGCCCACACATCCTCGCTATGTGCCCTATGCCTTGGCATCGGAAACAAATAGGCCTACCCTCCGGGTCATATCTGGGCTCCTGCCTTAGGGCCCGGGACCGCCCGCCCACCTGAACCTGGATGTGTGCCACCTCTTTAGCTAGAACCTCCATTTTATCATTCTGTCTCCTCATAGCCTCCCTCAGTTCCAATAATATAGGATCGGGCCGAGCGGAAGCATCCACAGCAGAACACTCCGCGGCCGCTTCACAGGCATATGCAGTTGAAGTTCTCCCCCTCACATCATCGTCCGCCAACAGTATAGCCTCCCCACACAATTTCTTTAGCTCAATACCCGAATCCTGCCTCAACAGTTTCTTTAGCTCTCTCCGCAGTGTAACATCCTTCACATTCTCAGCAAACTGATGTTTAATTGACTCCTCCCCACATAGCCTATCACCCCCCTTACAGCGGCCCACTTCCGCAGCCAGGGACAGTAACGCATGAGAATATTCCCTTAACCCCTCCCCATCCCTCTGCTTCCTATCAAAAAAACGTTTTTGAGCCTTCACCAAAGAAGACGGGGTGCCATAAGCCTCCTCAAGTACTTTCAACATCACTTCAGGGTTTCTCCTCACTTCAACGGCTGAATGTTTTATCTCCTGTTGAGCCTCCCCTTCTAAATGATCATAAATATAGGCAGCCGTTTCTTTACCCACATACCTATGAAAACAAACTGAATTCTCAAGCTCGTCAACCCAGTCATAAAAAGTTAATGAACCCGCAGCCTGACCAGAAAACATGGCAGCTTTTCTCTCCTTAGGTAAATAAATAATCTCCACAGAAGGTTGAGAACGTACAGAGGGGGTGGAGGGTGGTGCAGCAGAACTATCATCAGCCAGTAAACCTGATTCACTAGCTTCACCTGGCTTTTTTGTTTCGTGCAGTTGCGCAGTTAAATGTTCGTTCTGTGAGCGCAAATCGTCCATGTCTGCCTTTTCCTGCACCAACCTCTCCTTTAATCCCCGAAGCTCCATCTCCAGCTCTTCCTTCGTAGGCATTGTGTGTAGCGTTAGGACCAATTGAAGCCGCCGAGTGTCCCACGCTGATCTGGCCGATGTGATGTCTTCACCTGTGCCACTGTCTCTGACCCACACCCGCCACTACTTCACTCACTCGCCAAAAAAGAAACTGCTCACAGCGCCAAATGTAATGTGGTCGCAGGTCTAATCCCCCTCCACTAAATGATGTCCGAAACAGATTCCTCAATAGGCAGTTTTATTCATATTATCATTTTAACGCATATCTGCGCCTTCTCTTTGTATGGCGAGTCAGTTTACAAATACATCTCATAGCAATTCAGTTTACAAGTACATTCTTAAAGCAATTCAATAGTGGCGAGTAAAAACAGTGACACAGGCCTGGCTTCCAACACTCCTGTCCAACTTCTCCTTTAAAACACCAACAAGAACAGTACAATCAATAAACCACCCGATACATAAGAAATATACAAGAATGACATACACCGAATACAAACACTCTAAAAACACATACCGGCATTGGCGCTCGCTTGGCTTTACACAGGCCCACCCGCCGAGCCTCACAGCAGCCCCGGACACCTTTACAATACAAAATGTAGCGTTAGCACACAATCCGGCTTCCACACACTTCACCACACACTTGCGCACACACACATACCGTTTACAATGTAGCCTCAGCTCGGCGATCCCCCGAGGAAAGCGCCTATCACCTCATGCCGCAAGGCAATCGGTGTCTTGCAGCCTAGCTGACAGCACTAGAGTCAAATCAACCGCCCTGAGCTCGGCGCGCCCTTATAACGTCATGAGCGCGCCCGCGGTAACCTTGACAACCAGTCACACAGCCTTACTATCTACAGGTTAGTATAGGTATTACACGCGCAGGTGCACACACACACACACACACACACACACACACACACACACACACACACACACACACACACACACACACACACAGAATCTGACCTTCTGCGCTCTGCTCATGTTGCTCTCAGCATCCAGCCAGGCGCTCTGAGGGAAAACACCGGTCAGTCAAACAATAAAACTCCACATCAGCCAGAGTACCAAAAGTCAATCAATATAACCAGTCAACAAGTCAGCCAATCAGTGAGCCAGTCATAACCCGTCAACAAGCTGAACTGTGTATGGATATATAGAGTATGGATATCACATTTTCAAAAGGTTTTCCTCATCGAGTCTGGAATCACACCCGTTTCAAGGATTATGAAACAAGTCAACGTTACGTTATTATGTGGAGTGCTGTGCTGAACAGTGCTGCTGGACACTACAGGGAGGGGCAAGTTAACACCGGCCGTCGCTGTTCCTTGTTGTTCTGTATTCAAAGTTGGCAAAGTCGACATAATATTCTGTCAGAAAAGAGTCAGGTTCACCAAAGCACCGTGAAGTTGTTCTCTGTCGTCCCCCTGACAAGCATCATCACAGGGCAGCCTGACAGCTGAATACTGTATGTATGTATGCCAGTATGAAGCTCTGCCTACTGACCCTGACAGCATCCAGCAGGTCTGACTGGTCCAACAACACAGAGAAGGTAGACAGCACAGGACTGCACATCACATCTGAGAGAGAGGGCAGAGAGAGAGAGAGGGGCAGAGAGAGAGAGAGCAGAGAGAGGGGGCAGAGAGAGAGAGAGAGAGAGAGCAGAGAGAGAGAGAGGGCAGAGAGAGAGAGAGAGCAGAGAGAGAGAGAGAGAGGGCAGAGAGAGAGGGAGAGAGAGAGCAGAGAGAGGGAGAGAGGGCAGAGAGAGCAGAGAGAGAGAGAGGGCAGAGAGAGAGAGAGAGAGGGCAGAGAGAGAGAGAGAGAGGGCAGAGAGAGAGCAGAGAGAGAGGGAGAGAGAGAGAGAGAGAGAGGGCAGAGAGAGAGAGAGAGCAGAGAGAGAGAGAGGGCAGAGAGAGCAGAGAGAGAGGGCAGAGAGAGATGGAGAATAACAGCATCAGCAAAGCAGCACTGTTCCTGGAGTCGCTAGAAGAAATGTGCAGGTTTTGTGTTGGTCTATTTTTGTTGTTGTTGTTTTTGGAGTTTGTTTACCTGGTTTGTTGATGGTTTTGTTTGGTGTTTGTTTACCTGCACTCTGCATGGTGGGCCTGTCCATCAGCAGTGTGTCAGCCAGCAGCTGTCTGTGCAGAGCCAGCAGGTGGACGCAGCTCAGACAGTGAAGCAGAGAGTCTGGGAGGACACTGACAGGGGACACATCAGAATCAGAATCAGAATCAGAATCAGAATCAAGAATCACCTTTATTGGTCAAGTATGTACACATACAGTACAAGGAAATTGGGTCCGGTTGGCTTAACTCTCAATGTCCTCTCACACAAAATAAAAAGAAACTAGAACGACCGCAACGCAGACTTATGCCTCCGCATTAGTTCATTCTGGAGTCCAAATCGCCATTTGAGGCAAATTGGAAGAGATTCCGTCAAGGCGCTCCTGTGATGTTGCGTTACAGAGCTTGGAAATTGGGTGTGTGAGAGGTCACAGTGACCTTGAACTTTGACCACCAAAATGTAATCAGTTCATCCTTGAGTCCAAGTCGATGTTTGAGACAAGTTTGATTAAATTCCGTCAAGGCATTCCTGAGATATCGCGTTAACAAGCTTGAAAATGGCGTTCGAGAGCTCACCTTGACCTTTGACCTTTGACCACCAAAATCTAATCAGTTCATCATTGAGTCCAAGTCGATGTTTGAGACAAGTGTGATTAAATTCCGTCAAGGCATTCCTGAGATATCACGTTAACAAGCTTGAAAATGGCGTTTGAGAGGTCACAGTGACCTTGACCTTTGACTTTTAACCACCAAAATGTAATCAGTTCATCCTTGAGTCTAAGTAGATGTTTGAGGCAAATTTGCTGAAATTCCGTCAAGGTATTCATGAGATATCGCGTTAACAAGCTGGAAAATGGCGTTTGAGAGGTGACAGTGACCTTGACCTTTGACCACCAAAATCTAATCAGTTCATCCTTGAGTCCAAGTCGATGTTTGAGACAAGTTTGATTAAATTCCGTCAAGGCAGTCCTGAGATATGGCGTTAACAAGCTTGAAAATGGCGTTCGAGAGGTCACAGTGACCTTGACCTTTGACCTTTGACCACCAAAATGTAATCAGTTCATCCTTGAGTCCAAGTCGATGTTTGAGACAAGTTTGATTAAATTCTGTCAAGGCATTCCTGAGATATCGCGTTAACAAGCTTGAAAATGGCGTTCGAGAGGTCACAGTGACCTTGACCTTTGACCTTTGACCACCAAAATCTAATCAGATCATCCTTGAGTCTAAGTCGATGTTTGAGGCAAATTTGATTAAATTCCGTCCAGGCGTTCCTCAGATATCGCGTTAACGAACCTCGTACGGACGGACGGCCGTACGGACGGCCGTACGGACGGACAACCCGGATCCATAATGCCTCCGGCCTGGCTATCGCCGGCGGAGGCATAAAAAGCATGCTCAGGCTAAAACAAACAAGAATCATACCATTAACCAGTGTTGGGGGTATCTCATTACAAAAGTAACATATTACATGTAATATATTACTTTTAGCAGTAACTCAGTAATATAACTTATTACTTATAGGATTTCAGTAATATTATACCAGTTACTTTGTCAAGTAACTCAAGTTACAAATTGAGTTACTTTTTTTAATCAAAGCACATATTTAAATAATTTCCTAATCAAACTGTGTATCATGCAAATAACCACTATAGACGACAATAACAAAGGAAAAGGATCACATTTAGAATTTTGGATTGTTTACACTGACTTCAAGATGGTTGAAATAATTTTTTGCAATGTTCCGGGGTGACGATGTCATTCTGATACTGCTGTTATTACAGTGAAAGTAATGCAAAAGTAGTGTAATAAGTAACGAGTTACTCTACAGACAGTAATATTGTAAAGTAACCTATTACTTTTAAATGAAAGTAACTAGTAACATGTAGTATATTACATTTTGAAAGTAACTTGCCCAACACTACCATTAACTCACAGCACGGTTCCCACTCCTTCTTAAACATCACATTCAAGGATCTTTTCAAGGCCTTCCCAGACCCAATTCCCTCACATTCCAGGACCCAACATGGCATACACACACATATATATACATATATATATATATATATATATATATATATATATATATATATATATATATATATATATATATATATATACTGTAGTTCAAGACAGGATCAAGGTGGATCCTTGCTTTCTGTTGTACAACCTGCATCATTTGTCTTCAATCAGTCATGCGCGCACGTGACCGTCACAATTTCTCAAGGCAGCATATATATATATATATATATATATATATATATATATATATATATATATATATATATCAAAAGAAGAACTATATTGCACAAAATATATAAATTCAAGCACTATTTTTTTACTTGAAAGGCCTTGATTCCCCCCCCTCCCTCAAATGCACAAACTTTTAAGGACTTCAAGGAGCCATGGGAACCTTGTAACACACAGAACCCTGTAACACACACAGAACCCTGTAACACACACAGAACCCTGTAACACACACAGAACCCTGTAACACACAGAACCCTGTAACACACAGAACCATGTAAAACACAGAACCCTGTAACACAGAACCGTCCAGAACGGTCCTCTATCGGACAAAATGTTTTGTCCTATGGGGGCAGCAAACTATGGAATAGCCTACCACTGTCAGTCAGAGAGAGTAGCAGCTTTCACACCTTTAAGGGGCTGTTAAAATCATGGCTCAGATCAAATCAAACCTGCAATCACATTTAAACCTTTTTGTTTTATGTGTTGTTTTTGTATGTCCTTGAAAGTCCTGTGTCCACCTTGGTTAATATCCCTAATGTTCCCTGTTTTTGTTTCATTTGTGTTGTGTTGTTTGTGTTTACCTTATGTGTATGTATGTGTCATTTACATTGCTGTATGTCTATGATTGCCCTACGTATGCACTAATTTTCTTATTTCTTCTTTTAAACTTTTCTGTACCTCACCTGTCGAGGGACTGCGGATGGAAATTAGCTAAGGCTATAATCCGGCACATTTACATGAAAATGTTCATTAATGTTGCACTGTCCCTGAAATAAATAAATAAATAAACCCTGTACCACACACAGAACCATGTAACACAAAGAACCCTGTAACACACAGAACCATGTAACACACAGAACCCTGTAACACACAGAACCATGTAACACACACGCCCAGATCTTTCCAGAAGCTACAATGGAGTGTGACAGCAGACAATGTTTCAGTCATCTCAAACATCAACGTAAACGTCAGGTTTTGGTGTCAGTCCCAAAACTTCAACAATCATACAGGGAGAAATCCATCGTAAGCATGGGTCGGTTTGAAAATGTTGAAACCAGTTCGATATTCCCCAAAAAACGTACGAAACCGGTATATAGAATTTTACCAAAAACATATCTATATCTATATCTATATCTATATATATATATATAGTGTACCCCATAAATGACTATAATGCGACTGCAGTTGGTAGCTATAATGCACCTCTAAGCCAACCAGCACTAACACTGAATAAAAATAAGCAGAACCATTTAACTGTAACAACACAGTTTTTATTCTCATAACTATTCAGCTTAACTTTTCTTCAAACATCAACATAATAAACAAAATAAGACTTTTCCCTACTAGTGCAACTTGAGAAGAGGCTAATACGAAAAATCCCTAACCGTAATTTTTTTTTTTTTTTTCATATAATATTTTTGTTGTTTTTTTCGGTTCGCACGTGATCAAACCGGTTTGGGCTCGTACACCGAACCGAACCGGTAAAACCGGGAATAGCCCATGCCTAATCCATCGTAGAAGAGGAGACATCACAAGACTGTGGAGTTCTAACAGTGTAATAAGGGCCAATCCCATGTCTTACTTGTACCCCTATGCCCCGGGTTTTTGGACTAACCCCCCAGAACAGTTAGGAGGGGTACTGCTTGAAATCTAGCCCTATGAAATGGGACAACCCTTGGAGATTCTGATTCATCATCAGTAGTCAGACAGACGCCACCAGTTTGTTGCCAGACATCAAATCTATTTAGAATCAGAATCAGCTTCATTGGCCAAGTATGTCATTTGACTCCGGTATATGTTGCTCTCAATGTTCTTACACAGGGAAAAAGAAAAGGTAAGCAAACTATGCACAACCTAAAACAAACGGCTATTTACATTATAAACAATAGGTGTGAGGTAGAGTGACCATTATAAATATGTATATAAGAAAGAAAATAGAATCGTATATCTATGTACACTACAGTCTAAGTATATGCAAACCACACTGGATTACAAACAAGGCTAGAAGTCAGATATTGCACAGTTGTATATGGATCTATATAAGCAAAGCTTTGAGACAGTAATTGCACATTAAGTTATTAAGTTATTGAGACACAGCTTATCCATCAAAAGGGGAAATGCAACATGGAAATGGGCTCTGATGCACAAATCAGCCTTAAAGGGATATGCCAACATTTTGAGAGTTTAGTACATGCCTTTATCTTCACTCTGCATGCAGTACAAACTGTGGTAGAGCCCTCACTGCTACTTAGCTTAGCGCTACAATGGCAGACTATGGTACTTTTGCCTACTCCAATTCAGTCGCCCAAAATACACATTCCAACAGCACCAGAAACACTCACATGTACATGTTGTGACTTGTGTACTCATCATGCGATGAAATAATAATCTAAACTTACGTGAAACGGTCATTTTCGTAGTGAATCCACACACCGAGAACTAACAAAGAGGAATTGAACAAAGAGTAACCGAAGTTACTTCCTTGTTTGCCATGAGGCGCATGCGCTGTGCTGATGACTGCACACAGCACATGTGCCTCATGGCAAACGAAAAAGTAACTTTGGTCATACTCTGTTAGTTCAGTTTCTCTTTGTTAGTTCTCGGTGTGGATTTACTAAGAAAATTACCATTTCACGTTATTTTGGATTATTATTTCATGGCGTGGTGAATATGTGAGTGTACATGTGAGTGTTTCTGGCGCTGTTGGAATGTGTATTTTGGGCATCTGAACGGGAGTAGGCAAAAGTACCATAGACTGCCATTGTAGCGCTAAGCTAAGTAGCGGCCCACAGGTTGAGAATGTCAGATCGAAAATACATTGAAAATACATGAAACTAAGATAATAGGATGGTTAGGATATTTTTTTAAATCTTTACTATTAAAGAAAATGCTTACATTTGTGTTTTCTTTTAGCCTTAGCCACCATCTTGCCGATGATTCGCAAGGCATTCTGGGAGATTTCTCATAACCTACCTCTGAAAAAGCTCTGTTTGGTGGGCTACCACTTCACCCTAGCCCTCTGTCCCAACAAGAATGGGGACACTCTACCAGGACACGTGAACGCACTAAATGAGGGTTAAGGGCTAAGTGATAGAGGCAAGGGGTGTATTGGGATTGGGCCTAAGTGGATGTGAGGGTGGATCTTTCCTTGAAGGCTGAACACATCATCCACTGGGTGTGTTAAAGCTCTCCAGTGGTTCTCTCACCTGAGCTGGGTTCTGGTCCGACTTTTGGCTGATTTCAGTTTGACGATCAGCTTGGGCTGCTGCCTGGCCAGCAGCATCTGCTGCAAAACACCAGCTGGAGCTGAGAGAGGAGAGGAGGATTAGAGAGGAGTGGAGTGGAGAGGAGGAAAGGAGGGGAGGGGAGAAGATAGTAATAGAGGAGAGGAGATGAAGAGAGGTGGGGAGAGGAGGAGAGGAGATGAAGAGAGGAGACGAGAGGAGAGGAGGAGAGGACATGAGAAGAGAGGTGGGGAGAGGATAGTAGAGGAGAGGAGGAGAGGACAGGAGAAGAGGGGAGAGGAGAGGAGAGAGGGTGGGAGAGGAGAGGAGAAAGGACAGGAGAGGAGGTGAAGAGAGGTGGGGAGAGGAGGAGAGGACAGGAGAAGAGGGGAGAGAAGAGAAGAAGAGAGGTGGGGAGAGGAGGAGAGGAGGGGAGAGGATAGTAGAGGAGAGAAGGAGATGACAGGAGAAGAGAGGAGAGGAGGGGAGAGAGGAGGAGAGGAGAAAGGACAGGAGAGGAGGTGAAGAGAGGAGAGGACAGGAGAGGAGATGAAGAGAGGAGAGGACAGGAGAGGAGATGAAGAGAGGAGAGGACAGGAGAGGAGGTGAAGAGAGGAGAGGACAGGAGAGGAGATGAAGAGAGGAGAGGAGAGGAGAGGAGAGGAGAGGAGAGGAGAGGAGAGGACAAATGGGGAGAGGAGAGGAGATGAGATTTCACAAATGCACTTGCCAGTTTGAAAACAAGGCTGCTTCTTTCCAGAGACTGTTTAGAGCGAGAAGGCTCAACTGTCTGTATCAGTGTTGTTGTTTTTTTACCTTTATTTATACAGGGGGAGTCTCACTGAGAGCAATGCTGTCTTTTTCAGGAGCGCCCTGTTTACATTCACACACACCTTCACACCTGGAAGCTCACCAGTACAACCACAGTCTGATCTGATGGCCACTGATCAGCTCCACTGGAGCAGTCTGTGCATTATTGTACTTGTAGGTAATGATGATAATGTTTGTGTATAAGGACCACACAATTACAACTACATTTTTATGATGTGTAACTTAATTTGTCATGTATTGTATCAACTGTCCAATAAACTAAACTAAAGAATGATGAGCTCTGCTGCTCCTTCTTACCTCCTCTGGTTACTGAAGCCTCCATCGCTACGTCTTTCTCATAGGGAGTGCCGCCATTCACTGGCAGCTCATAGGTCCTACACACAGAGAGTAGATCAGATCAGATCATAGGTCCTACACACAGAGAGTAGATCAGATCAGATCATAGGTCCTACACACAGAGAGTAGATCAGATCAGATCATAGGTCCTACACACACAGAGTAGATCAGATCAGATCATAGGTCCTACACACAGAGAGTAGATCAGATCAGATCATAGGTCCTACACAGAGAGTAGATCAGATCAGATCATAGGTCCTACACACAGAGAGTAGATCAGATCAGATCATAGGTCCTACACAGAGAGTAGATCAGATCAGATCATAGGTCCTACACACAGAGAGTAGATCAGATCAGATCATAGGTCCTACACACAGACAGAGTAGATCAGATCAGATCATAGGTCCTACACACACAGTAGATCAGAGCAGATCAGATCATAAGGGGGGACCGGTGGCGCAGTGGTAGTGCTGTCGCCTCACAGCTAGAAGGTCCTGGGTTTGATTCCCACCTGGGACGCTCTGAGCACTGAAGGAGTGCGTGCCCGTCCGCATGTCCTCGAGTGCCCACCGCCCGTGTGGGGTTGTCAAAAGGTGTGGATGTCTGTGTGGAGTTTGCATGTTCACCCCGTGCCCCCTGAGGGTTTCCTTCATATAGGAACCCCTCACCAAAACATGCAATATCCTGGTCGCTGAAGTGGTCCCTCCTCTGATCATTCAGGGCGCCTGTTCGGAGGGAGGGGAACTGGTTGGAATAGCGTGATCCTCCCACGTGCTATGTCCTACCGGTGAAGGATCCCCTGTCAGCTGAAAAGAAGCGGCTGGCTAACTGCCCATGTCTCGGAGGAAGCATGGAGCCAGTTTCGGCTCTCCCCAGATCAGCAGAGGGTGGAGCAGCAACCAGGATAAATAATAAAATTAGCACTAATGGGGGATAAAAAAAATAGGGGGGGTGTATGACTCATAGGTCATATACACACAGAGTAGATCAGATCAGATCAGATCAGATGCAACTTTACTGTGTCAACAGGGTCAGTGCAGCACCAAATAGAAATAGGATACAGCAAAGAAAAAAAGATTATATAATTTAGAGCAATGCAAAGAGGGTGTATTAAATGTAGGGCTGTCAAACGATTCATTTTATTAATCGCGATTAATCGTGCGATTAACTATAGTTAATCGCGATTAATCGCATCTTTGTATCGCATGTTTAAAATGCCATTATTTTGCATTTCAAAACATTTTTAATTAGATATTAATCATTCTTACCACCAGTGTGTCGTGATTGGGAATCAAATTAATGCAAATAAATGTACTTTGTGATCTTGAATTTTAGATTTGGAATGTAGACAGGAGGTAACAATGTCTACAAAATATATCTAGAACCGATACTTCCGGCGGCGGCGCTGTGGAGCAGTCGAACCCCAAAATGACACAGCCGAAGAAGGCTGTGTCTGAGCTAAAAACGTTGGCACTTCCATGTGAATAATGGCTCGGTATTGGAAACTGTGTATTGATAACGTGTATATCACGTGAAGCTATTGGAGCCGACCTCCCAGTGGTTAGAGGACCCGCGCATCCGAGACTCTGAAGGAAGAATGAGTGATGAGTCTCGCCTCGCGCTAGCTAGCTGGCTGCTAGCTGGCTGCTAGCTGGCCGCTAGCTACTTTTAGGTGATGGATCGCCTCAAACTCGATGTACTTCGGTGATATTTTAATTCCGTTTTACACAAGGTGCAAACTACTGCTCCTGACTTGTCCACTGTGCCATTTGGGGAGTTTTTTTTAAGTAAAACGAGCCATTTAGAAGCGTATTGCTGTCGTTCTCTTCCATGCCTCCTGCACAAGCAGGAGACAGGAAACCGAACGGCTTGACTACAAGTACGGGTGCGACGAAGGGACAAAATAGCGGCATGCGATTAAAAAAAAATAACGCGTTATGATCGGCACGCATTAACGCGCGATTAACGCGTTAACGCTGACAGCCCTAATTAACACATTCACTGCCAGCCGTTTTTCAATACTGTAGTTAGCTTCTGCCAAGGTTTTTTTTTGAGGATTTTGGCTCATCTTTCAAGAGCCGAGGATTCGTTTCTGTTAGGATTTTGTGAACACACAATATCTCAAAAGAACTAATAGAATGTGTGCTTTCTCTGTCTAAAAGAGTTAGTTTGTAGAGTTAGTAGTTATGTAAGCATTAGCAGTTGAATACAGCATGGTTTCAGCGTCTGAAAATTTATTCTGAGATAAACGGCTTTTTGTGAAATTCGATAGAACAGTCACTTTAACCATTCATTTTTGGCATCAGTAAGACGTCAGACATCTAAACAATAGTTTTGAACAGTAATTTCCTCCATAACAGCAGGAAACCCCCCTCTGCTTCCAACTCCTCCCTCCGTGGGCGTTCTCCTCCGCCCTCCTTGGCTCTGCAGCGGGTCTGTGACAAACGAGTTGCTGCTGCCTGGCTGCTGCCTGGCAGTCTGGATGGGGCTCGCTGGATGGGTTTTGCTCGTTTCTTGGCGTTTCGGTTGAGAGCTCTGATGAAGCTCTTGCGATTCTGGGCTTATTTATGGTGCGTGTTTCAAAGTGTGCATCCAGTCTATTCTTGGAACCCCCCACCGTTGCCACCGCTGTGCGTCAGCGCGAAAGTGAAAGCGTTTTCGCCATCCATTTTACAGTATGAGAACGGCTTCCTCGCGCTTTTCCCTCCAGTTTTGGCTCGCCTCTTTCTACTCTGGAGAGACATGTCGCCACTCAGTGGGTCGGTAAAATAGATTATACACATTCAATACCTCCAATATTGGTATAGGAGACGTAAAAGGGTTAGATCAACGTCCCACCGTCAAAAAAAAAAAATCGATTTTTTTTTTACGTATTAATACGTCATTGGCAGTCAACCGTTGGATTTTTTTTGACGGATTAATACGTCATTGGCAGTGAACGTGTTAAATGCAACCAACAATAATCAAGTAAGATATATGAATGAACAAATATGGTGCGTGTGTTTGTGTGTGTGTGTGTGTGTGTGTGTGTGTGTGTGTGTGTGTGTGTGTGTGTGTGTGTGTGTGTGTGTGTGTGTGTGTGTGTGTGTGTCTCAACAGCTATAACAGACCATTTCACAGCTGGGCTACAGGTGTAAACTTCTAGTTTTCATAATTGGTAGCCTAGGTCATGTCCATAAGCTGGTTATGAGAGGCTTTCACATGGCTGGTCTCCCAAAGAGAAGGGCCAAACAGTGAGATATTGTTCAATATCTACTATTATCGGCAGCCGCTCAATATGGAGGAGGAGCTGCTTTTTGTACCCATGAAGTGGATACTGACCGCTATCTTGCATTACAGTATAACTGTAAATATCAACCTGCCATGTTATCATCCTGTGTGTTTCTTATGTGTACATTATTGTGATTGCCGTCTGGGCACTCATGTAACTGACTGACTCCCAGCATTTGAATGCACTATTACTGTTTATGTCCTTTGCATACTTGTATTTATGTTGACATAAATAAACATTTCAAATGTGTGTGTGTGTGTGCGTGCGTGCGTGCGTGCATGTGTGTGTGCGCGTGTGTGTGTGTGTGTGTGTGTGTGTGTGTGTGCACCTAGCGGGGAGTGGATTTCCGGTGTCGTCGGTCAGTTTGAGGAAGGCCCAGCCACAGCTCAGGTCTCCTCTCTCTCCTGTCGACTAAAAACACACACAGTTCATCACACACCAGCGCTTCTCATACACACACAAATCAGATGGACAAATTCAGCTTTTCTGTGTGCGCGCCTGTGTGTGTGTGTGTGTGTAAGCCTTACATTCCGTATAAAGGTAACTCCCAGTTCAAAGAGGATTCCCAGGTCAGCAGAGTTAGAGCTGCAGCGCAGAAAACAGTCTCCGTCTAGGAGGGTGGGCAGGACACCAGTCATCTGGACACACACACACACACACACACACACACACACACACACACACACACACACAAACACAAACACAAACACTTAAGTCTGCTTTCACTTATGGGACGGTCATGGCATGTACACTGTAGGAGGTATCATCAGTCAGATAAATGTGAAGTCATGAACAGCGCTGGGTATCCAACTTCAATACTTTTATGGCAGGGTTCCCCAAATGGTGGCCACACATTTTTCGCTGGCAACCTTTGGTGCCAACATACTTCCATGCGTCTTTCGTAGATGAGATCAACACATTCAAACCACAGCATGATACTTAGGGTTACTGTAAGCAGGGTTTTATATTGGGTTTGAGTGCAGTCTCTGTCACCTGAGGTAAAGGAAGAGAGCAGCGTGGACTGAGATGATGGTGTGGTCAACAGAAGTCTCTGTCACCTGAGGTAAAGGAAGAGAGCAGTGTGGACTGAGATGATCGTGTGGTCAACAGAAGAGCTTCTGTTGCTAAACAGCTGCTGACTTGAACATCCTCAAGTTTGGTAATACTTTGTACTTCAATGATTTTGGTTTTATTGCAGTGTGGGATTTTCTGTCGACGTCCAATTTGCCGATGCCTTCCTGCTCTCATGCCCGACTGCCGATACCGATGTATCCTACATCTTTTTATTTATTTATGTATTAACTTATTTTTTCTGCCTGATTTCGGGGAGCATCGGGTTTCTCCTGGTGCAGAATTGGCGCGTGTCGTGCCTGATTTTGTGTGAACCTAAGTTGTGCTTCAACTTAGGTTAAGTAAGTCATGCTGGCGTGCACACCCTCACACCGGGGATTACTGGCATCGAATAGCTAGTCAACCATGGAACATGTGGGCGTAATTGGGGCATCATTGTTCCGTCGTATCGGCAGGGATGTTTCCCTGTGCATCCCTAATTAATCATACATCGATGATTATTGTACTGTTATATAGAACTAACGGGGGGCGGGAGGGGAGGGCATTGGACGCCACATGGGTGGGTGGGAGGGAGGGATGAACTTCTTTTGATTTATTTTGATTTGCTCCTAGGTGGGATTATATGATTATTTGTGTCTGTCATTGCGATGTCTGTTGCTTTTCTTCTTTGAAAAAAAAAAAAGATAACAAAAAAAGAAGCATTTGTGTGGACTCCTGCCTCTTCATACCCTGGGAGAGAAGCTCCAGGTCTTGGGGCTCTTGGAGCTGTAGGTCGCCCTCACCGTGTGGATGTTACTCAACACCTGCAACACAAACACAGTCCCTTCACTATCAGACAGAATGTCCAAACAACATCAGCTAGAACTAGAATGACCGCACCGCAGATATATGCCTCCGCCAAACAAGTGAGCAGTCGACATCCATGTCTGTCCAGACTTGGACTTTTGAGTGAAGAAATTCCGCCAAGGCGTTACTGAGATATTGTTTAATTGTTTATTGTGGATCCCCATTAGTCTACACCAAAGGTGAGACTACTCTTCCTGGGGTCCAAACACATAAAATACAAACATAAAAATCCAATCATTGGAGTAAAAACAACACAACAAAAATAAATAAAAACAAACAAAAACAAGTGAGTCAAGGCTCACTCAATATTCATGTCAATCAAATATTAACCGTATCAACTCTTCTCATAAACAAAAGGAAATGTATCGGTCTTCCTGAGTAATTGCACCAGCAAAAACAACTTATACTGACCTTATTTTTACCTCACATGAAACCATCATATTATAATTGAAATACTTGATTACAATATATAATACATAATACATACCGTAATACAAATTCCTTTCATGTTGCACAATTAACAAATCAGTAAATCAAAGACCAAAATCGATCTTATTATTCATAACTGCAATTTTTTACTTTTTTTTAAACATAAATTTGTTCCTTACCATAGTTATATTTCTCTGTATTTTATTCCAGTAAGCAACTGCTCTATACATTACCGCCTTTTTCAGTGCATTTGTTTTTGGTAGAGGTAGAGTAAACCGTGAATCTAATGCTTGCCTTGTGGTATATCCATGTCTAGACTTAGTTGGGTCCAGTTGTGCGTACAAGCCCTCTGGTTTCCCAGTATTCCAGATGTTAAATAAAACAGTTACAAGGCTACATGCTATCCTTCGTTCCACTGTCATCCAGGACAGAGCGGCATGCATCCCCCCGACACCGCTCCTCACAGAGCAGCGTAGAGCGAGGTGTGCCGCCCTGTTCTGAGCGAGCTGGAGTCTGTTCAGGTCAAGCTTAGAGGCATTGGACCATATGGCTGGACAGTAGTCCAAGCGTGATAAGACCAAAGATTGTAGATATGGGTCCCTATCGTTGCATCGGCGCTGTTTCTAGGCCGAGCGGCTGGCGCAGCTCAAATCAGTGGGCGTGGACCAGCGCACTTGATATCGTCGTGCTGGCGCTAGACGCAGCCTCAACCATTACAACCACGCCTTTTAAGCGTAAAATTATGCACCGTCATGCTCATTGGATAACTGCAATAAACGAATCGCACGCTTGCCTTTTTAGCTCCAATTCCAGTGATCCCGCAAAACCAGACGAAAGCCAAACGCTCTGCCCCCCCCCCCTCCCTTCATCCAGTCTGTCTGTCTGCATTATAGGCTATTATTCCATATTATTATGCTTCTCAAACCAATCTAACTGCAGTTTCAATACTGCAAGCATGTAAATACGCTACACTATAGCAAGATCAAAGTGAAAATAATGTACTAAACGCATCAGCTAGAAAAATATAGCCTATTAGATTGGTGAAAGTTTGTCCAGAAAGATATCGTTTTCTCTCCCCTGCTGCAGGTAGAATGATGCACATAAATATACCCTACATTATGTAAAGTCATTGCATAAATGTGTTTTTATTGTAAAACTAAATGTCAAGTAGGGCCAAGTTATTGGAGCGGACATCACAGTATAGCACATCACAGAAGCGCGTTCCGCTATCACTTATCTAAATCACGTTAAACCCACAAGGGGTATATATAGGCTCAAGAGGACATATATGTTTCACATAGGGTGGTGTTTCATTTCGATGTTTTATTTGGTCCAATATTGAAATGTTCTACAATTGCAGGTTGTCTTACCATTACACATTATTTTAGATCTACCTTTTAGATCTATTTCGGCTCATTTGGTTGCTATTTAGTAGCGAAATGGAGGACCCAATTGCATGCTGGGAGTGGACATTCACAGGCAGTAAACTTACAACTGCTATTTCCTATGGGAAGCTGGGTGCTGCTATGTGTTGTGTCTGTTTGAGCGAGGGAGTCAGAGAGAGAGAGAGAGAAGGGTGACTCAGAGGCAGAAGAGCACTGGCGCACTGAATAGGCCTGGTTTCAGAGAGAGACAGAGAAGGGTGACAGGGGAGAGGCACAAGTGCACTGGCGCACTGAATAGGCCTGGTTTTCAAAGGCGCAAAGCGCTAAATTTACGGCAGGTGCGAAGATAGCAGTACGCCGGTATTTAAGGCCCACACGCCCACTTTGGCCCATTCTGGGACTGCGCCACGCCCATTCGGCCTAAAGCGCATTTGGCAGCGTAAAGCCATATTGATATCGTCCCAAAACAGGCGCAAGGCACGTTTTTTTGCGTTTAAGGCCCGTTTTAGCGCCGAAGGCTTGTGGGAGAATAGGGCCCATGGTGTTAACGAGCTCGAAAATGGCGTTTGTGAGTTCACAGTGACCTTGACCTTTGAGGACCAATATGTAATCAGTTCATCCTTGAGTCAAAGTGACATTTGAGGCAAATGTGATGAAATTCATTCAAGGCCTTCCTGAGATATCGCGTTAACAAGCTCAAAAATAACATTCATGACAGAGACAGTGACCTTCAACTTCAACCTTTGACCACCAAAAGGTAATCAGTTCATCCTTGATTCCAAGTGGACGTTTGAGCCAAATTTGATGAAATTCCGTGAAGGCGTTCCTGAGATATCGTGTTAAGGAACATCGGAGGGACGTACGGACGGGCAACCTGAAACCATAATGCCTCCGGCTCGGCTAACGCTGGCGGAGCCATAATAAAAATGTAGGCCTGCGACTAATGATTATTATCACAAACAGGTCAATGGGCCACTTCACAAAGGACTTACCCAATGAGTGAGCTGGAGCACACAAAGTCACTTCAATACATTTGACTTTGTGTGCTCCAGCTCACTCATTGGGTAAGTCCTTTGTGAAGTGGCCCATTGACCTGTTTGCATTAATTTGTCCTGTTCTGAGAGCACCGACCTCCCTCTGTGGAGGGGTTGAAGCGCAGGAGATTCCTTCTACAATGATTATTATCAATTAATTACTGTTTCAATTAATCAATCATTTAGTCTACAAAATCTAAAAAAAAAATCACAAAAGAGCCCAAAAGTGACTATTCAAATATCTTACTTAGTCTGACCAAAAACCAAAGTATTCATTTTATAATATGAAAATCTTTTCATTTGTGAAGCTGTAACCAGGAAATGTTTGGTATTTTTACTTGATAAATGATTAAAACAAGTAATTGATGATCAAAATTGTAATAAATTAACTTTCTGTCATTTGACAGCACTAATAGTAATAATAATTTGTATATTGCTATTAACTCAATCAGCAGTATCTATTCAGCCTAGGTGCAGCCCTACTAATGATTATTTTCATTAACGATTAATCTGTCGATTATTTTCTCGGCTACTCGATTAAGTCGATTGCTCGATAAACGTCACAAAACTGTGAAAAATGTTGATCACTAAAGCCCAAGATGACGTCCTCAAATGTCTTCTTTTGTCCTGACCAACAGTCCACAACCCAAAGATATTCAGTTTACTGTCATAGAAGACTAAAGACACCAGAGAATATTCACATTTAAGAAACTCGAACGAGATTATCTTAGTAAAAAAAAACATCTTAAAATGTCTGAACGATTAATCGATTATGAAAATCGTTAGCGATTCATTTTTTGTCGATTGACAAATCGATTAATCGATTAATAATTGCAGCTCTCATTCAGCCAACTTTACTTTGCAGGGACCTGGGTAAGGAAATGGCTTCATGACAGACTAAAGCGTACATTTATCTCCACGAGTGTCCGTGCGGCCAAGTGATGTCACACCATCAGACACGTCCCTTCGGGAGGCTTTATAAATTAAATTAATTATTATTATTATTATTATGTAATTATTTTTCCCCACCTCCCTCTCTTCCGTCTGGCCCCTGTCCCTCCCACACTCTCCCTCCCTCCCCTCTGTTTCCATAGATCCCTGATCGATGTGTTAATTGTTACTTGTATCTGTTGCCTGTTGTTATCTTGTTTTCTATGTACTCATACTGTGTCAGCGCCTTTGGGTCACTGAAAAGTGCTTTATAAATTAAATGAATTATTATTATGATGATGATGATGATGATGATGACTATTATTATGATTATTATTATGTCTAGCAGAATTCACACTTAAGCCCCACCTGAGTTCCATCGAAGGCACAGAGGCGAATGTGTCTGCTGAGGACCTGAACTCCAACACCAGGAGTGGGAATCCTCCTGCAGCTCCACAGGGTGAAACAAACACTCGTCCTGACCTGACGAGAACGAACCTACAGGAGAGGAGAGAGGAGAGGAGAGGAGAAGAGAGGAGAGGAGAAGAGAAGAGAGGAGAAGGGTAGATAGGAGATGAGAAGGGAAGAGAGGAGAGGGGAGAGGAAAGGAAAGGAGAGGAGAGGAGAGGGGAGGAGGGGATAGGAGAGGAGAGGAGAGGGGTGAGGAGAGTTGAGAGGAGTGCAGAGGACAGAAGAGGAGAGGAAACAGAAGCATTAATTAATGACTAGAGGCTTTTAGCCTGGTAAACTGAACTCACATTACATTTCGTTCTACCAGACCGTCTGGCCTCAAGCCCTGGAAGGGCTTTCTGCAGAAACTGCAAAGCGTACGAGCCAATCAGCGACCAGCCTCGTAGTTGATATCGTAACCGGCCAATCAGGAACGCTGCTGGAAAAACAGTAATGGCTGCCTCCGTGCCTGCCCGCCTCGAGTAGTAATGTCAACATTCGTTGAGTTTAAGCAGCCATAAAGTGCAGTTATTGCTGAAATAGACTCAATAACAACAATTAAACAAGTACAGGAGTTTACATCAGCGGGGTTTCTCGGCGGAAAAGATGGTTTTCCCGTTCTCTGAAATGTGAGTTGACGTGACCGGCTGGTTTACCAGGCTAAGAGGCTTTGCCCTGGTCCATTAAAACACACAGACAAACAAATACCAATCTGGGCACCCAGAGTCTCTCAGGCTGATGACTAATAAGACTCTGAGACAGACGGCTGATACTTTGGGCTTTCTGATGTAGAGCGGACGTCTGCACCAACACTTCCACTTCCATCGTTGTTTCCAGTCTGACAATGTCTCAAATGCAGTTATCTGTTTATAGAGATGAGCCACAATGACGTCGACCTAAAACACCTACAAAAAGTATCGATCAATCAACTCCAACTCAATTTTCTCAGAGGAAGTCTTGGTGCACCTGTGTTACTTCCTGCCTTTTAGACACAAAAGGGCTGCTGTGAAAAAGGCCTATTCTCTCAGAGGAAGTCTTGGTTCGGACAACCGACATACCGGTCGTCTGGCCCAGACTCTTATTAGTCGTCAGACTGAGAGACTCTGAGGCAGTGGTTCTCAAATGGGGGTCCGCGGACCCCCAGGGGTCAGTGGCACTTTGCCAGGGGGTCCGCGAAAAGTTTTCAGGTTAAAAAAAATAAAAAAAATAAAATATATATATATATATTAACACGTTGAGTGCCATGGACGAGATATCCCGGCTTACATAATCCAAGCGTTGAGTGCCATGGACGAGATATCTCGGCTTACATAAACATTTTTTTTTTTTGACGGTGGGACATCGATCAACCCTTTTTACGTCTCTTATAGCAGAATTGGAGGAAGAGAATGTGTATAATCTATTTTACCGACCAGCTAAGTGGGGACAGTGCCCTCCCGACAGAGAGGAATCCGAGCAAAAAACAGCCGCGGGTCCGTCCGCGGGAGAAAGCCATTTAATTTTCAAGGAAATAGCTGGGCGAAAATGCTTTCGATTTCACACACACACACACACACACACACACACACACACACACACAGAATCTGACCTTCTGCGCTCTGCTCATGTTGCTCTCAGCATCCAGCCAGGCGCTCTGAGGGAAAACACCGGTCAGTCAAACAATAAAACTCCACATCAGCCAGAGTACCAAAAGTCAATCAATATAACCAGTCAACAAGTCAGCCAATCAGTGAGCCTGTGACACACTGGCCCAGACTCGTATTAGTCGTCAGACTGAGAGACTCTGAGGTACCCAGATTGCACACATACAGACAAACACACTGTCTCACCTTGCCAGTGTCTGGGTCCAGGAAGAGGTCTCTAAAGGAGAGCTGTGATTGGCTGAGCTCAGGCTGAAGGTAATGACTTCCTCTGTACGTCAGCCCTACAGAAGAAATGTTTATATCAGTTAGTAAAACAAAACAAATGATGGTCTCTGATGGTCAAGGATCCCACTTGAACTTTTACTCATGCTTCTCTGCACCCACACCAAAGAGCACCTGTTTCAGTGATTTGACCAAGGACCCACGCAGCGCTTCCTCATCCCTTCTCTCAATTAAAAATGGTCTTTTACAGCAAGGTTTATTTTGCACAAATTCATAAAAAAAAGATTCTCATGTTGTAATAATAAAAAAAGAAATGCCTCTTAATTAATGTGTTGTAATTTTTTCGCTGTGGTATCGAAAATGGTATCAAGTATCGATATTTTCTTGGGTATTGATATGGAAGTTGAAATTCTAGTATTGTGACAACCCTATATAACATCAACTACATTTGACCAGTTAACGGCATGCTGCTTGATAAAAAGAAAGAAAAAAGGCAGCAGATTCCACCTGCTAGTTTGTTCCAATGCAAATTGACTGCAGGCGCACTTATTGTTTATTGTTTATTTCAGATCCCCATTAGTCACTGCCTCAGCAGCCACTATTCTTCCTGTGGTCAAACACATCAGTTACAGTACAATTAAAAAGTAAAAAAAAGTACACCAATAAAGTACTCAATACATACATACATACATACATACATATATCCACATACATACATACATACATCCATGCATCCATCCATACATTCATACATCCATCCACATACATACATCCATACATACATCCATCCATACAGTACATACATACATACATACATACAGTACATACACACACACACACACACACACACACACACACACACACACACACACACACACACACACACACACACAACAAAAACAAAAGCAACAATTATCCTAGACAAGGAGAAAAAGAAAATTGAATGAAATATATCAGACAAAGTACATATAGAATCAAGCAAAAAAGAAGAAAAGGAAAATGTATCAATACAGCAACAATAACCAGAAACAACACAACACAGAAACAACACACTAAACTGAACTTGAACAAAAATAGGTCAAAAGAAAATAAATAAATAAAGCAGAAACAACTCATAACAGAATACAATAAACTAACATAATTCTACACAATCTAAAACTATCTCTTTCTGCATTACATCTTTTCTCAGTCTCTTCTTAAAACCAACTCTGCTGGTAATTGAAACTAAATGCTGTGGAAGTCTGTTCCAGTAGGTAATTGCCCTGTACATGACAGTTCTTTTTAAACTGCTGTGAAAGAAGCAGAAGAATGTCACCTCTTGTCTCACTATACTCTTTGTCTGCGCTCAGACTGGAAATATTTACCGGAAACAGCGCCATGACGGTTTCCCCGCATCGAGAAAAACGTGATATTAGAGCAACATATCGTTATAAATATCAACAACTAGCCAACGCTGGTGAGCTGTATGTAAACAGCGTGACTCGAAATGGTTGCAAGTTATATCAAAATGGTCATTCAGTGGCGTTTTCAGGGGCGCCGTATAGGGGGGGAAAGGTAGGACGATTCTAAGGGCCCTTGAAGCTCACAGGGGCCCTGTCAGCTTCAAGGGCCCTAAAAGCTTGGACACTAGGCAATTTTTTGCAGTATTAAATTATTAACCTATTGCAATGAATATACTATTTTATTCAATGTACTAGTAAAACGAATTGCTTCTTTTTGGCAAAAAAGAAAAAATCCTCTTGCACACACACCCCCCTTCGATTTTCAAGAAATGGTTTCTCCCTGCCTGGCTGACAAAAAATAGGCACGCCTCCCATCCAGGCAGCGTGGCAGCAGCAACACTACGCAGTACGCGCTGAGATCAGATGAGAGGAGAGAGCAGAGAGGAGACGCAACCAGCAACATGCCAAAAGCAAAGTCAGGTTTCAAAAAGAGAAAGGATATGCAAGAAAGAGAGCAGAGAGAAAAAAGAGGACAACAGTGCCTCACACAGTTTTATAGGAAGGCAGGTGAGTGAGCTGGACTGGTGCAGCTGTCTGCTGCCTGTCTCTGTGTGAGGCGAGGCAGATAGCCTACGCTACGTGAATCACTCTGTTAACCTAGAGAACTGTCTAGTAGTCTGTCTGGCGCCATCTGAACATTTATTCAACTTTTCTTAACTACTGGAAATTACCCTGTTAGACCTTAGTGAAATATGCTTACTTCACAGAGTGTTTACATTTCCCTCCTGTCCTGTCTAGCGAACATTTAATCAATGCAAACAATTGTTTGCAAGCCGTTCATATAAATCAGTTGTCCCTCCCTGCCTGGCTCTTGCCTAACACAACAGATGCAGAATCAGACACAGCCCCCCCACCCCCCCCCCCCCCACCCCACCGGCACCTTCCAATGAACCAGTCCTCCTAACTGATGAAGGAGGTGAGACACACACACACACACAGGAGCAGCATTGTGTTGAATGCCATGGTAGTTGGCACAATTGCAGTGGGTCTGTGGGGATTTATTTGTAATACTAATAATAATAATAATAATAATAGTAATAAAAAAATAAGAAGGATCAACACAATTTATTTGTCCACATAATGACCATTATATGAAAGGAGAAGCAGCCCACAAATGACAGCCAATGAGAAAAGGAGAACATAATGATATTAAGACTGAATAATGATATCACAACAGTCTCATGCTAAACACTCCTGTTGGACTCCACATGTGTATCAATATTCTTTCTAGTCATTAGTTGATAGTATTTCTTTGTTCCCTCTGGTGTATTCAGAGCAGAGAGAGAGTATGATGATTCAACAGGGATGGTGGTGAGATGGTGAGTGAGAAAAGGAGCAAATATTGATGGTTAAGACTGAATAATGACAACACTATAGTGTTATCCTAATATAATTTAAAATGCGATATTATCCTCTAAATCAGCTTCAAACAGCCCAAATTTTTCGCCGCCGCCCTTCGGACGCCGGCATCAGTGGGGCCCATGCTATGTCCTGTCATGGGGCCCAAAATCCCTGGCGGCACCCCTGGGCGTTTTACTGCAATGTAACTAACGTTAGCCCACAGCTAACAGCTAGCATTAGCCACAGTACCAGAGCGGATGATGATTACTAGGGGTGCACCGATCACGTTTTTTGCCACCGATCACCGATTGCCGATCGCCTATGGGAAATATCTGCCCAACTGATCATCGGCCGATCACCGATTACCGATCACCGATATATAAACTCCTCAAAGAAAGTTTGGAAACGTTATTTTAGGTTGATTATTTCTCCCCTTTAATAATACCAATTAGCATTGTATTTTATATCGTTGGAAAGCCTCATTAGTGATAGGGCTTTTTTTTTTTTTTTTTTTTTTATATAAAAAAATATCGGCAATCAGCCGATCTCATATTTGAGGTCAAAATCGGCCGATACAGATTGCTTGCCGATCGATCGGTGCACCCCTAATGATTACCCACAATGCCTTGCGTTGCCCCAGCTCTATTAGCCAGGAAAGGGCTCACGCTACTTTTGAATGTATAAAATAAAGCTGATAATATACAATTTGATTCTTTAAACGTCTGACCCTTTCTTAAAAGTACATCACAAACGTACAGCCCTGCTTAATCCTCACAAAAAAAAAACAGGTCCATTGGAGTGAATGGAGATGTTGCAACTCTTCTATGGCTCTGGCGTTAGCTAATGATCACATGAGTGGGGGAAAGGGTCAATATCATCCATCTGCAGCGCCGGAGCACCATCGCCCCGCCCACCGTGTACGTTCTCAGACCCGCTGGATGTGTACACGTACAGACCAGAGTACGTTTCTAGACTTTCTAGAAAATAAAAGCCTGGATATTTTTCTTTTAAATCAGCGTTCTGTAGGTATATGATATTCTATTATGCTTGTGTGCATTAGTCTTTCGGATGATTGAATGTTTGTATGATTTATGACCTTGGCGTTGATCTCGCTGGTTAATTGGCTAGCTATGCTACTAGCTAGCCAGCAACTACCCCCACTATGAGCTCCATGGTCTGCCTCTGAGACCCAGGACAGCCCCCTCACACCACCCGCCTTCCATGAAGCTGCCCAACCACATACCCAGTATTAAGCAGCCCTCCCCAGGCTACACACAGACCCCCGCCCCGCCAGGACCTTGTCCTCCAGGGACCTACGTTACCAACTTATTGGACCTTGCTGGCTCAGTGGCCACACTTTACGGACTTTGCTATCTAGCTATAGCTAACATCAGTGTTTGGCTGCTGCAGTGCTCGCCTACCTCGCTCGCAGTGACTGCTTTTATTTTAGAAGGAGTATGTCTAGAAAGTATCCGGTCTGTACGTGTACACTTCAGGTCTGTATGTGTACACTTGCAGTCTGTATGTGTACACTTCCAGTCTGTATGTGTACACTTCAGGTCTGTATGTGTACACTTCCAGTCTGTATGTGTACACTTCCGGTCTGTATGTGTACACTTCCAGTCTGTATGTGTCGGTCTGTATGCGTACACTTCCGGTCTGTATGTGTACACTTCCGGTCTGTATGTGCACACTTCCGGTCTGTATGTGTACACTTCCAGTCTGTATGTGTACACTTCCGGTCTGTATGCGTACACTTCCAGTCTGTATGTGTACACTTCCGGTCTGTATGTGCACACTTCCGGTCTGTATGTGTACACTTCCAGTCTGTATGTGTACACTTCCGGTCTGTATGCGTACACTTCCAGTCTGTATGTGTACACTTCCGGTCTGTATGTGTACACTTCCAGTCTGTATGTGTACACTTCCGGTCTGTACTCGTACACTTCCGGTCTGTACATGTACACTTCCGGTCTGTATGTGTACACTTCCAGTCTGTATGTGTACACTTCCGGTCTGTATGTGTACACTTCCAGTCTGTATGTGTACACTTCCAGTCTGTATGTGTACACTTCCGGGCTGTACTCGTACACTTCCGGTCTGTACGTGTACACTTCCGGTCTGTACGCGTACACTTCCGGTCTGTTACTCGTACACTTCCGGTCTGTACGTGTACACTTCCGGTCTGTATGTGTACACTTCCGGTCTGTATGTGTACACTTCCAGTCTGTATGTGTACACTTCCGGTCTGTATGCGTACACTTCCAGTCTGTATGTGTACACTTCCGGTCTGCATGTGTACACTTCCGGTCTGTATGTGTACACTTCCAGTCTGTATGTGTACACTTCCGGTCTGTACTCGTACACTTCCGGTCTGTACATGTACACTTCCGGTCTGTATGCGTACACTTCCGGTCTGTACGTGTACACTTCCGGTCTGTATGTGTACACTTCCAGTCTGTATGTGTACACTTCCAGTCTGTATGTGTACACTTCCGGGCTGTACTCGTACACTTCCGGTCTGTACGTGTACACTTCCGGTCTGTATGTGTACACTTCCGGTCTGTTACTCGTACACTTCCGGTCTGTACATGTACACTTCCGGTCTGTATGCGTACACTTCCGGTCTGTATGCGTACACTTCCGGTCTGTATATGTACACTTCCGGTCTGTACGTGTACACTTCCGGTCTGTATGTGTACACTTCCAGTCTGTATGTGTACACTTCCGGTCTGTACGCGTACATTTCCGGTCTGTATGTGTACACTTCCGGTCTGTATGTGTACACTTCCGGGCTGTACTCGTACACTTCCGGTCTGTATGTGTACACTTCCGGTCTGTATGCGTACACTTCCGGTCTGTACGCGTACACTTCCGGTCTGTACGCGTACAGACCGGATACTTTCTAGACCTACTCCTTCAAAAATAAAAGCAGTCAGTGCGAGCGAGGCAGGCGAGCACTGCAGCGGCCAAACACTGATGTTAACACGCAAGCTAACGTTTGATAGCTCCTGGGGGACGGCTGGCTGTCTGTACCCCGGGAGCGGTGCTTAACACATTGAGTGCCAGCCATTTTTTCAATCCTGTAGGTAAGTTGTGCCAGGTTTTTTTTTGAGGATTCTGGCTCATTTTACAACAGCCGAGGATTCTTTTCTGTTAAGACTTCGTGAACACCAATCATCTAAAAATAACTAATAGAATGTGTGCTTTCTCTGTCTAAAAGAGTTAGTTTGCAGAGTTAGTAGTTATGTAGATATTAGCCGTTGAGTACAGCATGGTTTTAGCGTATGAGACAGCAAGCTGAGATAATCGCAGTTTTGTGAAATTCAGCAGAACAGTCACCTGCCTGTGATTGTGGGTGCCTTTGGGCGAGTCTGTATACTGTATTGTGTGTGTGTGTGTGTGTGCGTGTGTGTGTGTGTGTGTGTGTGTGTGTGTGTGTGTTCGCGCGTTGCTCCGCGGCTCTGGGGGGAGGGGATCTCTGTCCGTTCTGTGTGTGTGTCTCCGGGCTCCTCCCTCCGTCTGTGCTGCTGCTGGGAGTTTGCAGCGAGTTGAGCAGCCTCTCTCCCTGGCAGCGAGTGTGGATAGGTCTCACTGTCTCTTGGGTTTGAGAGCCCCGATTAAGCCCCGTGCGACTCTAAGCTTTATGCTGCTCACCCAGTCCATTTCTGGAACCCCCCACCGCAGCAGCGCGAAGCGTCCCCGCCTACAGTATGAGAATGAGGCTCGTTCGTTTCTGACTGTAAAATCGCCAAGCCATTTCCGCGGGAGGCGGCTGCTTTTGGTCCACGGGTCCCGTGGCTGTGGCTTTCTCTCTGTCTCTGTCGCCACTTTAGTGGTCGGTAAAATAGATTATACACATTCTCTTGCTCCAATAGTGATCTCGAAGATGTAAAAGGGGTTGATTGATGTCCCACCGTCAAAAAAAAAAAATGTTTATGTAAGACGAGATATCTCGGCTCTGGCACTCAAGCGTTGGATTATGTAAGACGAGATATCTCGGCTATGGCACTCAACGTGTTAAGTGTGGGCCACTGGGCCAGCAAGGTCCGGACAGTGGGTAACGTAGGTCCATGGAGGACAAGGTCCTGGCGGGGCGGGGGTCTGTGCGTAGCCTGGGGAGGTCTGCTAATAGTGGGTATGCAGTTGGGCAGCTTCATGGAAGGTGGGTGGGGTGAGGGGGCTGTCCTGGGTCTCAGAGGCCGACCATGGAGCTCATAATAGCGGGGGTAGGAACAGGATGGATGAGTTGCTAGCTAACGTTAGCTAGTAGCATAGCTAGCCGATTAACTAGCCAGATCAACCCCGGGAATTCGATCAATGTTGGGGGGAATAGTCTGTCAACATCTGTCATGAATCATGCAAACATTCAATCATCCTACAGACACTAATGCACACAAGCATAGAATATCATAACACCTACGCCGATTTGAAAAGAAAGATATCAAGTCTTTTATTTTTTTAAGGAGTAGGTCTGTGGTCTGTACGCGTACACTTACGGCGGGAGAACGTATTTAGCTTCAAGACTGCATTTTTGTTCGTGTGTGACCCTCAACACAGGCTTTGATTATCCCGGGCCACTTACTGATACTTATGCTTAAATTAACCCACTCATATTCTGATTTATTTCAAGAAAAACATTTTGGCTAGTGGAAATTCTAATTGGCTGGTAACTTTAAAATCTAGCAGCCATATTGGCAGGTGGTCAAAAAAGTTAATTTCAAGCCCTGAGAGCAGGTGGTGACATAGGAGTGAGTGAGAAAATGATCAAATATTGGTGGTTAAGACTGAATAATGACATCACAACTGTTAATTTAAAATGAGTTATTCCTCTAAACCTGGCTTCAAATGCACCAAATTTTTCGCACTGGCGCCGTTCAGCCCTCAGCAAAACCTGGTCGCGAGGACATTTTTTGTGGCCCTCTCTATCATCAAAGTTACCCATCCATGGGTTACGGCATGACAATATTTGTTCGGCCCCCGGCAACAATCTGGGTTTCTCATGTGGCCCCCCATGAAAAATAATTGCCCACCCCTGTGTCTTTAGTAAAGACACTAATGCACACAAGCATAGAATATCATAATACCTACGCCGATTTGAAAAGAAAAATATCGAGTCTTTTATTTTTTTAAGGAGTAGGTCTGTGGTCTGTACACGTACACTTCCGGCGGGAGAACGTACACGGTGGGCGGGGCGAGATGCAGATGGATGTATCTGGAAAGGGGGGGTTCACCGTGACGTAACGCTAAATCAAATCGGCCATTTTGGAGGCCCCAAAAAAAGGAGGTTTGACCCCTAGAGCAGTGGTTCCCAACCTTTTTACACCAAGTACCACCTGAGAAAGTAGTTGGCTCTCCAAGTACCACCATATGACCGACGTTAAAATACAGTCTATTCAGCTATGCACAGTTCACGCAGGAGGCAAATTTATTCCAACCTGCAGCCTATGTGCAACCTGCAGCAGCTGCACTTGTGCTGGGTTGACTGCTGTCTTCACCTCCTTGTGCTTTATCGTTGCTGCTCTCCTCTACTACAGCTCTTTTACGATTCCCTCCCGTTTTGATCCACTTTAGCATCCCTCCTCGTCTTTGTTCACCACTTGTGTAACCATGCGGGGCGGGCAGGTGATTGTGCATGCGCAACAGGTATAGTGTCCGTCAGAAACAAATATTTGTTTCTAAATCTCAAGACAACAAAATAAACCTCAATTTCAATGATCACAAGTTTATTTTCATTCGTAGTATTATTTTGATAGATAAACATGTTTTACAATTGATTTTTAAAGTTGGGTTTATTTCATAATTTAAACATTGGGATTCCAGGGATGAAGTACCACCAGCAGGGGGGGGGGGGGGGGGGGGGGGGCGCAAGTACCACCTACCTTGAGAAACACTGCCAATAATATTAATAATTATTATTATTATTTCACTTTCACATGTTTGAAAACTACTACTAATGACCACCATGGATTTTGCACAAAAACTATATATATATATTATTTTTTTCACGGAGCCTTCCAAGTACCACCAGCAGGGGGCGCAAGTACCATCTACGGTACGCGTACCGTAGGTTGGGAACCACTGCCCTAGAGGGCACTCTCACTGCCTGAAAATTACACAGTGTACCGTGTAGAATTCTAACAGTTTAGTCTCAAATGTAGAGATTTTTCCTTCACACACCACCTCAAAAGCCATATACATTAGTTGAAAGCTGAAAAAAAATTGTCATCCTTTAAGTGTGTGAGTGTGTGTGTGTGTGTGTGTGTGTGTGTGTGTGTGTGTGTGTGTGTGTGTGTACTAACCTTCCTCCACCAGCAGTTTATTAAGAGTTGATGGTCTGAATCCTGAAGGGATCGCCCCCATGGCAGAGAGCACATCGGTCGTATCAATCTGTCCTTCACAATCACACACACACACACACACACACACACACACACACACACACACACACACACACACACACACACAGTGAAAACAATAAGAATCCTCAATGCAGTGCAGAACACTTGGTGCGTGGAGAGAGTCTCACCTCAGTCAGAGCCTTCCTGACAGTAGACCAGTTGGAATGGGAAGCAGTGCTGTTAGAGAGCAGAGAGGAATGGAAACACTGACATTATTCAGAGAAAGCATCATTAAAACAACATCATCATCAATTTCAATCTAAATTAATTCCGTCTTTTGATCACTTGTTGTCTCGTCGTCGTTTTTGTTTCCCCCCAGTTTTCTCCCCAGTTGTACTCGGCCAATTCCACCTGTCTAAGTTGTGCCCGTCGTTGCTGCAGCCCCTCTGCTGACCTGGGGCAAGTTGTAGACTAGCACATGCTTCCTCTGATACATGTGCAGTCGCTAGCTGCTTCTTTTCACCGGACAGCGAGGCGTTTCACCGGCAGGATGTAGCAAATGGAGGGATCATGCTATTCTACCCCAACGACCAAAGGAGGCGCTAGTGCAGCAACCAGGACACGTACCCATATCCCGCTTCCCACCCGCAGACACGGCCAATTGTGCATGTATGGACATCCGACCAAGGCAACATGGGGCACGACAGTAGATCCTGTGTGTTTCTTATGTGTATTAGGGGTGGGCGATATGAAGATCTTAGATCGTTCACGATCAGAATGGCTCCACGATCTGCCTTTCCAGACAGATCGTTAGAATGGCGCTACATGCAGTGCACATTCTATCAGTTGCATTTCTATGTCTGAAAGACGCTTCCAAAGTTTTCCTCCCCTCCCCCTTTTCACTTTGCAAAGTGCAGCAGCATGGAGACAACATGGAGGGGCAGTTAGTTTGAGAGAGACACACGCACGCACGCACGCACGCGCGCACGCACGCGCACACACACACACACACACACACACACACACACACACACACACACACACACACACACACTCTTAACCAGGGCTTGCCTTGACACAAAGGACCTCCCGTCATCCCGGGGACGTAAAAAATAGCATCAGGGACGATGAAAATTAATTTGGGGACGGAGCCGGACGATAGCCTAAACACACGCTCTGCTCTCCTCGTTATGAACAGTGTTAAAAATGACATGCCACACACACACGCACACTAAACATGCGGGCACTGGCAGAGAGACAAACAGGCAGATAGAGCGGAACTCATCGCGCAAAAAGAGTCTGAATCTCTGCTGCTCTTTGTGATAGTTTGAGTTTAATTTGCTTCAGTCGGACTTTGTCAGTTATTGCAAATGCGAGGACGCATTGCTCCTAATCTGCCCTCATCCTGCTGCCTCGTATTCTCAGGAGAGCGCGTTTCTGCTCCACCTTCTCTTTCCTTCCCCCCTGCCTCTCTCACACTGCTCAACGCTTTTCTTTCTTTCTTTTTTTTATTTATATAGCCCTAATTCACAAGCATGTCTCAGAGGGCTTCACATAAAGTATGTCTAGCTGATTCTAGCTAACACACAGTAACAAGAATATACAGAATAAAGATAACATTTGAACATTTGAAGAAAGCAGGAGAGTGGAGGAGGGAGGGAGAGGGGGGAGGTGGGGAGAAAATAGGAAATGTGGAGGAGGAGAGAACAGAGGAGGAGAGATGAGGGTGCAGGGGAGGGAGAGCCAGGGTAGGGGTAGGGTCTAGGGTTGGGGGAGGGGAGGGAGTAGGATACGGGCCCGGATTAGGGCGAGGGTGGGGAGAAATGGGAAATGTGGAGGAGGAGAGAACAGAGAAGGAGAGGTGGAAGGGTGCAGGGGAGGGAGAGCAGGGGGAATGTGAGAGGGAGGAGAGGGCAGAGAGGAGGAGAGAACAGAGAAGGGGAAGTGGGAGGGCGCAGGGGAAGGAGAGCAATGGGAATGTGAGAGAGGGGAGAGGACAGAGAGGAGGAGAGAACAGAGAAGGAGAGGTGGAAGGGTACAGGGGAGGTAGAGTAGAGGTAGGGTCTAGGGTGGAGGGAGGGAGTAGGATACGGGCCCGGATTAGGGCGAGGGTGGGGAGAAAATGGGAAATGTGGAGGAGGAGAGAACAGAGAAGGAGAGGTGGGAGGGTGCAGGGGAAGGAGAGCAGGGGGAATGTGAGAGAGGGGGGAGGACAGAGAGGAGGAGAGAGGCAGAGAAGGAGAGGTGGGAGGGTGCAGGGGTAGGAGAGCAGGGGGAATGTGAGAGAAGGGAGAGCAGGAAGTGGCAGGGATTCAGGAAAATAGGGGAGAAGAGGAGAAGGAGCAGAGGGGGGGAGAAGGAGGAGAGAGCAGGAGAAGGGAGGGGGGGGGGCGGTGGGATGTGGGGGAGGAAAGAGCATGGAAAGAGAGGAGAACAAGAAGGGGGAAGAAGGGAAGAAGCGGGGGAAGGGGGAAAGAGAGAGGGGGAGGGGGGAGAAGATCAGACAACTGACTACTCTAAGCATTAACCAGAGCTAACTGGGGCATAGTATCTAGCTAATCTACAGCCTAATCTGGCCTATCCTACCCTGCTCTAGTCTGATTTTAGCCTGAACACTAACAGGTCAGCCTTAGGCTGTAGCTAATCTATCGCCTACCTAAGCTGTTCTAAACCAACCGGCAGCCCTCGACCAGTGATGAAGAGCACCGATGCCCCCCGACCCGGCCCCCGCCCACATAAGGCGTGGGAGGGAAGGCCAGGCCGGGACACAGCGGCACCCCCTCACCCCCAGTGAACGCAAGAAAACCTTTCCACCATATGGTGGCAATCCACACATGGATCGCCACATGGATTGCCCCAGTGACTTGGCTGAGGAGGAACCTTGTGAGGTTGTTGTGCTAGGGGCCCATTGCTGCGGCCCGGGCGGACCCAGCCCCCACGCGACCCGCCCCCCCAGCCCCCAGCCACCAGCATAGTGACTGAGAGCGTGAGAGCAGGCCACGCGGGAGACGGGCCCACCCAGGCCACAGCAGCGGACCCCCATCTGGGGACTCCCCTCCGAGACAGGCCGAGAGATGCCGGGCTAAACCATGCACAGAGTTTCCGATAATGAAACTCTGTGAATGGTTTATTATGGAAATAAAATTTACAAGAGAACAGAAAATTGAAAATGTAAAAAAGAGTCCAACAGAAGGGATATAAAAATGTAATTTTTAAATTATCCTAAGATCAGGGAAGGGAGTTGAAAATCTAAAAAGTAGAGTCCAAAAAGAAGTAGAAAATGCAGTCTTTAAGTGTTCGTAGGTTTAGAGAATACTAGTTAATTAGCTAGGTGAAAAAAGGGGTAACAAGATTGGGAGTTCCATGAGGATGATCTGAGGAATCCATGAGTCCGCGTTGGTGACATGGGTTAAGAGGAGGGGAGGGGAGGATAGGAGTCGGAGGTGATGATTAAGAGGAGGGGAGGATAGGAGTTGGAGGTGATGATGAGGCGGCGGGGGCGGGGGGCTGGGGGGGCGCCCCCCCCCTTCCCTTAGGCAAGCAGGTGACCAGGATGATGAGGATAGGGGTCGGTGACGGTGATGAGCCCGGGGTGTCAGACAGTAGAAGGAGTAGTGGGTAGATGGCCTATAGTGACGACAGGTGGCTAGGGCGATGACGGCCGGACCTAGGGCTGCAGCGGTGGGGTGTACGTCAGGCCAATGAAGGACACCTGAGGGGGAGAGAGAGAAGAGAGCGGGGGAATCTGCGCAGAGGTGGAACTAACTCTATAGACAACAATAAAATTGGGTCAAATCAAAATTTATTAGGATTATTTAGGATGACTAATATTATACTGCTAATTCAGGTCTAGGTAGTCTAGGTCTAAGTTTAGACTGATACTGCTGGCTTGTGATAGCCCGCTCAGCAGTTCAGGACTAGGTTTATTCACCAGCTAAAATCTATCTGAGCTACTGGATCGGCTGATGCCATATTATTAAATTAGGTCAAGTCTAAGTTTATACTGATACTGCTGGCTGTATCAGCTGTGTGTGTGTGTGTGTGTGTGTGTGTGTGTGTGTGTGTGTGTGTGTGTGCGCGTGCGTGCGTGCGTGCGTGCGTGTGTGTGTTAGGGCTGCACGATTAATCGTATTTTCATCGTCATCGCGATATGAAAATGCGCGATGAACACATCGCAAAAGTCACGTGTTATCGCAAAAAAAAACACTGAACGCAACATGCAAGATACCGGCTGAATAAGTGTCCAAATGTTCATGTCATTCTTGCCAATAATCCACTTCTGTTATAACATTTCAGTCTGGAATATGGAATATCTTTCAATAATCGTTATGACTAAAAGGCTAAAAGTAATCTCATGTGTAAGAAATGACTGTTCTTCATGAAGTAAAAATGTAAATAATGAACTTGTTGGTTTTGGATTTTTTTTAACTTCAAGAGTGCATTTTTGTTCGTATGACCCTCAACACAGGCTTTGAGAATCCCGTGCCACTTACTGATACGTATGCTTAAATTAACACACTCATATTGCAAAATGAATTTAGGCCCTCACTGTAATACTTCAGAAGTTGAATTTGAAGTTCAGCATTAATACATTTGTCATTTTTTGTCTTAGATTTACCTTTGTGTGTTATTGCAATATAAAACTACATAATTGAGAATTCGTAATCATAATGGATTCTAGATTCTGGAATCGAGAATCGTTGGAATCGAGAATCGATTCTGGATTTGGATCGTGACCCCAGGAATCGGAATCGGATCGGATCGTGGCTTAGCCGGATCGGAGCACCCCTACCCATTAATATTTTTGTTTATAGCATTTTTTAATTTATCGCAGGTCATATCGTCATCACAACATTGAACAGTGTTATCGCACATCGCAGCTTTTCCTCATATCGTGCAGCCCTAGTGTGTGTGTCTGCTGAGCCGCATGTCTCTGCTCTTTCCCCACTCTCTCTCTCTCCCTTAAATTAGCAAATTGACAATTGACAAATGACAATCACGCAACTCAATTGCAGATAGCCAATATATTCGTCCCATCGCCCAACCCTACTGTAAAAATAACAGTGAACCAAGAGATAGATAGAGTGTTTGCATGCTTGTGAACATTATTTTTTAGCACATGAATTATTGGAAACTCAGCGTAAATGAACGACATGAAAATATTTATAAAACAAATTGAATTTTAAATTCCCATGACTTGTCTAGGTTTCTCATGGCCGTATGAACCCTGAAATTAGTTTGGTTGTACTTGTACTGTTCAGTAACTTGCAAAATAGTCTTAAAAATATGAAAAATAATCGTGATAAAATCGTGGATCGTGATCCTGCCTGAAAAAATTGTGGTATGATATTTTTGCCATATCATATATTAGGCATTATGTATGCCTAATGTTTAATTGTATGTTTAACAAGTTATAAGCTATTTGCACCTGTATGTCAAATACGTCGAATTTAAAATGTCTGAACACGTCTAACGTATGCACAATGCCTAATGTTTAATTGTATGTTTAATAAGGTACATGCTATTTGCACTGTATGTCAAATACGTCGAATTTAAAATGTCTGAACACGTCTAACGTATGCACATGACATGTGCACCTATGTGCAATGAATATGCCACTGACTTGTCTTATCGCTATTCTGCCTTATTGCCTATTGCTGCTTAGTATTGCTTATTGATGCCTATTTCTTATTGCCTATTGCTCATTGCTTGTTGCCTATTTGTACTATGTCGTAAACGGAGTCCACAGCACAAGAATTTCACACGTGATACTTGTACCATGGAGTGACAATAAAAATCTTGAATCTTGAATCGCCCACCCCTAATTCCACCCCAACGACCAAAGGAGGCGCTACTGCAGCAACCAGGACACGTACCCATATCCGGCTTCCCACCCGCAGACACGGCCAATTGTGCATGTATGGACATCCGACCAAGGCAACATGGGGCGCGAACCTGCGACCCTCGTGTTGGTGCTGTATTTTTTATAACTAATATAGTTCTGGGATCCTTTAATTTGACCGCATCACTCAGAATAATCTGAAGGACAAAACTGGTCTAAGAACCTCTGGAAACAACACAGTAAAACCAAATCTCAGCAGATTCCAGTTTTTAAAACGGAGAACCTCACCTCCGTTTGTCTTGGTCCTCGGACATGTCTTCACCATCCTGCTCCTCCTCTTCCTCGTCTGACTCCTCATCATCATTATCATCATCATCTTCATCTTCATCATCGTTGACACCAGAACCACTCTGAAATGTTTTGGTACAGTGAACGGTTTTAATCATCTAAGCCAGCGGTTCACAACCTTTTCCCACTCATGGCCCACTTGAAAATCTCAAAAATGTTCTTAGCCCACATTCAACTGTAAACAGTATGGAGGCCAGATAATGTGTTCTCAGCCCACATTCAACTGTAAACAGTATGGAGGCCAAATCATGTGTTCTCAGCCCACATTCAACTGTAAACAGTATGGAGGCCAGATAATGTGTTCTCAGCCCACATTCAACTGTAAACAGTATGGAGGCCAGATAATGTGTTCTCAGCCCACATTCAACTGTAAACAGTATGGAGGCCAGATAATGTGTCCTCAGCCCACATTAAACTGTAAACAGTATGGGGGCCAAATAATGTGTTCTCAGCCCACATTCAACTGTAAACAGTATGGAGGCCAGATAATGTGTTCTCAGCCCACATTCAACTGTAAACAGTATGGAGGCCAAATAATGTGTTCTCAGCCCACATTCAACTGTAAACAGTATGGAGGCCAGATAATGTGTTCTCAGCCCACATTCAACTGTAAACAGTATGGAGGCCAGATAATGTGTTCTCAGCCCACATTCAACTGTAAACAGTATGGAGGCCAGATAATGTGTCCTCAGCCCACATTCAACTGTAAACAGTATGGGGGCCAAATAATGTGTTCTCAGCCCACATTCAACTGTAAACAGTATGGAGGCCAAATAATGTGTTCTCAGCCCACATTCAACTGTAAACAGTATGGAGGCCAGATAATGTGTTCTCAGCCCACATTCAACTGTAAACAGTATGGGGGCCAAATAATGTGTTCTCAGCCCACATTCAACTGTAAACAGTATGGCTAGAGTAGTCAGATTTTCTGATTTGCTCCCCCCTTTTCCTGCTCTCTTCTCTCTCACACTCTAAAGCATGGCACTCATTCTACTCTAAAGTATGGCATCCCCTCCTTTCCCTGTTCTCTACACATACGCTCTCATATACTCCCCCTGCTCTCCCTCCCCACCTCCTCCCCTTCCTGAACTCTCCTCCCCCACTACTCTAAAGCATGGCATCCATTCTATTCTAAAGCATGGCACCCGTTCTCTTTCTCTTTCCCCGTTCCCCACCTCCTCTCCTCCCCAACATTTCCCATTCCCTCCCCACCTCATCACTTTCCTGCTCTCTCCTCTCTCACATTCTCCCTGCTCTCCCTCCCCACATCCTCCCTTTCCTGATCCCTCCTCCCCCACTATTGTAAAGCATAGCACCCATTCTACCCTAAAGCATGGCACCCATGCTATTCTATATTTCTCCATGATTGTTCAATGTGTTATTATTACTACTGTAATTTGCTGCTGTTGTGTCAGCTATAATTAGCTAGACATATTTTCTGTGAAGCCCTCTGACACATGCTTGTGAATTAGGGCTATACAAATAAACTTGACCTGACCAAATAATGTGTTCTCAGCCCACATTCACAGAAGTGGGCCCAGGGCCACAGGTTGGCAATGGCTGATCTAAGCATTTTACAATACACTGATGTCGTTAAGGTAAAACCTCAGTCTGAAGTTTGAGTTGCGCTGATGGTTACTCACCAGTCACCTCTTTAAGTACTTTAAAATGCAACATTATCATTATGTCCTAAAGTGTGTATACTGTATTTGGCAAATGGATGGTGGTGGTGGTGGAAACCTAGAAACTAGAGACACAGGCTTGTTCCTGAAAGGTTGCTGGTTCAAACCCTAGACCAGATGGGCAAATCTTAGTTGGGGAACACTCTGCTATCCAGGTGCTCTTCACCAGGCTGAGAAAGACACTTCACCAGGCTGAGGCTGTGCTGGAGAGCTTCTAAATGGAGATATGTGAGTGTGAAGCAGGACAAACTGTCAAGGTGGATTTTGGAATTTTGCAGATGTTAAATGGATGACACACCTATACATGTTTTACTGGAGGCCACATTTGCTGGCTGTGTGATGACTATAAGTGACTGGGCAGTGTAATAGTATGACTATAAGTGACTGGGCATACTTGCACTTTGTATTATGTTTACATTTCAAATTTATTTTGTTGCACTATGTTACTTTTTACCCCTACCAGGATTCTAAGCCTGTATCATCTGGCAGGGGGACTAACAATGGAAACCAGTCCTGTGACTGTAATTGTCGTGCATTTACATTTTTCTGAAATGTTCATTAATGTACACCTGTCCCCTATCGAACAAATAAACAAATTGAAATTGAAATTGAAATTGAAATAGTATGACTAGAAGTGACTGGGCAGTGTAATAGTATGACTAGAAGTGACTGGGCAGTGTAATAGTATGACTATAAGTGACTGGGCAGTGTAATAGTATGACTAGAAGTGACTGGGCAGTGTAATAGTATGACTAGAAGTGACTGGGCAGTGTAATAGTATGACTAGAAGTGACTGGGCAGTGTAATAGTATGACTAGAAGTGACTGGGCAGTGTAATAGTATGACTATAAGTGAAGTGACTGAGCAGTGTAATAGTATGACTATAAGTGACTGGGCAGTGTAATAGTATGACTAGAAGTGACTGGGCAGTGTAATAGTATGACTATAAGTGAAGTGACTGGGCAGTGTGATAGTATGACTAGAAGTGAAGTGACTGGGCAGTGTGATAGTATGACTAGAAGTGAAGTGACTGGGCAGTGTGATAGTATGACTAGAAGTGACTGGGCAGTGTAATAGTATGACTAGAAGTGAAGTGACTGGGCAGTGTGATAGTATGACTAGAAGTGAAGTGACTGGGCAGTGTGATAGTATGACTAGAAGTGGCTATAACTGGCTCTGTGCTATTCCTCTGCAGAGTATGCATGCCCTGTCTGGGAGAGATCAACCCATGCCAAGAAACTTGACCCAGCATTGAACAACACCTGCCGTTTGATCACTGGTTGCTTGAAACCCACCAACACAAACCACCTGCACCTCCTCGCTGGCATTGCCCCCGCTGACACCAGACGGGAAGTTACCAGCAGAGTTGAGATGACAAAAGCCACTAGTGATGAACGCCACCTCCTCTACGGACGTCAAGCCCCAGCCCAACGACTGAAGTCAAGAAGAAGCTTTCTCAGCCATGTCCAGCCACTAATAACATCCCGAGAAGAAACCAGACTCCAGCTCTGGACAGAAAAGCTAGAGAATAACCCCCCTCAAACTGACATGGGAATCCCCCCCACTGAAAACCTCCCCCCTGGCTCAGAAGCACCTTGGTCTCAGTGGAAGACACTCAACCGCCTAAGAACAAGAACGGGACGATCTAAAGCTGCTCTGGCCAGATGGGGCTACATGACTGGCCCAACCACCTGTGAATGTGGAGAAGCAGACCACACTATGGAGCACTGCCTTGTCTGCCCTCTGCTGCCCAACCCTTGCAGCTCAGAAGACCTTGCAGAGTTTAATAAACACGCAAAGAACTGTGTAAAGAAATGGGAAACTGTCATATAACACCATGCTTCAAAGAAACGAAAAGAAGAAGACTATAAGTGACTGGGCAGTGTAATAGTATGACTATAAGTGAAGTGACTGGGCAGTGTAATATTATGACTATAAGTGACTGGGCAGTGTAATATTATGACTATAAGTGACTGGGCAGTGTAATATTATGACTATAAGTGACTGGGCAGTGTAATAGCATGACTATAAGTGACTGGGCAGTGTAATATTATGACTATAAGTGACTGGGCAATGTAATAGTATGACTATAAGTGACTGGGCAGTGTAATAGCATGACTATAAGTGACTGGGCAGTGTAATAGTATGACTATAAGTGACTGGGCAGTGTAATAGTATGACTAGATGTGACTGGGCAGTGTAATAGTATGACTATAAGTGACTGGGCAGTGTAATAGTATGACTATAAGTGACTGGGCAGTGTAATAGCATGACTTCAAGTGACTGGGCAGTGTAATAGGAGTGAAAATCAATTAAATAAACTGGTGTCATCAGTGTCATCTTGAGACACAAAATGGCTGGTTGACTGGTTGTGTACCTTCAGGTAGGTTTTAGGGACGACTCCTCTGTTGCCTTTAGTGTCCTGCGCCAGCCACCATCCATCTGCCGTCTTCCTGATGATCCTCAGCACCGCGCCCCTCTGAAACACAGGGCAACAAACCAGTTTGTGTGACTTCTCCCACATTATAACTTACAAATCTGCGGGATGTGACAAAAATATGCACAATTCTCGCAATCCCGCGCCAAATCATTGACTTCGTGCCTGGCAGCTCGGGTGCTGCACGCTTGAAAAATAGAACAGAAGCTGAAACTTATCGCTGCAGCCCGCGTGCTGGTGTGATCGGTCTCGCCTCTTAACAAGGACGCTGAAATGAAACTGCCTCCACGCTGCGTAGCTTCAGCATTGCTTCAGCATAGCTTCGGCGTATGGTGTGTCCGGGCCCTGCAAGTCAAAGTTGCTCCTTTGACTTACAGAATGCACAACTGTTCTATTCTAATCACTTAACTTTCTGCATTTCTCCTGCTTATTTATGAACCTTGTTACATTGAGAAATTCCATCAGCCTGTTTGATGGACAGGAAAGCTTTCAGAATGAATATCTGACTTGTATAAATGGATTACCAACCTTTTTTGATTTGTGATGCCACATTGACGTCACAAAAATCTAGGGACCCCAGAATTTCACTACATTGGTAATATCATAAGTATCATCATCAGTGACATCATCAATTGGGGTCGCGACCCCAAGGTTGGGAACCACTGGTCTAGGGGCTGATCTTCACCACACACCAAACAGTGCCTGAAAATAAAGGTGTGTAGTTGCCTTGCGTGAGTCCTATCAGCCCAGAGCCATAGAGATATAAGAGTTGTGTCATCTCCATTCACTCCAATGGACCAGTTGATTTGTTGTATTTGTTTGACCTCGCCATAGTTCCTGGAAGTAAGTTTCTGGATTAAGCAGCAGTGTAGAGTTGCAGCAGAATGGGCCGTTTGTGAGGTACTTTGAAAGGGTTTAAAGATGTTTAAAGATTACAATTGTATATTATCAGCTTTATTTGATGCATTCAAGCGTACTTCCTGGAACTGTTCCCCCACACACACTAATAGCTATGTGAGTCACGTGTCTATCAAGCATTTTGGACATCAGTTGGCACCACTCTCTCTTTAGCTCACTCACTCTGTATCAGCCTAGTAGATTTCAGAATGATTCTACTAGGACTAGAACTGTGGAAACACTGTTTGAAGGGCGTGAGCGCCCTCTGCTGGTTGAAGTCAAGATGATGGACAACATGTTTAAGACCAAATAAAAAGGCCAAGATGAAAGAAAATGTCCTCCGTTCAATTGATCAAGTGAGAAACTTTAGGACAGCACGGCGGCAGCTAGACATACATGCTCCAATGTCAGCTTGATGAGGGGGTCCAGGGGAGTCCCCAGCAAAATGAGTCAATGGTGTGAATTCACTAGGATTTCAATGAGTAGAAGTTAGCCCAAGGAGAGAATGTAGTGCATATACTTGGTCATAGCTTTCACTCGCTCCTGTTATCTCCCCATCGACATTACATTAAATTATATTATATTATATTATATTATATTATATTATATTATATCATATTATATCATATTATATCATATTATATCATATTATATCATATCATATTATATTATATTATATTATATCATATAATATTATATTATATTATATCATATTATATCATATTATATTATATTATATTATATTATATTATAATCATATTATATCACATTATATTACATTACATTACATTACATTATATTATATTATATTATATTATATTACTTTTTCGGGCAGCTGCACACCGGCAGGTTCACCAGCTGCAGCGTGACAGCTTGACACCCGACCATGAGTTCCGCTTAACAAATAAGCAATTTATTTTGCAGTCATGCAAACACATTGAAGAGTGCCTTTTTGTCTCTTTTATTTATTTTTTACAGAAAAGCTCTTTTCTCATGATTATTCGAGAAGATGGAAAAACAATTGTTAGACCTGGTTATAAGAAGCCATTTTATAGAAATAGTGAAAGGGGCCTTAGTAGTAAAAGATTAGCGAGATGGTAACACTTTATTTGGATAGTCCACCTACACAGAGTCTACAGAGTATAGTAACAGTTTATTAGTTGAGATTGGGCCTGCACGATATGAGGAAAATCTGCGATGTGCGATAACATTGTTCAATATAGCGATGACGATACGACTTTAGCTATACAGTTCCCTATGTCTTTCTGCTTTAATAATGCTAACGTAGACCCCAAACATAGCCTATGCCCACTGAATAAAGAAATGAAATACACACTGACTCTAGCTGAAACTACACACAGCGTGTTTGGGCTTTGGCAGAGGGGCGGAGCGCACTGTTGCAAGGGAAAGGTGTACGCTGGATTTACAACACAAGACAAAATGATCCGATGCTGAGTGGGAATGCATGACACGTGTAAATAAAACTACTTTTGTTATTCATTGCGTTTCAGGCAGTCTTTGCGATGTGTTTATTGCGCATGTTCATATTGCGATGACGATGAAAATACAATTAATTGTGCAGCCCTAGTTGAGATTCAACAATTCAACAAGCTGTTTGTCTTTGTCTGTAGATGTTGTATGAAAAGCTTATTAGTTTACATTTAACAAACAGATTCTGTTGCTTCCTGTTCCACACACCTGAACCTAGTGTAACATGTATGTTCATAACCTGTTCCACACACCTGCACCTAGTGTAACATGTATGTTCATAACCTGTTCCACACACCTGCACCTAGTGTAACATGTATGTTCATAACCTGTTCCACACACCTGCACCTAGTGTAACATGTATGTTCATAACCTGTTCCACACACCTGCACCTAGTGTAACATGTATGTTCATAACCTGTTCCACACACCTGCACCTAGTGTAACATGTATGTTCATAACCTGTTCCACACACCTGCACCTAGTGTAACATGTATGTTCATAACCTGTTCCACACACCTGCACCTAGTGTAACATGTATGTTCATAACCTGTTCCACACACCTGAACCTAGTGTAACATGTATGTTCATAACCTGTTCCACACACCTGAACCTAGTGTAACATGTATGTTCATAACCTGTTCCACACACCTGAACCTAGTGTAACATGTATGTTCATAACCTGTTCCACACACCTGCACCTAGTGTAACATGTATGTTCATAACCTGTTCCACACACCTGAACCTAGTGTAACATGTATGTTCATAACCTGTTCCACACACCTGCACCTAGTGTAACATGTATGTTCATAACCTGTTCCACACACCTGAACCTAGTGTAACATGTATGTTCATAACCTGTTCCACACACCTGAACCTAGTGTAACATGTATGTTCATAACCTGTTCCACACACCTGCACCTAGTGTAACATGTATGTTCATAACCTGTTCCACACACCTGAACCTAGTGTAACATGTATGTTCATAACCTGTTCCACACACCTGCACCTAGTGTAACATGTATGTTCATAACCTGTTCCACACACCTGCACCTCGTGTAACATGTATGTTCATAACCTGTTCCACACACCTGCACCTAGTGTAACATGTATGTTCATAACCTGTTCCACACACCTGCACCTCGTGTAACATGTATGTTCATAACCTGTTCCACACACCTGCACCTAGTGTAACATGTATGTTCATAACCTGTTCCACACACCTGCACCTAGTGTAACATGTATGTTCCACACACCTGCACCTAGTGTAACATGTATGTTCATAACCTGTTCCACACACCTGCACCTCGTGTAACATGTATGTTCATAATAGGGATGGGCATCGAATTTCGAATTTTCGAATAATCGTTGTTACATCATGTGTCAAGTATGTTCAAACCCCATACTTGACACATGATGTAATACCCCATGATGCGGTGGCGCAGTTGAGCAGTTGAACCGGTGAGCAGCAAAAAAGAAGAAGAGTCGTTGGAGAAGGGAAAATAATGTTTCCGGACACACAAATAACCCAAACTTTCTTAAAATACGAGTTAACAAAGCGCGGCCTCAGCGCGGCCTGCTCGACAACATCCGTGGCAACAAGGTGCGTAGTTTATATTAGTGATTGGTGCATGTTTGAAGCTTGTAGATCGCTAAATGTGCAACTTTACCTCGATAAAGGGGTCGGGCGAGCGCGACTATGATGGGAGAGGTACTCGAGTGAAATAGTCGCGTTTTGCGGCTACTGATGTACATGACTGCAGTGAATTTTCCCCAACGCATTAAAATTTGAATTTCTGAACAATATTTCAAAATGGGCTAATTTTACTGTTTGGACTCTGCACCGTAGGCTGTAAAATGTGTTTTTCTCCCCCAAATATCAACAAGAATGAATTTTACATGTATTTGATTTAGAGTGCAGTTTGCATGGGTATTTATTCAATCTGTGTGACATCACTTCAATTTGTGTATTTTATCGATTTTTAATGACAGCTTTTATTCTGAAAAGTCCTGACCGGAAGTCAGAAATTCCTGCTAGCAGGCGGGAACGAGAGCGACACCGACACCGGAGGTCACAGCAAGCGGGAACCAGCAGGCACGAGAGGCCGAGGGCAGCAGCCGACAGGCCAGGCACTTGTCGGAGTCGGACTCGGGGAGTGAGACTGGAGCTAACAGCGAGGAGGAGGCAGCAGCAAGCGGGGGGAAGTTGCATCGCGGCCCCGGCAGACGCACCTGGAGGAGGAGAGCGACCGGCGGGGCAACAACAGCTTGAGCGAGGCCGAGGAGGAGGGCAACAAGGCGGGTCTGGCAGGCGAAGGGGATCATGGAAGGCTAGACAAGCAGCAGGAGCAGCCGGGGGAGAGATCTTATCAACTCAAAAGAGTGAAGAATGAACTCAGGACGACTATGAATCAGAAACGACTGTCTGCGCTCTCCCTGATGGCTATTGACTCCCAACTAGTCATGGGAATAGACTGAGGATTTAATGAACAATTTCGCAAGCACAAAGTCAAGAAAAGAAGATCTTCTAAAGGTAAGGTTGATATTTATTGACAATAATTTCTTGGCATGGTTATTTATCATTATTTCTGAGCAGAAATGTGATGCTGGCTGCAGGCTGCTGTCATTCTTTGAAGTGGTTGCGCAGTTTGCAGGCTTGTGTTGGTCTGTGTTGTTGCATGCTGCATTCAGCACTATAGCTGGCAGGGCAGCACCCTCTGCTGTTTTGTATTGGAATTGCAGTCTCAATAAAAATATATATATTACAATGTGTTTTATATGTTTTATACTGCGATATTTAAGGGTTATTAGCAAAGCAAAGAGGGTGGAGATGTTATTTTTGATGTTTGGTTCATAATTGTCTTAATTGTCTTAATTGGCCTCGGCTGGGTCTACTGGGCGAGGGTGTATGATGTTGACAGACCCGAAACACCTTACGACCCCAGATAACATCACTGATGACGCGTCCTAGCGCATGCGGTAGTAGTGTATTTGAGAATGTAGAATCCTGGCTTGCCTCTGGCCAGTGACACTTAGGAAAGACTAGGTGACAACCAAGTATAGTTTGGTGACGAGCTGGAGAGACAGTTGACGGCCGGAGAGACAGCAACCGGTACGGGATGGGATTAGCACCCAGTCTTGGCTCTCTCGTGAGGGAGAAATCCACAAACGCTACGGATTAAGGTCCTTACACACCGAGCACGTATTTTTCGTGCGATTAATTCGCACGTCAATAATATTTTCCGAACCTATATCAGTCAATGCAACCGTGCATACCAACGGCGAAGTTTCGCCCAGCGTTATTGCGGTGTTTATTTTTTCGAACCACGTTCGATTTTTCAGAAATTCGCTTCCGACGTGTACACATCTGTGGCTGTGATTGACAGGTGGGTCAAAACTCGCATCGCAATTTCGTGCCGTATATTCGCATCGCTCCCGATGTGTAAGGACCTTTAGCCTCCTGAAAATCTGCGCAAAGATCGGCGCGGCCTGGGGTCCTTCAGGCTAGAGCGAGGTGCTCGACGCAGGTAAATGACGTGCAGCGCACAGGCCCTCTTGAGGCGTCCTTGAGGCATCCTCTCAGCCTCTGGATTGCCTTTGCCACGGGAGGGTCTGGTGAGACGAAGGAGGAGCACGGCCGGGAGTAACCCACAGAGCCTAGATCCTCCATGCACCGAAGGGCCAATACTGCGGCGTAGCACTAGCTCTATTGCAGCGGATTGGGTTCTCTTTTACCCCTCCCGCGGGCAACGTTGCAGACAGAGTAGTAAGGCTGATCCGTGAGCAGCTTCTGGGACGCGAGTCGGGGTCTTAATTGGCCTCGGCTGGGTCTACTGGGCGAGGGTGTATGATGTTGACAGACCCGAAACACCTTACGACCCCAGATAACATCACTGATGACGCGTCCTAGCGCATGCGGCAGTAGTGTATTTGAGAATGTAAAATAATAATAAGATAATAAAATATAATAATAAGCTCAGTGTTTCTGCCTGTGTTGCAGTCTGTTGTAGTGTAAAATGACCTAAAGGGAGAGAAGGTGGTGACATGAAAGTGAATGAGAAAAGGAGAAAATACTGTCAGAATCAGAATCACTTTTATTGCCACAGTATGCAAGTTACATAGCGTCGGTGTCGGGCCAGGACCTCGAATGTCACTTTTTTCACTTTCTTACTTTTTGTCATGAATCAATGCCATTGGTCACCCTTCACGTCTCTGTGTGGTTTTTAACAAATGCAACCAATGGAAAAGCATTAAAACGAGCTTGTGAGTAAATCTCGTAACGCCATTCGCCCTCAATCTGTCAGTCAAACCTCGAAATCCCCCCCCTACCTCCGTGTGTACCCCCCCACGCAGGACACTAAACCCGGAAAAGACACACGGCAGACGCGCTGTGTATTTCTCATATCGTTTTGACTCATCCTGGCTTCCTCTGACGTTAATATATCAATCAAATGTTTTCCAGTTATTCCTAGGCTGCAAACTTTTTTAACATGCAAATCGGAGTGCTTTCTGACGAGAATAAAGTAACGTTAACGTTACGTTATGTCAGACTATTTCTCACCCCATGCCAAAGCCCCAAATCGGCGATGAGAGGCGAGGGGCAATGCTGCTGCTCCTGCGCGCGCGCCCGCGGCCTGGAGCTTGGGGGCTCGTACATGAGGATGCGGCTGCCTCCCGCTTGACTGGCCATGAGAAAGCGCTTCCAAGTCGGACTGATAATATAAACAACATCATTTGAGCTTATCCAGGTCAGATATTTATAAAGTAATGACACATTCAGCGGGAAACTAACTATAATTAAGACATGTGCCAACTTTGACGACATTTGGTTCAGTAGTTTAAGAGCAAACAGGTTTTTTTTACTTCCTGAAAAGTTTCTGTTTTGGAAATTCGAGGTCCTGGAACGACAGCAGCGATAGGAGGAATGTGTCTTAGTGTCTGTATGCAGCGTAGTGGTCACATCAATATACAGAGATAAGAAGTAGGAAGATAACTAAAGACAATCACAACCTTGCAAGTGCAATCAAATGGAGTAAATATATACAATATGTACATGAGTGAAGTGTTCTGTGGATGATAAATATGAATTTACGTTGAATTTACATGAGATTTACAGACTGAGTTAAATAGACGTTAAATAGGCAGTGGATTTAGATTAATTTACAGTCGGAGTTAAATAGAGTTTACATTGAATGTACATGAAATGTACAGGATAAGTTAAATAGGCATTCAATGTGCAGGGAATTTACATGAATTTACAGTCCCAGTTAAACAGGCATTAAATTAGATATGAGTTCCAGTTTTATGGGGGGGGGTTCAGTTGAGTTTAGGAGGAGGTAGTGAGTGTGTGTGTGTGTGTGTGTGTGTGTGTGTGTGTGTGTGTGTGTGTGTGTGGGGGGGGGGTTGTTAGTGAGGTCCTTGGTGGAAGGGGTTTCCGGGCCTTGTTGGTGAGGCTGATGGTGGTTGGGAAGAAGCTGGTCTTGTGGCGGGTGGTTCTGGTCTTGGCAGACCTCAGTCTCTTGCCGTGGGGGAGTGTCTTAAATAGTTTGTGGCCAGGGTGGGAGGGGTCAGCCATGATCTTGCGAGACCGCTTCAGTGTCCTGGCTGCATGCAGGTCCTGGAGGGATGGCAGGTTGCATCCGATTATCTTCTCAGAACAGCGAATGATGCGCTGAAGTCTGTTAGTGTCTTTGAGAGTGGCAGCAGCATACCAGACGGTGATGGAGGAGGTGAGGATGGACCCAACGATGGAGGTGTAGAAGTGCACCATCGTGGCCTTTGGCATTTTGAATTTCTTCAGCTGCTGCACAAAGTACATCCTCTGCTGTGCCTTCTTGGTGAGAGCTCTGATGTTCAGCTCCCATTTTAGGTCCTGGCTGATGATGGTCCCCAGGAAGTGGAAGAACTCCACAGTGTTGACTGGGGAGTCACCCAGGGTGATGGGGGAAGGTGGGGCTTTGTACACAACAGTATAATCCTAATGTTAATTTAAAATGAGATATTCCTCTAAAGATGAGATGAGATGAGATATACTTTATTGTCTTGGGCATTAAAGTGCACATAGCCACAACCCGGCGTTACAAACAACGTCAATAACAGAGACAGACAGGGACATTCCACATTGCACAACTCCACAGAAGAGACAACCTGTTCGGCATGATTGCACAAGCTCTATTGCACAATTGTATAACTCAACATTCCTGAATTAGGAAAATAAAAAATTGTAACCAGTAAAATGGTGAAACCCACAAAATCGTTCCCAGCCGCTGGCATACAGTAGTTGCAGTTAATGCTGTAGTAGTGTACATAACATACACCAGTTATATATATATACAGTTAATGCTGTAGTAGTGTACATAACATACACCAGGGGCACTCAATTAAAATTCAAAGAGGTTCACATAGAGAAAATATCCTCAAGCGAAGGTCCAGAACATCGTAACGTAGCTTGTGTTATGATTCAGTGCCATTGAACTAAGGGCCTGTGTCCACCTAGCGTCTTTTTCCGACGTTAAACGCTGGGAGTGCGCTGGGGAACGCTGATCTCGGCGCACAATATAACAAGGAAGCAGTCTGAAACTAACGTTAGCTCAGTGCGGTAGTAGCTTGATAGCTGACAGCTAACATTAGCAAACAACACACATACAGTGATTTAGCTCAACACTCAGCAGAAATATTAAGTGTCTAGCCAATCTGCTCCCACAATTGAGCCTTTCTGTCTCTGTTGCGATAGTTTTTTCATATTTATAGTTGCCAGAAAAGGAGCTCCCACCCTGTCTGCCTGTCTGTCTGTCTGTCTGTCTGTCTGTCTGTCTGCCTGTCTGCCTGTCTGTCTGTCTGTCTGTCTGTCTGCCTGTCTGTCTGTCTGTCTGTCTGTCTGTCTGTCTGCCTGTCTGTCTGTCTGTCTGCCTGTCTGTCTGTCTGTCTGCTTGTCTGTCTGTCTGTCTGTCTGTCTGTCTGTCTGTCTGCCTGTCTGTCTGTCTGTCTGCCTGCCTGTCTGTCTTTCTATCTATCGATCGTTCACATGCTGTTGGGCAGTGAATGTGTGTGTGCCCTCAGTCTGGATTTGTGTGTGTGTTTGCTCATGTGTGGTGCTTCCATAGACAGCTGGTCAGGATCGCATCACAGTTCACATGAGACATAGTGGTTTTGAACTGCTCGTGAGACCAATGAATGAACATGAGTCTGCGTGCTCTGGATTAAAACTAAAGCTTTGTTTTCACGGTCTACTTGTTTCTTTTGAGCACGCCATGTGAAATTACTTCTATCTCTGGCATTTCTCCGAGTCTCGCCTCTCCTCCGTCCGTGTGTCACTCTCTCACAGCAGCAGCAGCAGCAGCAGCACAGCCTAGGCAAGCAACAGGCAGAATCGATTCGCTTGTTGATTGGCTGAGTAGCATCACGTCCGGAGTCCGGACTTTGAGGATGGCTGATATACACTATAAGGAGGATTCAATCAATCAATGTTGCCCCATTTAGGTCAAATAATAAACAAAGGGGAAAAGCGCTGGCAAGTACAGCAACTCAATAAAGTAGTAAAAACTAATAAGAGAATAAAAATATAAGAAAATAAAATGAATAAAATTAGGGCTGGGCGATATGACGATATATTTCGTCTGAACGATAGAAAATGTATTTCGTATGATATGGTGCTCTATCGTTTATATCGTTGTGTTGCAAATCACACTCTTTACGGCAATATTGTCCGTCATTGACGCTGTGCTTTCTTTTTTACTCACGTCCACAGTCCACACGCACCAGACTGTGTCAACAAGCCCGTTGCGTCCCTTTATAAGTGGCACAAATCAGCCGTGAGTAGGCTAAAGAGCAGGGAGATGTTACCTCCATTCCGTCCGCCTAGTCTACCCAGGCATTTGCGCTGTGTTAAGTCCGCGTTTGATCCATATTTGCGTGTGTCCTAACGTTAAACCTGGCAAAACATCTCCTCTCATCATCCCAAGGAAATCCCTTGAGGGCTGACAACAAAACGTCTAGCTTTAGCTTTTAGCTTTCCCTGTGTGAGTTGTGTTAGTTAACGTTGTTCTTCTTCTTCTACCGTTTTATTCTTCTTCTACTGAACTGGGTAGGTATTTCGACGTTGACTAAAGAAACACTGCCGCCTAGTGGCCGCTTTTAGATATTAATCCAGATTAGTGCTTAAATCAAACACATCAATACTATGCTAGTGTCCTCTTTGAAAATCGAACTGGTGGTGTGGTTAAGTTTGTGTTTCATTCTACTGCCCTGCAACTAATTATTATTATTTGTGTTGTAAAGAATAGCCATGCTTATCTGTATTCTGAATGCATGTATCCTTTGTGAGGTTTGACAACATTTTAACTGGTTCAACTGCTACATAAATAAATGGCCATGTGGTCATTTTATATAAACTATAAATAGAATTTACAGAAAATATGCTATATCGTGATATATATCGGTATCGGGATATGAAATGACTTATATCGGGATATGAGATTTTGGTCATATCGCCCAGCCCTAAATAAAATCATAAATAATCAATCAAATCAATAAAAGCACTGCAGAACTGCCACTATTGGAAGGTGCTAGCTGTGTGTGTGAGTATGAGAGAGTCCACACACACACAGCTACACACACACACACACACACACACACACACACACACACACACACACACACACACACACACACACACACACACACACACACACACACACACACACACACACACACACACACACACACACACACACACACACAGTCATCATCATACACAGAAGCATAACAAAAAGAAGAGGGAAAAGAGAAAGCACATGTTTTAAACACACAGAAAAGACTGTCTCCTGTTCAGGATAAGATGGCAGCTTTGGCACATTCGTTGAGACAGTGTTTAGTTTATTGAAGTTCATTGAAAGTTTCTGGTACAGGACTATAGTCCTCTACACCAGACTCACACTCTAGGGATGTCACGATACCAAAATTATGAGTTCGATACTGATACCTGCCTAAGTATCTCGATACCGATACTGAAACGATACCACGGCAAAAAACTAAAACATCAGGAAAAGTATTGGAATAAATAGATGGGACAAAACATGGAACTTAAAACTTATTTTATTGATTTAACAAGGTAATGCACAGCCATGTAGTCATTAGGGGTGGGAATCGCTGAGTAGCTCACGATACGATATGGTCACGATACTTGGCCCTCGATAACGATATTATCACGATACAGCGATTCTGCGATAATCGATATATTGGAAGACGATACATCACGATACCTGTGTAACTGAAGAGAAAAAAATACCCCTAAAAGGCAAGAAGCAGGTATTATGTATTTATTAGCAGAATTGACATGAACTCTCTCAGAGTTCACTCACTCACTCATAACATTTTCGATACCACGGAGGAAAAGTTACACATTAAGTCTTTTTATTATTATTATTAAAACAAGAAAACCTATATAACCTACCTACCTATATAATTTCTAAAAGTAGATATTAATGAGCAAACATTTCCATTCATGTAGCCTACAGTATTTATGTTTTTGTTTCAACTACAAACATAAATAAACGTCAACTTGAAACTATGTTTCAACTACCACACACAGCATAATATTTGATCCTGTTTATAATTTTTTTTTTTTTTTTTTTTTTTAAATAAACATATCGATACTTGGTGCCAGTGTATCGATAACGTATCGCAAGTGGAAATATCGCGATACCGTGAGTATCGATATTTTGTCCCACCCCTAGTCATTTTGTCATACATGCTGGTAGTACTGCCACCACGTGTGGCGCTGAACATGCTAGAACTTTTATTATCTAGTGTAAAATTAACATAATCTCTCCTGTAAACATATTTTAAAGGAATATGAACCGTTTAAACTTATAAATAATATAAATAAAATATATTTTCACACAGCTGCTACACTATTATAGCTATTTGTTTTATCAAAAAAAAGTACTCTGTACTTGCAGCTCCTAAGCTTCATTAACATGAAGTGCCTGATTTATGGTTAATTTAGTAATATATATTATTTTCACACATAAATGTAGGCTATTGAAATGTAGGTTTATTATGTGGTGTACCCCCCCCCCCCATACATGTAGGCTAGGTGTTTTTTACAATGAATTTGTATATCATTAATAATTGGGATTATTGTAAATATTAGGATAGGTGACATCAGATGACTGCTTACCATGTAAAAGCTTTAATAACACTGGCATTGAGGACCATAGTGTTATTAAATATTGTACATGGTATGCAGTCATCTGATGTCCCCTCCCCTAAACGTTACATGTCATGACTTGCTCCTTCCTTGGCAGAGATCTGTGCTCGAGCACATTGCCTCGTGTTTCACTGCACATTGAACATGCACAGAGAGCTCAATTGAGCCCGTCTGATGTAAACGATGTGATTGTGGAGGCGGACGTGTCCACAGGTTGCAGCGCACTAGCTTACAGCAGGCTGGCTGCTGTAACTCAACATGTCTGTGGAGTGGAGATATTTACTCTTGAAACACCAAAAAGCAAGACAGCAACATAATATAATGACACGAAGGCTAAAGTGATTATTACTGAGAAGTTGTCCGTGTATCACCGCAGCTCTCTCTCCCCCTCAGGCTCTGATGCTGCATCATTCAGATGACAGCAGTTACAGTAGAGTTAATCATACATAGTGACTCATTTACACAAAACATTTCAGTCAAAATAAAAAGACAAGAGACATATCTGGGCAATTAAATGTATATTTATTACTTTTCACGAATTAATTGTTTGTCACCAGTGATGCTGCATGTCAATCGTCGTCTCTCTGTACTGCGGTGCGCTCCAAAACCAGAACTCCAGAGATGCGGAGTGTACCACTTGGTAGTTTCTGGAGGGGGTTTCCGGGGGGTCAGACCAAGTGTGTAAAGTGGCAGGGGTGTTTCATTGTTGATTTATTGAAACGTTAGAAGAACGAAAGAAGTTGAAAGCAGTTATTATAATCAATGAATGAAATCTAATGTTTTTCTGCGAATAGCATCATTGGGAGGTAGATTCTGGCACTCAATATTAGGGGTGGGCAATATATCAATTGTATATCAATATTGTGATATGAGACTATATGGTCTTAGATGTTGGATATGGTAATATGGTGATACAGCATACATGTTGTCTTTCCCTGGCTTTAAAAGCTGCAGTACACTATGTGAAGTGTAGGCTAGTGACATTTTAAAGTAGAATGTCGTAACTCACTCACTTTTTCACATATGTAAGTCATGGAAATCCATTGGTCAAAATGTGTATGAATGAACCCTGATAGATGGCGCTCTGAGGCCTACCAGTAGGCCACAGCCCAGTGGTTGAGAAACATTAAAATACCTAATTTCCCCTCCAAAATCAGATGGACTCCTCTACAAAATCACCCCAATCATTCTAGAAGTATTATTTTCTTTAAAATGGAGCTATTCTGGTAATCTGGTGAAAATCTCTATTTTTTCATATCGCGATATATATCGAAGGCGCGGGAAATATCGCAATGTCAGTTTTTTCCAATATGGTGCAGCCCTACTTTCCTGACACACGCTCAATACAAATGAAACAGCAACTGCCATGCACAGGTTGAGGTTATGATGTCAGAGTTTTCAAAAAGCTCCAGCTGTCCACACCAATACAGCAAAACAGAGCAGAAGACCAAAACAGAATTTGGGGAATTTTTGTGTTTTATCCCATTTTCCCAGAGTCAGAAACAAATAAATGCCTTCAGACAGACACACCTGTTTTATGCTATTTGCTATTTGCTGTAGTCTGAAATATGTCAAACAGCAATATGATATCAGGCCATATTGGCTCAATTGTTGTGTGTCTATGGGATCAAATAATATCATCATGATCTCATAGACATCCAGGAATTGAGCGAGGGGGGGGGGGGGGGGGCACCTTTTCTCAAGCTTTGTCTGGGGGGGGGGGGGGGGCACCTTTTCTCAAGCTTTGTCTGGGGGGAGGCCCACAGTGGAACATGTCTTCCATGTGAGGAGATATATCAGAAGTCAGTTTGGCTGTATTGGTGTGGACAGGTGGAGCAGAGCTTTTTGAAGACGCTGACATCATCACTTCAACTTGCTCATGGAAATGTCTGTTTAGTTTATATTGAGCAGGTGACAGGAAGCTTATTATTGTCATCAGTAGCCTGGTAGCTTTCACTATGTGTTGTGTGGCCTTTTCTACATTAAAACACACAGGCACTGAATAGCTGGTTGGCTCCAACTCACTTTCAGAAACTTCTCGTCACTTCAGAAATCAAAAGCATTTCTTCAGCAAACTCAGAAAATGTGATGAATATTGTTCTAAATGAACATCAGAAAGAAAGAAAACAAAAAACTCAATTGTGCCATAAAAAGTGTTGTTGAAAAAGTGGTATTGAACCACAGCTTCAGCTTCCTGACATTTAGTGAGAGACACGCCCACATCAGCTGGTCGCCCGACGGGGTGAGTGTGGAATCTGGACGCTGGCTTTGATAGTAAATGATGCTGTTTGAAATGCTCTTCATGTTGTCATGTGGATGGAGGTGTGGAGGCCATGTTTCTTTATGAATGGAGGAGAATCTATCTGTGTCCATGTGGACGTAGCAGAACTCTACACTCAAACTGTTATCAGTGACTCATCTCTTCTCTTCACCTCCTCTTTTCCCATCATCTCTTCCCCCTCTTTCCCTCCTCTCTCTCTCTCCCTCTTCTCTCTCTCTCTCTCTCCCTCTCCTCTCTCTCCCTCTCCTCCCTCTCCCTCTTCTCTCTCTCTCTTTTCTCACTCTCCTCTCTCCCTCTCCTCTCTCTCTCCCTCTCCTCTCTCTCTCTCCCTCTTCTCTCTCTCTTTTCTCTCTCTCCTCTCTCTCCTCTCTCTCTCTCCTCTCTCTCCCTCTCCTCTCTCTCTCTCTGTCCCTCTCCTCTCTCTCTCTCCCTCTTCTCTCTCTCCCTCTTCTCTCTCTCTTTTCTCTCTCTCCTCTCTCTCCTCTCTCTCTCCTCTCTCTCCCTCTCCTCTCTCTCCCTCTTCCCTCTCCTCTCTCTCCCTCTCCTCTCCTCTCTCTCCCTCTTCTCTCTCTCTCCTCTCTCTCCTCTCTCTCCCTCTTATCTCTCTCCCTCTTCCCTCTCCTCTCTCTCCCTCTCCTCTCTCTCTCTCTCCTCTCCTCTCTCTCCCTCTCCTCTCTCTCTCTCTCCTCTCCTCTCTCTCCCTCTTCCCTCTCCTCTTCTCTCTCTCCCTCGTTTTTTCCAAACGTCGCCCGACGGGGTGAGTGTGGAATCTGGACGCTGCCTTTGATAGTAAATGATGGTGATTGAAATGCTCTTCATGTTGTCAACCTCTCTCCCTCTTCTCTCTCTCCCTCTTCTCTCTCTCCCTCTTCTCTCTCTCTCTCTCTCCCTCTTCTCTCTCTCCCTCTTCTCTCTCTCTCTCCCTCTTCTCTCTCTCCCTCTCTCTCTCTCTCTCTCTCTCCCTCTTCTCTCTCTCCCTCTTCTCTCTCTCCCTCTTCTCTCTCTCCCTCTTCTCTCTTCTCTCTCTCCCTCTCCTCTCTCTCCCTCTTCTCTCTCTCCCTCTTCTCTCTCTCCCTCTTCTCTCTAAAGCTGTGTTCACACCGAGATATTTATTTTTCGCTCTGTCGCTTGATTCAACCCTTTGGAATCGCTCTGTCGCTGTGTTTAAATCGCTCGTCAACAGGCACATGAATTGAACGGACATGTGGGGGCTATAACGTTACGCAATGTCATGATGTTTGTCCACTACGAGCCACCGTCATTGTTTACAAGCTAAAGCCTATCAGCGTGCTCCTAATGCGAGCTCTATACCGGTAGTACAGACTTCACTTCATGTCAGCTGTCAGTCTGTCAATGTGGTTTGTTGCCACACAATAAACCAGCGGTTTGTTCCAAGCCAGTGTGATCCTTGACTCGCTCTCACACGGCAGCCAATCAGCGTTGAACAGCGAGCGACTGATGCCAGCGGAATTTCGCTCGAGTTGAGATATTTCATCTCGGGCGACGAGCGTATTTTCTCCCTATCGCTCTGTCTCTTTGTATGTAAACTCGATGCCAGCGAAAAACTTTAATAGGTCGGTGTGAACGCAGCTTTACTCTCTTCTCTCTCTCCCTCTTCTCTCTCTCCCTCTTCTCTCTCCTCTCTCTCCCTCTTCTCTCTCTCCCTCTTCTCTCTCTCCCTCTTCTCTCTCTCCCTCTCCCTCTCTCTCCCTCTTCTCTCTCTCCCTCTTCTCTCTCTCCCTCTTCTCTCTCCTCTCTCTCCCTCTTCTCTCTCTCCCTCTCCTCTCTCTCCCTCTTCTCTCTCTCCCTCTCCTCTCTCTCCCTCTTCTCTCTCTCCCTCTTCTCTCTCTCCCTCTTCTCTCTCCTCTCTCTCCCTCTCCTCTCTCTCCCTCTTCTCTCTCTCCCTCTTCTCTCTCCTCTCTCTCCCTCTTCTCTCTCTCCCTCTCCTCTCTCTCCCTCTTCTCTCTCTCCCTCTCCTCTCCTCTCCCTCTTCTCTCTCTCCCTCTTCTCTCTCTCCCTCTTCTCTCTTCTCTCTCTCCCTCTTCTCTCCTCTCCTCTCTCTCCCTCTTCTCTCTCTCCCTCTTCTCTCTAAAGCTGTGTTCACACCGAGATATTTATTTTTCGCTCTGTCGCTTGATTCAACTCTTTGGAATCGCTCTGTCGCTCTGTTTAAATCGCTCATCAACAGGCACATGAATTGAACGGACATGTGGGGGCTATAACGTTACGCAATGTCATGATGTTTGTCCACTACGAGCCACCGTCATTGTTTACAAGCTAAAGCCTATCAGCGTGCTCCTAATGCGAGCTCTATACCGGTAGTACAGACTTCACTTCATGTCAGCTGTCAGCCTGTCAATGTGGTTTGTTGCCACACAATAAACCAGCGGTTTGTTCCAAGCCAGTGTGATCCTTGACTCGCTCTCAACACGGCAGCCAATCAGCGTTGAACAGCGAGCGACTGATGCCAGCGGAATTTCGCTCGAGTTGAGATATTTCATCTCGGGCGACGAGCGTATTTTCCTCCCTATCGCTCTGTCTCTTTGTATGTAAACTCGATGCCAGCGAAAAACTTTAATAGGTCGGTGTGAACGCAGCTTTACTCTCTTCTCTCTCTCTCTCATCTCTCTCTCCCCTCTTCTCTCTACCTCTTCTCACTCTCCCTCTCCTCTCTCTCCCTCTTTCTCTCTCTCCTCCTCTCCTCTCTCCTCCTCTCTCTCTCTCTCCCTCTTCTCTCTCTCTCCTCTCTCCTCTCTCCTCCTCTCTCTCTCTCTCCCTCTTCTCTCTCTCCTCCTCTCTCTCTCTCCTCCTCTCTCTCTCTACCTCTTCTCTCTCTCCCTCTCCCTCTCTCCCTCTTCTCTCTCTCCTCCTCTCTCCTCTCTCCTCCTCTCTCTCTCTCTCCTCCTCTCTCTCTCTCTCCCTCTTCTCTCTCTCCTCCTCTCTCCTCTCTCCTCCTCTCTCTCTCTCTCCTCCTCTCTCTCTCTCTCCCTCTCTCTCTCTCCTCCTCTCTCCTCTCTCCTCCTCTCTCTCTCTCTCCCTCTTCTCTCTCTCCTCCTCTCTCCTCTCTCCTCTTCTCTCTCTCTACCTCTTCTCTCTCTCCCTCTCCTCTCTCTCCCTCTTCTCTCTCTCCTCCTCTCTCCCCTCTCGCTCCCTCTTCTCTCTCCTCCCCTCTTCTCTCTACCTCTTCTCACTCTCCCTCTCCTCTCTCTCCCTCTTCTCTCTCTCCTCCTCTCTCCTCTCTCCTCCTCTCTCTCTCTCTCCCTCTTCTCTCTCTCCTCCTCTCTCCTCTCTCCTCCTCTCTCTCTCTCTCCCTCTTCTCTCTCTCCTCCTCTCTCCTCTCTCCTCCTCTCTCTCTCTACCTCTTCTCTCTCTCCCTCTCCTCTCTCTCCCTCTTCTCTCTCTCCTCCTCTCTCCTCTCTCCTCCTCTCTCTCTCTACCTCTTCTCTCTCTCCCTCTCCTCTCTCTCCCTCTTCTCTCTCCTCCCCTCTTCTCTCTACCTCTTCTCACTCTCCCTCTCCTCTCTCTCCCTCTTCTCTCTCTCCTCCTCTCTCCTCTCTCCTCCTCTCTCTCTCTCTCCCTCTTCTCTCTCTCCTCCTCTCTCCTCTCTCCTCCTCTCTCTCTCTCTCCCTCTTCTCTCTCTCCTCCTCTCTCCTCTCTCCTCCTCTCTCTCTCTACCTCTTCTCTCTCTCCCTCTCCTCTCTCTCCCTCTTCTCTCTCTCCTCCTCTCTCCTCTCTCTCTCTACCTCTTCTCTCTCTCCCTCTCCTCTCTCTCCCTCTTCTCTCTCCTCCCCTCTTCTCTCTACCTCTTCTCTCTCTCCCTCTTCTCTCTCTCCCTCTCTCTCTCCTCCCCTCTTCTCTCTACCTCTTCTCTCTCTCCCTCTTCTCTCTCTCCCTCTTCTCTCTCCTCCCCTCTTCTCTCTACCTCTCTCTCTCTCTCTCCCTCTCCTCTCTCTCCCTCTTCTCTCTCTCCCTCTCCTCTCTCCTCTCTCTTCCTCTTCCCAAAGCAAAATCTACTCACCTTCTCTTCCCATTTTAAAAGTCATGTCTGTCCTCAGTGTGTGTGTGTGTGTGTGTGCTCTATTGTGCGCACACACACACACACACACACACACACACACACAACACACACACACACACACACGCACACACACACACACACGCACACACAGTGAGTGTTAGGGTGGATAGTAGGCTATTCGTTTGTTTACTAATACCACTATTGGACACACACACACACACACACACACACACACACACACACGTGCGCACGCACACACAGTGAGTGTTAGGGTGGATAGTAGGCTATTCGTTTTGTTTACTAATACCACTATTGGCACACACACACACACACACACACACACACACACACACACACACACACACACACACACACACACACACACACACACACACACAGAGTGAACAATGTCAACACATTTATTAGAAAACAGGTTTGTAAACAGATAAAACCGTGTTTATTTAACATGTAACTCTGGGAAACGGTTCTAGAAAACATCAAAATGTTCAGCTTGGAACGATGAGATGAATCAAATACCAAATATAACAAAGATCAAAAGAAAGATATTTGAACCTGTACAGAGTGAAGCATCATGTCAGCAGCTGTGTTTGGTCACAGTGTGTTTCTCTCTCACTCCTCCTCTATCTAACACAGAGACACTGAGCCACCTTCATACACAAAGAACCCAGGGTACAGAGGTTCAGTGAAGGTGCAGTTGAACGTGTGGAGATGAATCAGTTTGTCAGAGGAAACGTTGTAGAAGGACAGACAGCCAGCAGGCCAGTCAAGATACACTGCGACTCTGTTAGAGTGAGAGGAGGAGAGAGGTATGTGTGTGGGTCTGTTATTGTGATAGGCAGTGTAACTGTTATCAGAGCAGTACAGACTCCAGGACTTTTTATTATATCCAAGCTGGCAGTCATCACCCCCTCCTCTCCTGTTGATTCCTCTGTAAGTCACTCCTATATGAACCCATCCTTCCCTCTTCACCTCCCAATAAGAGCGATCAGTCAGACCATCTCTACACAGCAGCTGAGCCCAGTAGGTAAATCTCTCTGGGTGATCAGGATATGGCTGCTCCTCTCTCACACACGTCACCTTTCTGTTGTCTTCAGACAGGAGGAGGCTTCTGTGTGCTGTGTTTGGGTCCAGTGTGAGTTCACAGGCATCTGATGAGAGAACAAGACTTAATACAACAGCAGCTTCTCATCTAACACACCTGTTGTGTTGATTATTATTCTATTAATAACTTCACTCTTTATGATTCAACTGTTTCATTTTTGTGGCTCATTTTATTTTATATTCATTTATTGATTCAAATCAAAATAAAAGCGAAACCAACCTCAAAAAGGTAACAAATGCGTTGGCGTCTGCGTAGTGCAGTGGTAGAATCCCTGCCTACCAACATGGGGGTTGCAGGTTCGAGCCCCCGTGTAACTTTACAGGCACATTTGGCCGTGTCTGCGGGTGGGAAGCCAGGTTAAGATTAAGGGCAGTTTTGTATCTATTCTTTTTTTATTGAGGGAGAGACAGAAGAGGAGCTGTGAATGTGTGTGTGTGTGAGTGTGAGTGTGTCTGTCTGTCTGTGTGTGTGTCTGCTCTGTATGTGTGCGCATGTCTGTGTGTGTGTATGTGCGCATGCAGGTGCATGTGTGTGTGCGTGTGCGTGTGTGAGTGTGTGCGTGTGTGTGTCTGCTCTGTATGTGTGCGCGTGTGTGCATGTCTGTGTGTGTGTATGTGCGCATGCGCGTGCATGTGTGTGTGCATGTGTGTGAGTGTGTGTGTGTGTGTGTCTGTGTGTGTGTCTGCTCTGTATGTGTGCGCGTGTGTGCATGTCTGTGTGTGTATGTGCGCATGCGCGTGCATGTATGTGTGTGTGTGTGCTAGGGGTGGGAATCACGGAGTAACTCACGATACGATACGGTCACGATACTTGGCCCTCGATAACGATATTATCACGATACAGCGATTCTACGATAATCGATATATTCAGGGTACAAATTTAACCTACGATACATCACGATATCTGTGTTACTGAAGAGAAAAAAATACCCCTAAAAGGCAAGAAGCAGCTATTATGTATTTATTAGCAGAATTGACATGAACTCACTCAGAGTTTTTTTTTTGTTATTATTAAAACAAGAGAACAATGGCATATATTCACAATATATTTTTAAGTTGTCTTAAGTAGTTAGTGGGGGGTGGGGATGTTCCAGCTTTCATGTTTCATGGAGGCTCCAATTCCCTCCAAAGCCTCCCTCAAGCTGAGCTGCTGCCCCCAGTATGCTCAGAGTGTAGCCCAAGACAGCCCAAACAGCAGCTCTGCATGTCCACCATTCACTTCTAAATATCACAGTGTCTGCTATTTGTTACTGCCATCAGTGTGCCTCTTAGCCTAAAGTTGACCAACCCCAATGAATCCATTCCAAATGAATCATCATTAGGCTCTGGACGCTCTGCTATCCCCACTGATTCACTTACGTACAGACTGGTTGCTGTCTGTGTCAATCATCGAGTAGCAAAGCAGGACAACTTCGACAATTCTGCACCAAAGAAGTTAAATCGATAAGAACTGAGGACCGAGTTGTTCCCCTCAGTGGTTCCACTGCAACATCAAGGCGGGAGCGCTGTTGTAAAAAACAACAAAACAGGCTTCGTCTGTTGCCTTCAATACTCTTTGTCTGCTACATCCGGGTACCTCCACCGGCAATGTGTTTCATGTTCAATGTAGCTGCAATCTACAAGCAGGGTTCATGTATCAACACATTTCAAAGCCTAAATGTTAGTGGAAAGAGCGTCACTCCAACTGGTTAACAAGTGAAACATTTGGTCACTCACACTGTTGGTGAAGTGTTACAGCAGCAGTAGTGGGATTAGCTAATGTAGCTAACAGCTGCTGTGTGTGTGTGTGTGTGTGTGTGTGTGTGTGTGTGTGTGTGTGTGTGTGTGTGTGCGTGCGTGCGTGCGTGCGTGCGTGCGTGCGTGCGTGCGTGCGTGCGTGCGTGCGTGCGTGCGTGGAGGAGGCAGAGGAAGCGCTGCTGGTATCGATAAACTTGATAGTGTAGAAAATGAGTATTCTATCCGTTTAAAATGTCGAGTAAGTATTTAAGTATCAATATTTTTGACAACCCGACGACCCTGTTTATCAAAATGGCTGTGGGGGAATCAGTTTCAAGATCCTGCATATTTTAATAAAATATCAATACTTGTTGCCAGTGTCCCCCCCCCTAGTGTGTGTCTGCTCTGTATGTGTGTGTGTGTGTGTGTGTCTGCTCTGTATGTGTGCGTGTGTGTGCGTGTCTCTGTGTGTGTATGTGCGCTAGGGTTGGCACGATGGACGATGGCATCGACCATCGTGATTGGCCGACCCCCCATCGACCTCTGAGCCTTCTACATCGGATCATCGTGATTAATTATCTGTTCGAAATAAATGTGTGCTGTTTTAAGAAACTTCACGTTCTTTCCTGTTTTCAACACAAAGTGAGTACAAGTCTTCAACTGTGAATTGAACTCGTCTGTTTCCAAAGTGAAAGTTGGAATCGCTCCATATAGATACAGCAGCTGCGTTTCTCAAGCCAGCCATTTCTCCTAAACTCCCTCTCATTACATTAGGTTCAAAAGCCCACGCGAATCTAATGTTATATCAGCCAGTAATTCAGTCGGTTTTCTGCCAGCTAGTTAAATTCAACACACGTTAATGTTAACGTTATTTGTTTTGCGCCGTTCAAATTGCTGGTAGTGACAGCCACTGCCACTTCAGTCGCCTGGCTCTCTGCTGTAGCACAGAGCAGAGGCTATCAAAGCCCGCTGGTATCATGTAGAGCTCAGGCTCAGCTGTCCTGTTGTTAACGTGAACGCATTGCAGCGGCTAGCCACATTAATTACAGCAACGCAGCGACTTAATAAATAATGAATTATTCCCCCAACCCCCAACCCCACCCAAATGACGATGCCATCGTACAAAACGATGTTTCACTGTAAAACAATCACGATGGGTATTTTGATGACATCGCACAACCCTAATGTGCGCGTGCGTGTGTCTCTATGTGTGTGTGTCTATGTGTGTGTGTCTATGTGTGTGTGTGTGCGTGTGCGTGTGCGTGTGTGTGTGTGTGTGTGTGTGTGTGTGTGTGTGTGTGAGAGAATGTGTGTGTGTGTGTGTGTGCGTCTGTGTGTGTCTGTGTGTGTGTGTGTGTGTGTGTGTGTAGGTGTGTGTGTGTGTGTGTGTGTGTGTGTGTGTGTGTGTCTCAGAGCATGTGAGCAGGGATGGGTGAAATCTGTCTGGAGTGATGGAGCGGCTCCACTCCACTCACATGCTCTGTGTGTGTGTGTGGTTTGATCCAGAGCAGAGAGTCCCGACATCTCCTGGATAAGCAGCACTGTTGAGTTGCAGCAAAATAGATAGTTTGTGTTGTGCTCTGAAAGGGTTTCCCCCCCTTGAATCAAATTGTACATTATCAGCTTTATTTTAGCATGCAAAAGTAGCGCGAGACCCATTCCTGGCTAATGAGTCTCACATTTTGGTGCTCCGCTGACGCCACTCGTTTGATTTCACCCGGCGTTACAAATAATTCGATGTGGGTGAGTTTCAATTTGTGTTAACGTAACGTGTTAACATGTGTTCTATTAATAAGAGCCCGGGAAATTAACGTTAATGTTAAGACACCAATTTCACAAATACGGGCGTCTGCAACGTTACTTTACGGAATGGCATCCGCAGCTCAATTCACTTCTGTGAGCAGAGACAAAGTTGAAGTGTTGGAAAGGTTTTACTTGTACTTTGGGGACAGGAATAACTCATTGTGTCATCTATTGAGCACACAGCTTATGACTTTATGTCTTCTGCTTGGGCGGGGTCTTGATGCGTATATAAAACTGTACTTCAGAAATGTAACGCATTTCCAGCGAGGCAAGGCTTTTTCTCGTCCAACAAACGGCGCGCGGTCGCCCTCCAGCCCTACATAAGCCGATGACATAATGTAGTTAAGCAAGTCAAAGCAAAACCCAGGCTTTTCCACACCTCTGATTCACCTAACGTTAACCCTACAACCCTGAAATACACGTTACCAAACGTTTTTTTAGAAGGCTGGCAACGCTAGGCTGTCAACAAAGTAAAACGTCACCATGTCTGTAAATAATGCTTGCAGTTGCACTCAGAGCATGTATGTGTGTGTGTGACAAATTAGACCTACCTGTGTGCCTTGAAAATAAGGTGGTTCAAAATGAAGTGGCTATTAATGCAACCTTTTTCTTCTCAGGTTTTTTATTAATAAAAACGGGTAATTAAAATTATCAATAATTATCGATATCGACTGATATGAAAGATGTTATATCAATATAGTTTTTAACTATATCGCCCAGCCCTACTCATGATATAATAAACAGTCTCTAGAAGTGTATGATTCAACTTTTCCCATGTTCTAGTGTAAAAAAAAAAAACTGAAAAAGGAAAAGAAAACAAAAAACAAAAATCGCAATAAATCGTAATATCGAATCGCAATAATCGTAGAATCCAATACTTAAGAATCGCAATACTTAAGAATCGCAATATATATCGAATGGGCACCCAAGTATCGTGATAGTATCGAATCGGGAGATAAGTGAATCGGCACAGCCCTAGTTGACAGATGAATCGTAGAATCGTTTATCTTTAAATTTCTGTTGACATTCAGATTTTAAAGCACTTTAAAGTAAAAAAGGGACTTGATATTTATCTGACTGCTTGTATTAATTGATGAAATGTGCGGTAATAGTACAGAAAATTGAGGATGTGATACGTGGAGCTGCAATACTTTGAGCTGTATCAAGATGCATCGTGGAATCAAATCGAATCGTTGACAGATGAATCGTAATCAAATCGAATCGTGAGGCCATTGAAGATTCACAGGTCTAGTGCGCATGTGTGTGTGCCTGTGTCTGTGTGTGTCTATGTGTGTGCATGTGTGTGTGCCTGTGTGTGTGTGTGTGTGTGTGTGTGTGTGTGTGTGCGTGTGTGTCTATGTGTGCGCATGTGTGTGTGCCTGTGTCTGTGTGTCTGTATGCGTATGTGTGTGTGCCTGTGTCTGTGTGTGTGTGTGTGCATGTGTGTATATGTGTGCGCATGTCTGTGTGCCCGTGTCTGTGTGTGTGGGTGTGTGTCTCTACAGGGCTCGACATTAACTTTTAAAAGTGGTTGCCGGAGTGGCAACCTGGCAGGAGCTTTTGGTTGCCCGACTAAAAATATGGTTGCCATTTTTGGGCGCCTTATATTTTGAGTAATTAAGATACTATGCAGTCATAAGGAGGAACAAAGCCCCACCTTCCCCCATCACCCTGGGTGACTCCCCAGTCAACACTGTGGAGTCCTTCCACTTCCTGGGGACCATCATCACCCAGGACCTAAAATGGGAGCTGAACATCAGAGCTCTCACCAAGAAGGCACAGCAGAGGATGTACTTTGTACAGCAGCTGAAGAGATTCAAAATGCCAAAGGGTGCACTTCTACACCTCCATCGTTGAGTCCATCCTCACCTCCTCCATCACTGTCTGGTATGCTGCTGCCACTCTCAAAGACACTAACAGACTTCAACGCATCATCCGCTGCGATGAGAAGATAATCGGATCCAACCTGCCATCCCTCCAGGACCTGCATGCAGCCAGGACACTGAAGCGGTCTCGCAAGATCATGGCTGACCCCTCCCACCCTGGCCACAAACTCTTTAAGACACTCCCCCACGGCAAGAGACTGAGGTCTGCCAAGACCAGAACCACCCGCCACAAGACCAGCTTCTTCCCAACCGCCATCAGCCTCACCAACAAGGCCCGGAAACCCCTTCCGCCAAGGACCTCACTAACAACCCCCCCCCCCCCCCCCCCCCCCCCACGCACACACACACACACACACACACACACACACACACACACACACACACACACACACACACACACACACCACACACACACACACACACACACACACACACACACACAAACTCACTACCTCCTCCTAAACTCAACTGAACTCCCCCCCACCCCTTAAAACTGGAACTCATATCTAATTTAATGCCTGTTTAACTGGGACTGTAAATTCATGTAAATTCCCTCCACATTTAATGCCTATTTAACTTAGCCTGTAAATTTCATGTACATTCAACTCTTATTTAACTCCGACTGTAAATTCATGTAAATCCAACGTAAATTCATATTTATTATGCAGCGAACACTTCACCACTCATGTACATATTGTAACTTGCATACTGTGGCAATAAAAGTGATTCTGATTCTGATTCTGATTCTGATTCTGATAAGCCGGTTTAATAATGACGATGTGACAGAAAAGTAAGTATAATAGTCTATAGTATATAGTATAATAGGCCTATTCAGTGCGCGCACCGGGTGTAGTAGTAGTAATAATGATAATAATAATAATAATAATAATACATTTGTGGAATTATGGAACAAATCTTAGTTATTTTTTGTTTTTATAATGCATTTGCACTGAAAGGATTTGTTGAATTAATATTTGTGAACTTTCATTTTCATATTTTTTTTTACAGTTATTGTTCATATTGTGCTTAATTTATTAATTAAAAGCGTTATTGATAATGCAGTAGCCTATGCCTCTCATTCATGTTCATTCAAGGATACTATGATGACAGTGGTTTGGGGCCCCCACTCGAAGATTTTGCATGGGGCCCCAAACATTGAGATATATATGAATGATATCTCTTTTTATGTCGATGGCCCCAAAAGGCCCAGAAGCGGCCTTGGCCCGCCCGCTCTGTCCCCGCCGCAATCCCTCTCTCTCTCTCCAACCCGATCTCATGGGCTGCGTATGTATGACACGTAGGGTTGCACGATATACCGGTACTACAACAGTACCGTGGTACCCTGACGTTAAAAAGGATACTATACCACGTTAATTTAGTACCGGTACTTTTAAAAGTGACATGAGTTGCGTTGCATCCATGTGCCACCGTCTGTTTCTCCACCGGAGTCTGTGTGCTGCAGCTTTGCTCTGTCTGTTTCAACTCCCTGTGGGCGTGCCAAGTCCACCCTCCCCTGTCTCACTGACACTCCACTCTCCACTCCTCTGTTCAGCCGACATGCAGTGTTGCCAACTTGGCGACTTTGTCGATATATTTAGCTACTTTTCAGACCCCCGTGGCGACTTTATTTCTCAAAGGCGACTAGCGACAAACCTGGCGACTTTTTCTGACCACGGGAAGCAACGTTAATGTGTTGAATCTCTACGGATTTTGCCTGTAAATTGGTGCGGGTGCTGCTGGCTTTTCTCCCTCTCTCTCTCTCTCTCCTTCTCTCCGTCTGTCTGACACACACAGCGCTTCGCCTTCACTGCAGCCTCTATCCTACCTGAGAGCAGCAGGATAGGGTTTGCTTGTCATTTTTTAACAGCGTATGTCGAATCTGGCCCACACGGGCGGAGTCAGCACTTAATATTACAACCATACAGTCAGATTACAACGGCTATGCCAAAGCGTGCGCGGACACATCAAAGCTGTCCGTCTGTAAAACGATGTTTACACATGTTTACACAGACAAAAGGGAGACAACACGTCCACTTGACTTGCCAAAGCATCTCTCCAACAGACGATCCGACTAGTACAAAGTGTGACAGTTTAGCGAATGTGATAACGTCAAGTCAAGCGAGTGTGATTTATTTTGTGACAAGCAATCTTTTTTCAGCTCGTTTGACGAGGCAATTAAAGGCAATGCACTCATGAGCGCCTAACCTCTGCCAAGGCAGGCTATTGAGTCATGACGGTGTTTAAGAGTGATATGAGCTAACCTCTGCCAAGGAGGTAGGCTATGGAGTCATGATCAGTGCTGTAGTGGTAAAAAAAAAGGTGGGTAAACTATACTTTTGACTCGAGGCAGCTTTCTCACGCGGCACCGGCAGTGTTATAACGGCGGATAAATAAGCTTCCGTGACCGATATACAAGACAAAATATGAGAGTATATAGAACAACTTAATCTGAATCATATAGCCCTATAAGGTATATCAGGGGGTTCCCCCACATTTCTGAGTAGCCAGCCAGATAGAAAAAGTAGCTGGCTATGGGATGGGCCTTGCCCCTCAAGGGGGGTCCGGGGGGATTCTCCCCCGGAAGATTTTTTTTTTTACATTTTAAAGTAAAATTCATCAACCTGGTGCATTTGAGAGCAAAATGAACTACACACATCTCTAATGTGTTGTGACTTTACAAATAATTAGGCCTAAACAATCAATATAAAATGTATTTAATGAACATTTGTTGAATTTCTCCAGGTATGAAAAGTTAAATTATACAGTAGGTAACCTACTTTAAAGGACCTTGTATGAACCCAGTATATACAGTTTGAAGAGTAATATAGTTCTCTCTCTCACACACACTGTACCTGTGATTGTCAGCTTCAGCTTTATAGCTAAAAGTATGTAGACAGATTGAATCTGTGATTCTTGAATACCAATATATAATTCAAACTGTCCACAAACACATTGGGCAAGGATAGGTAGACAACATACTGTACATGGAAAGTGGTTCTGCCACTCTGGCCACTAAATTTTAGTCAGCCAATATTTATTTATACAGATCTCGGCACAACAAACACCAGTATGTTTCTAGATAGTTTTCAACATGGTCGTATTATATTGGCTTTATACAGTAGCACCTGGACTATTCAAGTCGACTCGCACGCACCTAATGTTACAAACTTTACTTGATCAGAGGGAAATCAATCATGTTTCTTACACCAGTGATTCACTCTTCAGTTGTAAAACGGTGAGCCTATATGATTTTCCCCACTCCGGACACACATTTTTAACCAACCTTACCTATGTTCAGCTCTCCAAATGCGCATTGCGCATCGCTGGCACAATGGCACCGTTGTTTGAAGGGAGCGGGGCAGGCAAGCACAGCTCGATAAAGGCACCAACGTGACCGGGGCCGTGTACCTTTCCCGCGGAGCGCTCCACAAAAATAGGCTACGGTTCGCGGAGATCCTGGTCAGTGCCATGCCCATGTGTAATCTCTTTTCTTTTCTTTTGGTGTGTGACGTGCGTGGCGTGGTCTCCGCATCAACGGAGTTTACGCGAACGTGTTAAAACTCGCGCAATAATAAGTGTGCATAAACGATTTAAACATGTGAGTAAACGATCTTAAAAGGTGCCTAAACGCTGCAGAGCATTGAAAAAGGTACGTAAACGCCGTTTACGTGCGTTTAGCCACCACTACAGCCCTGGTCATGATGGTGTTTAAGAGTGATATGAGGTTGCAAACTGTATAACGTTAACTGTCAAAGAAATCACATACACTAAGTATAAGGAACATCAGATTACTGCACATTACCATGTAAAAGCTTTAATAACACTGAGAATTATTTATTTATTTAGAATAATCCATGATTAATGTTATACTAATTGTCAAAAACTCACCTACATGTATGAACAAACAAGAAAACACTTGACACCACATAGGCTACCACATACATGTACATGTTATTGTGGAAATAAATAAAGATACATGAGATTAACTGTAAATCTGGCACTTAATGATGAAGCTCAAACTCAGGATTATACTAAAGTAGACTGAACAGACATTATTCTATTCTGCGCTCTACTGAACACATTTCCTCATTTTCTATTGAGTCAAATGAGATGCCAGCAGAATCAGTTGAGGCAGCTATCTTTGAACACCACATAAAGTATGATGAAGACTCAAAACATGAATTTTAACTTCCATGTTCTTCTGTCATCCATTATTACACGACTTTTCCTGTTGTTTTAGCTTTTTGCCGTGGTATCGTTTAAGTATCGAGTATCGAGATATTTAGGCAGGTATCGGTATCGAAGTCATAATTTTGGTATCGTGACAACCCTAATGACACGCGGGTGTTTTCTCGTGGAATACTTTCCGCGTGCAGTTCAGACGCACTTCGCCTCGTTACATTAGAAATCTAATATGCATACTTTGCAGTTAGCCGCGACGCACAACTATAAAGGGGCTCCCCTACTGCTGTAATCAGGAAATTCCACACAGTCTGCGGTCTTACTTCTTCTTCCTACATTCACCAATCTCAAATGAAAGTACACACCTTTGAGCCACGGCCGTTGTCTCGGAGCACGCTGTTTGTTCGTTCTGAAATAGTCCATAGTTTACGAGTAGGTCTGTTTCTCCTGACACGGTTGTCCTCTTTTTCTCAAATGCCATTGTTTTTTCGTGCAAGCGGTTCATCTGGTTATTTGTCAGTCGAATCATCTTTCTTGCTCGTTCATTTGTGATGTTGACACCACACCAGGTTAACGTTAGTTGGGGCTTTCACACAGCCAGACAACTTCTATCTGTTTGGCCATATCAAACGTGTGCTTGCAGCTGAGCCGGTGTGCGCGCAGCGTCTGACCTGAGTAAACACACCGCACGTGTCTACTGGGTTCCTTCTGGTAATTAGCAACATCGTTCCCATTGTAACAGCAATAAAATGTCAGCGTGTCACTCAAGTATTAAAAAATATTTATTTGGTGCGTATTTTGCTGTTTGCTGCTGTGCTTATTTTTAAATGTTAAAACGTGGTTGCCACTATGGCAACCAAAGGCCAAGAAATGGTTGTCAATTTTTTGGGTTGCCCGGAACCGGGCATCCGTTAATGTCGAGCCCTGCTCTACATACAGTATGTGTGCGCATGTGTGTGTGTCTATGTGTGCGCATGTGTGTGTGCCTGTGTCTGTGTGTGTGCGTGTGTGTCTATGTGTGGGCATGTGTGTGTGTGTGTGTGTGTCTATGTGTTGTGTGTGTGTGTCTATGTGTGTGTGTGTGTGTGTGTGTGTGTGTGTGTGTGTGTGTGTGTGTGCATGCGTGTGTGTGTTGGAACAGAATCTCCTCATGCATAATTGTCTCAATCAATGGGCAGAGTGAGATGGTTTGTCTTTTCTATGATCTTATTTCTTATGGTTTGAATAATGTCTTGTGTGAAGCACTGTCTGTGTGTGTGTGTGTGTGTGTGTGTGTGTGTCTGTGTGTTTGTGTGTTAGGGTTTAATATTTTTCCCGAAAATGAGCCATACCGGGAAACGGGAAATTAAGACCTCTTTCCCGGGAATCCCGGGAAATTTGTCGTTTTTCTTTTTTTTTTATACATCAAGGAGAAATATACCTATTAGTTCCCAACCTGATGAATGTATTATTTGGTGCCATTAATATTAATTAATTAAGGGCAAAACATCACAATTTAACTAACTTTTTAGGCTGTTTTTAGTAGGCTGCACCTATATATGTATTAGGCTATATAGTGCCGTTAGGGTTTATATAATTCACCAATCGCCTGGATTGACGTATGAATAAATCCTGTAGTAGCCTAGGCTAAATATTTTCTTAGAGAGTTGTGGAAACTGCCGTGGAAGGAATGGAGCCGTAAACGCGTCGATCAGCCTGTTTTCACGCTCTTTTACGCACAACATCAATGCTGTCTGATACCTGTCAACGTGTGCTTTTATATGGGCTGCTGCGCTGCGCTCTGGCGGCTGCACTGCTCGTCTTCCAGCCGTGCCCAGACATCTCCATACCGCATACCGGAGCACGGCTGTATCAGACTATCTCCACCCCTCTGTGTGTGCACGGACATCGCCTACAACCAGACCATCATGCCCAGTGCCCAACCTGGGGCACACGAACCGAGGACGCACGGCTGGGCTGATTGTCGTTTTCACCGCTGGTGAAGTTTGCACGGTGCTCAATCGCCGTCTCGTAGGCTACTGCATTAACGGTCATGGCACAATCCCCTCAAGCAAGTCAGAAGTGTAGAAAAGAAAAGAAACATCGTGGGCTTTGTGTTTATAAGGCAATGTTGTGCAATAAGCTTTCAGTGTGTTCCAATGGCGCACAGCGCACAAAGGCACAAAGGCCAAATAAAATCAGAAATTAATTCCACTCTGCAAAGGATATCAAATTTCAAATGACTGGCTATAGCATTGTTGTCAGAGAAGATAGTATTAAAATCTGCCTGCAATACCTCGTTATTTGGCGCTATATAAATAGAAAATTGATTGATTGTTGGTTGATTGATTCACTTTGATGTCTCCGAAATGCCTATAGACCTTATTCGATTGACGTCACTCACGTACTGGCACGCCCACCGCCGCCATATTGTTGACATAACGCAGCAGCTCCCAAAGTTACAGCCTATGTAAGAGCAGCGTTTATAGGAAGTTAGCCGCTGTTAGCGTTACCTGTATCGTTCCAATTGTGTTCGGATGGTGACCTGCGTTACACGTGGCTGTAGTAATGACAGCAATAAAGTCCCCGTGGTTTGTTTCTATCTCTACCGTCCTCAGACGTGAAGGAAGCGACACTGAGGATACGTTAGCAGCACAGGAGGTGTGTGGATAGTTAGTTCAGACAGGTGAAACTTTCTGACAGCTCCTCACAGCAAAGTCTGTTCACCTCGTTCTTTTGTTTATTTATTACAGGCATTAACGGCTGCCGTCGGCAGCATACAAATAACAACTGTGGGGTTTTTATTGGTGTCATTAGCATCGCTATTTTGTAATGGAACAGAAACAACAATAAGGCTGTTACTAGTTGTCAGCTGCAGCGCTGTGTGCGCGCAGGACGGTATGTCAACAATATGGTGCTGTCCAGGGTTAGAGAATAAGGTCTATACATGTACATCGTGATCATTTAATGACTTTACAATGCTTACAGTAGCCTAATATATTACATGTTCTTTTAAAACATGTCTCCTTTTCTGGCGGCTAATCGTGTGGAGAAACTATGCAGCAGAGACAGAGGGGCTCAGTTGTGGGAGCGGATTGGCTGCTGTTCGCAGCTAACGTTGGCTCCAGCCAGAGCAATCTGTGCCGCTCTGGCTCCAGCATGCATCGGTTTCTCTTTCATCACGGCTTCTTTGCTGTTTTTCCTTGCCTTTCTCTGGTCTGGAGAGCGCTGTCGCCACCTAATGGGTCCGTAAAATAGCTTCTACACCTTCAAAATCCCCCATATTTTTACAGGAGATGCATCAGGCTTTGATCCACGTCCCACCGTCAAAAAACGCAATTGACGACTTTAGTCGTCATTGGCACTCTACGTTACTATTTGAATTGACAACTTTAGTCGTCATTGGCACTCAATGAGTTAAACATCAAACCCTTGAGCTACTTCTGCTCTCACTCACAAAGTCTAAATATAAGTGGATGGATAGATTTTGAGATATTAACGTTTGTTTGGCACAACTCATACTAGTTAACTGAGTTCACTAAGTGCTGTTTTTGTTGTTGTGATGTCATGCTGATTCGTACTATATAAATAAAGTTATTTATTTATTATTAGTAGTAGTAGTTGTAATATTATATTACTATTTGAGTTTTTTTTAAACAAGTGGGTCTTTCATTTATTTATGAAGTTATAAACCTGAGAGAGAGACATAGACAAAACAGAGAGATTTGGAGAGAGAGAGAGGTGTAGATTGTGGTAAGAAGTGGTCTCAGCTCGTCTAAACACAGTTGTTTGTGCTCATCTGTACGATGGCAGTGTGTCAGGATTTTCCATGGACACACCTACTTTTCAGAGCAGCACGCCCACGGGCGCGTTTGGGAGCACAAAGCTGCTTGCTATCTTCCCGGCACCGGGCGCACGGCCTGCAGGTGTGCAGGTGGACAATAGGAAAGAGAGCCAGCACAGACGCAAACGCTACCGCAGATGCCTTCTGCACCGGTGTACGCTATAGGGCCCCAACGCTTTAATGAAACATGTCCTCCTAACACTAAACTAGACAGAACTCATAATCCATTCATCACATCCCACCAAAAGTAAGACATGTTGAGCAGTGTTGCTGGAACACACCCAAACTACCACTAGTGGGTGCTAAAAATGCAAAAGGTTCATATCTTATCTGTATTTCTCCATCTCTATATGTGTCTTTCTACCTACAGTATAGTAATGTTTTGTCTCTCTGTCTGTCTTTTCAAATTGTGCCTGGACGCCTCAATTGCCGCTTGCAGCTATATTTTTTAACTTGAACTTTTCTCTTAGGTTAGGGTTATAAATAGTCGCTTTCACACCGGCCTTGAAAGCCAGAAAATGGGATTCGATGTGAAAGTTGTGAACGCGGGTTGGTGGGTAATTGTTGTACGCCTTTCGTTCCGCCAGTGGACCTAGTCACAGCGCCGGGTTACCCTGCAACCCGCCTCCACCTGAAAGCGTAGAAGCGGCAAGCCGGAACGGTGCGAATGGTCACCTCATTCATAAAAAAAAATACAGGGCAAAATCACCTCATGCAGCAAGAAAGGCATAAGTGAAAGTAAAAAAAAGGCGGCCAGGAGGAATGCTTCGTGCCTAGTAAGTAGGTTAGGCTTTATGCTCAAACGATGTTGACATTAGTAGGTAAAATTAACGGATATAATAATACGCTTCAGAGTAGGGGTGGGACAAAATATCGATACTCACGGTATCGCGATATTTCCACTTGCGATACGTTATCGATACACTGGCACCAAGTATCGATGTTTATTTAATTTTTTTTTTTTTTTTAATAAATAGGCTAAAATATTATGCTGTGTGTGGTAGTTGAAACATAGTTTCAAGTTGACGTTTATTTATGTTTGTAGTTGAAACAAAAACATAAATACTGTAGGCTACATGAATGGAAATGTTTGATCATTAATATCAACTTTTAGAAATTATATAGGTAGGTAATATAGGTTTTCTTGTTTTAATAATAATAATAAAAAGACTTAATGTGTAACTTTTCCTCCGTGGTATCGAAAATGGTATGAGTGAGTGAGTGAACTCTGAGAGAGTTCATGTCAATTCTGCTAATAAATACATAATACCTGCTTCTTGCCTTTTAGGGGTATTTTTTTCTCTTCAGTTACACAGGTATCGTGATGTATCGTCTTCCAATATATCTATTATCGCAGTATCGCTGTATCGTGATAATATCGTTATCGAGGGCCAAGTATCGTGACGATATCGTATCGTGAGCTACTCAGCGATTCCCACCCCTACTTCAGAGGACTATTAGCTGTCTGTGGCGAGTTGGTCTGAGGATATTCCCTCTGGAAACCAGCTCCAGAACTGCAATCTGTCTAGCTAGCCAGTTGTGCATTCCCTTACAAAAACTACTAACGTTATAGTAGTCATGTGCATTTATAGCCTATACTATTCCCCTGACGAACGTTATGCAGACTGCAGCTGTTTGATATGCGGGCGTCGTCTTTCAGAACAGACGCTAATTAGGCTACTTCATGGGAATAATTTGCTTTACAAAAAACAGGAACCCAAACATAAGAATTAGCCTTGTACCTAATAGGCTACATGATGGTGCATCTGTGATCCATAAAGTCGATCAGATGAATATTGAAAGCCTTGTTACCATGCTGCATGTAGACAACACTTTCGTGTTTTATCAGTTTGATCCTTAACGACCGCAGCACGTTGGCTGGCGTACATCGGCGATGTTTGGTTGTTGAATGAATTCGTTCATCATACAGTAGCCTAGGCTACACTAACCTATGAAAATATTCATTTGGGCTACTAGAGGAGCTGGGTGGAAATGCAGCCGCTCGCCTTTCAATCCGGGAGGGGTGGCTGTCACCTGAAAGCACACCCCAGGACGGGAATGTGGCGGTGCTGCTTGGCTGTGTGTGAAAGCAATTTCTGTGGCGAGGCTGCCGGCTTTGCGGGCCTTCTGAACTGCAATTTTGCGCGATCTGTGTGTGAAAGCGGCTTATGGTTATGAGTCATAATGGTTATAGGCACACACTACATTTCTAGTGAGCCTCTCAAAGCTGCTTTCACATTAAGGGCCCTATCTTCCCCCTGGCCTTAGACGCTAAACTGGCGTTAAACGCAAAAAAAACACGCTTTGCGCCTGACTCGGGAAGATAGCATCATGTTTTTAGGCCCCGAAATGCGCTTTACGCCGAAGAGGCGTGACGCAGTGCAAGAATAGGCCAGAATGGGCGTTTCGGCCTTAAATACCGGCCAAATGCTATCTTCCCCCTGGCGTTAATTTAGCGCTTAGCGTTTTTCAAAACCAGGCCTTATTCAGTGCGCCAGGGATATTACTGTGCGTAATTAAACGCAGCTCTCCTCTGTCGATCTCACTCTCTCTCTCTCTCACTCCCTCTCTCTCGCGCGTCAGACAGGCACAAAGACAGATGAAAAAAAAAGTTGTTATACCTGTTGGGCCAGACATTTTGAGTAAACATAGACATTTGGAGCGGGACATGTATTTTGAATGCAATACATTTGAGGGAACACAAACCCCCACATTCCAAGCACCCGGCCATTTGAGTTCACACACCCGTGATAAAACGGCAGGGAAGCGAGCCATTCCTTTGTTATCAAAGAGTGACAAAGGACAGCCAACTCTCCTGCCTGTAAGTGAGATAAGATGAGCCAATCGGAGTGGCTGATGTACAACAAAGACATGCCCTGCACACCACATTATATACAGGGTTGAAGCCCCAAAACTTCAGTTCCTAAGTAGCCTCAGCTACAGACAGGACCTCCGTAACACAGAGACAGGGTTTCAACCCCCTCTGTTGAGAAGTTCTACGTAGCTACTAGCTGCAGACATGACGCGTGACGAATCTCGAGAGAAGTCGCCCTTCCCCCTCCTCGCAACCGAAGCCGCATAGCCGTAACCAGGCTACGCTACCTGCACAGAGCTAAGCTAGCTCTGATACCCCTCCTATCCTGAACCCGAAGCCACATCGCCGTAACCAGGCGAGTGTCATCAACCCAAAGAAGCGAGCTGTGAGATCCCCCTTTCCTCCGTCGAGACCTCCCCGCAGACCCAGGACCTCAGCGTGGCCAGCTGAGATCGACCGTCTGCTCTCACTCCTCAACCCTTCCTTCCTGCCCTGGACAGCGGACGCGCGCTGGACCAGACCTCCCCTCCGTTGCCGGAGGAACCCCGCGAGACCGCCCGTAGCAAACCGCTATACACGCGTGTGCAGGACTGAGCGCACACACCAAGTAAGACCTGAACTGATCACTCACGTCCGGGCAGCTTAGAATTGTTTAGAGTTAAAAGGGATATATATATATTATGATTGACTGATGTGGTACTGTGAATGATAATCTGTGAACTGTTTTGTCTGACTGTAACTGTGCTCACACATGCATTACTGAATCCGAGTGTATAAACACTAGTCACCAGCTCTTCACCGATCCGCCGAGCGGGTCTAGGATAGCCTATAGGCCGAGTTGAGCTCATTTCACTAGTTAAACGCCGGTTAATTCTAACCGTTGTGAAGTGAGCACCTCACGGCCTTTTTTCCATCTAAACAGCGTTGGTTATCACTCACGGGCACGTGCGTTAGGTGCGTGCAGAAACCTTCCCCTTTCATACACACACACATAACTTCCCACTGACCGGCTAACCGGCATTTTGTGCCGAGCAGACCTTAACGTGCCCTCCATTTTGTGCCGAGCAGACATTAACGTGTCCTCCATTTTGTGCCGAGCAGACATTAACGTGTCCTCCATTTTGTGCCGGGCAGACACCCACGTGTCCGCCATTTTGGGTGAAAGCCGGCTGGTTTCACACATACACACACACACACACACACACACTCTGCCGCCATCTGGTGTTCATCCGGTGCCTTACACTTTCCATGCAGAGAATATCCACTGACCTCATAACTTTCACCCCGTACATTGAAGAGTTTTAGAATGTAACTTAGTTATAAATGAAATTCGTTGATTGTATTGCCAACACCTCCCTATTATTTTATATATAATAAATAGTGTCAACTTTTAATAGAATTCAACTGTTTCAGAGTGATTTTGTGACGATTGTGGTAAACTATTGTTTAAGGATTTAGGACTTCACACTTCAAAGAGACTAACTGTGATTAAGGTCGGGTCCTCCGCAAAGCAGGTGGTGCCCCTAGGTTAATCCTTATCAAGGATTACATATTTGATATTTTAATAATTTTATGAAATATTAATAATTTTCGGATTATTAATATTTTATTTTACCCAACTAAATTTAATCCAAATAACGAGCACAACATACCGTAGTTTTGTCTCATTCAGTGGGGGAGAAGAAAAGGTAGCGAGAGAAAACAATATCATTCTGCCCAAACTTTCACCAATCTAATCTCATTATGACATCCAGGGATAGGCTTTATTTTTCTAGCCGATGCGTTTAGAACATTCTTTTCACTTCGATCTTGCTATAGTGTAGCGTATTTACATGCTTGCTGTATTTAAACTGCAGTGAGATTTGAAGAGCATAATAATATGGAATAATATATATGGAGACAGATGGGGATGAAAGAGGGAGGGGGGGAGCTCAGAGCGCTTTGGTCGGGATTTTTGGACCTGACTGGATCGCTCCGTGGAATTGGAACATGAAAGGAAGAATGTCATTGCGTAATTGCACTTCACCAATGACCAGAGTTGTGACTGCGCTGACCATGCCCACTAAATAGCGCTTGGCCTGGCGCTAAGCGCTATTTTAAGGCCAGGGTGAAGATAGGGCCCTATGTCTCTTAGAAAGTCCCTCAAGAGGGAGCTATTGTCCACGGTCGTTCATACAACTAAAATTAGGCGGTCACACCAAGTCAGTTTCCTTGTAAGTGAAAACATACCTTGGTGAATAAAATAACTCTGATTCTGATTAAAGACCTGACATTGAAGTTAGTTTGTTAATTAATCAAACTAAATACACACTTACATCTCCTCAGTCCTGGTTTCAGCCTCTGCACTCCACCATGGTCCACACTGGAGGAATATGCAAAGGCTCCTGGATGATTGTACCTCAGGTCCAGCTCTCTAAGATGGGAGGAGTTGGAGTTCAGAGCTGAGGCCAGACAAGCACAGCCTTCCTCTGAGAGCAGACAGCCTGACAGCCTTCACACACACACACACACACACACACACACACACACACACACACACACACACACACACACACACACACACACACACACACACACACACACACACACACAGTTTCATTATATGGATGTATAGATCATTGACTGTAAAAAGAATGGACAGGATATCAGCTCTTTTCAGTGAGGCCAAATCATCCTAGATCGCCGCCCTGGCGGTCAGTCCCAGTATAGGTCACAAGTCCCGCATCCGCAATGTTAGTGGGTGGGAAATGAGCCAAACTAAACAATCAACGTACACATCAGATATTATTTCCCAAAGGTGGTTTCTATAATTTTAGGTAGTTCTTCTTATCATGCTAATGTATGTTCAAGTGGTCATGTTTCTGATCAGTTTGTTTTTAAGTACTTATTTGACAATATACAAAGGGATGATTGACAGCTGTGGCAGCCAGTCTCAAGCCGTCACTGGCTTCTCCCCTCATCACAGCCTTGTGTATGTGTGTTGGGGAATAGTAAGTTGCGTAACATAATGGCAAGATGGGTTCTGCTTGATGTGTGATGGGACCACAATAAAAAGGAGATGGTTTGGACAAAAGTGTGAGGAAGTAGTCTCGGTTTCCAGACGTTTGGTGAGCGGCGCCAACAGCGACACCTAACCACCAAAAGTCTGGCAATTTTCTGTTCCAAATCTGGTTCATTGAGCCCGGCGAGTACGGCCGGCAGCAGACACGCCTACATTTATTATTAGAAATTTATTTGGTAGCGGCAATGCAATGTTTCATAGTTCCAATATAGAGCAAGACACTGATGTGCTGCAAAGAGAGTTTATACCTGTTGTTTATTTTACAATAATTCTTCCTACCCGGAAGTGGTCCGCTTGCTACTGTGAAGCGCTGTGAAGTCATCAGCAGGCTCTGTAACGTAGCCTCCGGAGTCGGGCTTATCGCTGGGGGAAAGACCTCTAGCCGCCGGGGCCGGATGAAACACGTCCTATTAACAGGTTATGTTTGTTTCTAAGTGATTAATATGTTTCTCCGCAAACGCGACAGCACCGGTTCTGCATGAGTGTCACTGCCCCCAGAAAGCAGGCACGCCCACAACACTCATGATTGGTTCTCCGATGCAAGGCTTCTAACAGCACCACCTAACGTTATGAAAATATTTAAATAGTAATATTCTCAGTCTTACAGTAGTGAAACGGATTAAGACTGAGAGCTGAGTCTAGTGAGGAAGTAACGTTAGGACGTATGGTTAGGACTGAAGTAGTCTCGCTGGCCAGACTCCTCTCCCTTCCGTCCGAGGAGTCTGGCGCTGCAGGTCTCCATAGTGGGATTGCGATGGGCGGCGCTTAGCGGCAGTGCCCTTGGAAAATAGTTTCCAACAATCCAATTTGCCGTTTTTAGCATGTAGCAACGAGCAACGAGGTTTCTGCCGTTAGCTTGCTAGCTAGTTAGCGTTCTTGTGTTCACAGAGGCGGCAGGGCACTATTTACAGCAAAACACAGGGAGGAGGGAGCCGAAGCCGCACTGATTGAATTGGTCGCAGCCAATGACAGAATTTGTAATAAACCGGGAGCGGACATCCGGCTGCCACCGAAACAGTCGCTCCAATGGGAGAGCAGCTGGAGAGCAGGGGAGGGTTTATCCCTGTTGCCTGTTTCCGCGCCGCCAGACTCCTCGGACGGAAGGATGAGGAGGCTGGCCAGTGAGACTAGGACTGAAGTGGTAAGTTCAGAAAATGTGTTTTATTACTCAAGCTAACGTTATCGGTTTTAACGCATGCAAGCTAACCGCCATACCAAAACCATACCAAAGTAATACTATTAACCAGGCTGTGTTAGCTTGCACGTGCTAGCCTTTCACAGCTGGCATAATGTTGCGAACAACCGATAATGTTAACATAAGCTGGAATAACGTAATAGACACGTTTTCAGAACTTACCAGGTTGTCCAACTGCCTGCCTATGCCAGGAAATGTGTTTCATAACGTTACAACTCCCGGCTATAACATGGGGCCCACACAAGTTTAACACACAACCAGCCATCAGCTAACGTTAGCTGTTAGCTATTGAAGCATTGACTATAATGCAGGTTGTTTTCTCCAGAGGGCCATACTGGTTTACATAAAGTAAGCTTAGGGCCACACATTGGACATCATACCTGCCAACATGATTTTCATGGGAGTCTATTTTTAACCCTCTCTCCCGCTGTGATTGGTCATTTCTCCTGTTAATCCCCTGATATAATATAATAGTGATACAAATCAAATGGCTGCATAGCAGATGAGATTTATTAACATAACTCTGCCTTTTATTGAGTTTTGGGGGGTTGTTTTGTTTTCTGTTGAGGACATTGGGGGCCAGATTGAGATGGCCCAGGGGCCGGGTCTGGCCCTGGTGCCGCATTTTGCCCATGTGTGCTATAATGTCACGCAAGAGTCACACAAACAGACACGGGAGGTTTTATTTGGGGTAAAGCATGAGGAGAGTTTTTATAATGGATATCTCAGAGAAGTGCTTTGACTGTGGGGATGTTGTTCACAAGCTCCTCTCCTCGTAGCTGTTGTAAGAATATACAGAAGAGACCAGGCAGCCTGGCTAACATTAGTTAGAGCCCCAGACTGAGAGGCAGACCTGGGCTGCCCAGTAAACCCTATGTAACCTACATAGGATTGCCATTTCCATAACACCAAAAAGGAGGACACGTTACAACTAGAGATGCTGCGATCGAGATTTTTCAATTCCGATCCGATTTCGATATTTTAGCTCAAAACCGATCCGATTCCGATCAAATTTCGATACCCGATTCGATACCGATTTCGATCCGATACCGATACAGCACATATTTAAGTCTCTCTATGCTGTCTGATAGCTAGCAGGCAACAAACATTTTTAGGGTTAGGTATGTATGTGTGTGCTTTGGTAATATAGTATGTAAACGATTTAGTTCATCTAATTCATTTCCATGACTTTTCCATAAGTTCTTAACCTGTATTTTATGCACACCTGGGGTAAAAAAGAAGAAGAAAGGGCAAATGTTGTGAGCAAAGATGGATGATTTAAAATTCCATAGCTCTGACCTAAGCAAATCTGACATCACTATTGTGATATAATATTTTTTTTTAGTAAAGTGTATCACAGCGGTCTGAATTTTGCATGGGGCCAGTTCTATAGTGAGGCATGGAAAGCCTCACTATACGCCATCATATCTGTGTCGTTTCACTTTTGACTGAAAAATGATGCCTGTAGTCTAGATTAAAGAAAATACATGTATGTGATGTTGACAATTATGTAGGCTATGTGCGCATTCGTTTTCCTTATAGATCGAGTGCTCCGCAGCTAGCTACGTTAGCTTGCATGTAACGTTAACGTTAGTTGATTTTGGAGACACAAACCATGGACGTTTCATTTTGAGTAGGCTAATGCATGAGGTTCTCTATGGTTTACGCCAGCTCTGGGAGTATGAAATGCTTTAAATGCGGGGGTTTTGGTCACAACAAGCTTGTGGAGCGCTGCCCTGCAACTAGATAACCAGCTAGCTAACGTTAGCCCCGTTAGCCATCATCACAACAGCTAACATTAACGCCAAAACAAATCCGCTGCCTCATCCCCACGTTTGGTTTAGCGTAACGCCAGCTCAGACTTTCCCCTAATCTCAGAAACCTTGCGGGACATGTATTGCAAATTGCAATAGTGGTTGTTTTGTTATAATTTGAAACTGTCAGACAGCCACACTGGGGGCGGCCATGTTTGCCAGTCTATGGTGCGGACGCGTGATTTCGAATCGCACATAGGTTAAGGACGGGTGTGTCTGACGTTTTGGCCCTGGCCATCCTAGGCTCAACGCGGCCTCTGTGTGCTGCTGCTGCTGCTGCTGCTGCATGCTCGATAGAAATCCTGGAGCGGAGTCATGGAATGGAGTGCTTATATCGGAGCCTTGGATCGGTCATTTTCGCTGGAATCCGATCCGATCCGATCCATGTTTTTTGGCTGATATCGCGCCGATATCCGATCACATGATCGGATCGCAGCATCTCTAGTTACAACTCACGATATGATACTATCACGATACGTTGCCCACGATAATGATGGTATCACAATATGGCGATTCTGCCATACTCGATACATTGCAAGACAATTTATTTACCATACATCACAATATCTGTGCAACTGAATTAGAAAAAATACCCCTGAAAAGGCAAAATGCAGGAACTACGTAATAGTCTGCTATGTTATTACAGGAACTATGTATTTCTGGTCCTTCTTTAACACTATAGTGTTAAAGAAGGACCAGAATTCCATAGACTCCCAACCCCCCACTCTCTCCTGTAGCCCTGCCTACTCACGGGTGGCGGTGTTGGATCCGAGGTGAAAAAATACATTAACGTTCTTTAGAGCCATCGCGATCTGACCTTCTGTTTCCCAGAAAATGTCAACATTTCTCTGATTGGATAGTGGGAGGTGGACGATACGTCCGCCCTGCATGCAGGGCTACAGGAGAGAGACAGCGGGGGGTTTAGAGTTACTGACCAAACACTCTATTTCAGTGATTGCTGTCAGAATATAGAGCCATTTAACACGTTGAGTGCCATGGACAAGATATCTCGGCTTACATGATCCAACCGTTAAGTGCCAAGGACGAGATATCTCGGCTTACATAAACATTTTTTTTTTTTGACGGTGGGACATCGATCAACCCCTTTTACGTCTCCTATAGCAGAATTGGAGGAAGAGAATGTGTATAATCTATTTTACCGACCAGCTAAGTGGGGACAGTGCCCTCCAGACAGAGAGGAATCCGAGCAAAAAACAGCCGCGGGTCCGTCCGCGGGAGAAAGCATTCTAATTTTCAAGGAAATAGCTGGGCGAAAGCGCTTTCGATTTCACACACACACACACACACACACACACACACACACACACACGCGCGCGCGCGCACACACACACACTCGAGTACCTTTGAGCATAAATAAGACCAGAATCGCAAAAGCTTCTTCAAAGCTCTCAGCCGACACCTCAAGAAACGAACGAGCCAGTTTACAGTCCAGACTGCCCGAGAGCGGCCGCGGAGCCTCCTCCCTCCGCAGCACAGACGGAGGGAGGAGTTTGGAGACACACACACACACACACACACACACACACACACACACACAATACAGTATACAGACTTGCCCAAGGGCACCCATAATCACAGGCACGTGAGGTGGTTCTAAAAATCCATTTATCTCTAAACTCTCTGAAAATCTCTGAAACCATGCTGTACTCAACGGCTAATATCTACATAACTACTAACTCTGCAAACTAACTCTTTTAGACAGAGAAAGCACACATTCTATTAGTACTTTTGTGAACTTCGTGTTCACAAACTCCAAGCAGAAAATAATCCTCGGCTCTTGTAAAATGAGCCAGAATCCTCAAAAAACGGCCTGGCACAAGCTACCTACAGCATTGAAAAAAGGGCTGGCACTCAATGTGTTAACATGTAGGCTATTTTAACACAAAAACATCGCTGAATGGACCTTTAAACAATATTAATGTTGCCTTGTAATCTGCAAGTGGTTTTCTTCTTAGTTGGGTTTGGGTTTGGCCATGGTGAGGTGTAGCAGCGCCTGGTGGAGATCTGCACTCTACTGAGTGCACTTTTCTAGTTTTATTTTACTTTTGTTTATGCCTACAAAGCAAATGTTACTTTGTACTTGTGTTCTCTAGGGATGGGAATTGATAAGATTTTAGCGATTCCGATTCCATTTTCGATTCTGCTTATCGATCCGATTCCTTATCGATTCTCTTATTGATTCTCATTGGGCAAGGAAAAAAAAAAAAGAGTACAAACGGGTTTATTAACATTAATTTTCTTTTATATTATTATCATTATAATTATGTATTCTTATTCAGCTCTGAGATCAGATTGCTCTTTTCAATCCCATACCAAGCAGGGATCAGTGTGTCTGTTAAACTGGCTTTGTTTGGGGGTTTGTATTTTGGGTTGAGCATCTTTGTCATCTCCCTATAGAAAATATATAGTGGGAATGAATGAAACAGAACTAGTTGTTAGAATGACAACATGCAACTTTGACATTTTACTTTAGCTGGCATGTCAGACAAACTAGTCACTGCTCGGTGACATTCGTTTACCCTCGCCTCGGTCATTTTACTCTTCCCTGCCTGGGTGAATGGAGGGGCTAGAAGTGCGCAGCACAAGAAGTACTCGCTGCAGCCTCTGACCCAGAGCGACTACCAGCCTCTGAACCAGCCTGACTCTGAACGTCATCATCCTCTAAATTAAATGGATGGAAATGGAGTTTTGGTGAAATCTGGTTTACGCAATGAAACAAATGGCACAAACAATAAACAGGGCCTGGAGGAGCGCTGCTGTTAGCCGCGCTGCTGTTAGCCACGTCACTCCGTAGCAAACGTGACATTCCTCCAAAATTATTGCATGCTGTGTGGACAAATGTTTCTGCATATTGCTAGTATTTCCCCCCTTTGACGAAATAGAGGTTTTGCAAGCATTGCAAGTGGCACTGTGGTCATCGTTTTGCTTCTGCCTAGACGCCATGGTGGCTGCGGTCTAAACAAAACAAGGCTGCGTTGCGTGCGTGCCTAAAAATACCCAGATATGATCTCAAGCCCTTTTTTCTATTAAATAAATTATTTTGGGGTCTTAAATGATGGTTGTTGAGGTCTTAAAAAGTCTTAAAAAGCATTAAATTTGACTTTGGAAATAGTGCAAGAACCCTGAATGTGATGTGTGTAGTTCTTCATAGGATGTAGCCTCTTCATTTTGCCCTCAAAATGCACCTGATCCATTTTACTTTACACAAAATATATACATTTTCTTTTTCTTATTTTATCTATACATTTCATTCCTCCTCATCAACCAAGCATTTTCTAAGAAAGTGGCAAATGCAAAGGTTTCATATTGGAAGAGCCATATGAATTTTTCAGTCTTCCAACCACACAAATTCATTTTCTTTGTCTACCTTATTAAAAAAACTCTGCCTGATAGTATTATAGAAGGGACAATAGAATACAAAGTGCGTTTCGTTTTCAACTTCCTTAAGTTCACACAGACTGCACAGTCTATCCTCCTCAGCAGTGCCCACAAATCGGCCTGTCTCAATATGAAGGCCACGTATGCCAGCTCTGATTTGAGCACATAGAGACCGCTTTTTCTTAGACAGATTATACAAAACATAATTATCTGTGCCGTACACATGCTTTATTTCACAGAAGGTGCAAAGTTTTGGTTTGGGCTCTATTTCCTCATGCCTGTAGGGGTTCAGATGGAGGTATAGGGGAGGAGCATGGAGGTTCTGCTCTCACATACGCGATGTGATGGGCAGGTCTTGCATAAAATGGTACACAGATTACCCAATAAAACATGTTTTCATTGGTCATTTAGATGTGAAAATCTACCAGTAGATAGAGGAGAATGGATATATTCCAGCTATAGTAAAAAGTTAAACACATTTTGAGTTTCTGCTGAGAGCTGTCTAGCTGTGCTGTGCCTGTCTGTGTCTGTCTCTACTGCATTTTTGGCTGTTATATTTGGTGAGTTAGTTTTCTGCTTTTCTTGCTTTCCTGTCTTTTTTTAAATTGTCTTAGATGCTGCTATCCATGTGCGTAATGCGCCAGTCTCAGCTGCGGTGAATTCAACATTGGGAACAATGGAACATTTGGTGAGTCTGCCTGGATATGCCTGTGGTAAAACATCTGTAAAACTGCTCAGGTTCACTTTTTTAGCATCTACTTTTGCACAGTTACTCTTTGGATATTACTTTACTTTACTACTATTCCTATATGAATTGGGCTACTATCCCATGATTTAAAGGTGGTTTTCACTCAAAACTCACTTTTTTCAGGCGGAGATAAAAATAATAATGTTCTGCTGTGTTCCAGATGAATATACTCTGACACAGTAACACATATCTTGATTCTGACACTTATGTAGTAATCTCATGGGTCTTGGCTTTCTTTTGAGGCCAAGATTATTCATACAGCCCTTGTAGTTGTGAAGATATACTCTATTTATTTTGGGTAAGTCATTTCGGATAGGAGGCAGAAGAAATAGGCCTCGTGATGAAGAGATACTGCTATTAGGGCCATTGATACACAGCTGACTGTGATCAGGTGACCACAGCCTCTGTGAAGAGCGGCTGATTGCTTGGGAGGAGCTTAGCAACTCTCACTTTAGTTTAAAAGGCAGCACCTGACTTGCTTCACCAGAACACATTTTGAGTTTCTGCTGAGAGCTGTCTAGCTGTGCTGTGCCTGTCTGTCTCTACTGCATTTTTTGGCTGTTATATTTGGTGAGTTAGTTTTCTGCTTTTCTTGCTTTCCTGTCTTTTTAAAATTGTCTTAGATACTGCTATTTGGCTATATACTTTAAACTGCTATTAGGGCCATTGATACACAGCTGACTGTGATCAGGTGATCACAGCCTCTGTGAACGAGCGTCTGATTGCTTGGGAGGAGCTTTAATAGCAACTCTCACTCTAGTTTAAAAGGCAGCACCTGCCTTGCTTCACCGATTGATTGTGTAGGCGGAGCTCAGAGGCCCTGTTGAACTTCGAGTATTTCTTTGCATAGTCAGTCTAAACAGCGGCAGCGGCAGCTGTAAGCGGCAGCCTCTGGGCACAAAGACTAGGACTAGGGAGTCTATCTGCGGGAGTCCATCGGGTAGGGTAGGCCAGAGAATAGGGCTTTGTGTTACTTCTCTTCTACTAACTACCTACTCTTCTACCCATGTGTCTTTCCCCCATACGCCGTAGATATGGCAGCTTCAGATGTAGTAACCCATGTCATTTTTCCTACCCAAAGCGCACAAGTAGTCCCTTTACTATTACTGCAGGACTCTGGAACTGTCAGTCAGCTGTTAAGAAAACTGAGACCATCTCAGCTCATGCTCTATCTCAATCCCTTCCATTTCTAGCTCTCACAGAGACCTGGATCATACCTGAGAATACTGCTACTCCAGCCGCACTCTCTGTGGCTTACTCTTTCTCCCAAACCCCCAGAGCCTCTGGGCGTGGGGGAGGCACTGGTCTCCTCATTTCACCAAAATGGACCTACATGGTCACTCATCTCTCTCATCTCTATATATCCTCTTTTGAGTCCCATGCAGTTGCTGTTTCCCTACCTGTCAAGCTCAACATTGTGGTGATCTACCGCCCGCCTGGTCCACTTGGTAACTTCCTTGATGAGATGGATACCCTCCTCTCCGTCTTTCCTGAGGATGCCACTCCACTCATTCTTCTGGGGGACTTCAACATACAGGCAGTAACCCTGCAATCCCCCCTCTTCCTTAACTTCTTCTCATCCTTCGATCTCTCCCTCTCTCTATCTCCACCCACTCATAAGGCAGGGAACCTGCTTGACCTGGTCTTCACCCAATCCTGCTGCACTTCCAACCTCACTGTCACTCCTCTCCCTGTATCTGATCATCACTTTATTACTCTATTTACTCCCTTCCCATCTCCCTTCCCAGCCCCCTCCGAGCTCCCACTCATACTATCACCACCCGACGCAACCTAAAAACTCTCTCACCGACAGCCCTCTCCTCGGCTGTCCTGTCCCTGCTCCCTTCAGCTGAGCAGTTCTCTCTCCTATCCACTCAGGAGGCTTCCACTACTCTTTTATCCTCTCTCTCCTCTGCTCTTGACTCTCTGCCCTCTCACCTCGAAACCTCCTCGAACCTCTCCCCCTGCTCCTTGGTTGTCTGAATCTCTGCAAACTCATCGAGCAGAGCTTCGGGCAGCTGAGAGGAAATGGAGAAAAACACAGAACCCCAGGGATCTCTCTGCTTACCACCTTATCCACTCTAACTTTACATCAGCTGTCTCAACAGCAAAAACCTCCTTCATTTCTGAAATCCAGTCCTCTGCCTCCAACCCCAGCAAACTATTTTCCACATTCTCTTCTCACCTCCCCCACCATCCTCCCTCTCTGCTGATGATTTTGTAACCTTCTTTGCTAAGAAGGTAGATGACATCAGCTCTTCCTTCCCCCCTCCAGTCAATAGCTGCAATACTCCTGACTCCAACTCTCTGACCCCTGCTACAGGGCTTACCTCCCTCTCTCCCCTGTCCCCCAAAGAGGTCCTTAAGCTTGTCAGGTCTAACTGTGCCACCTCCTGTCCCCTTGATCCTATCCCTTCCTCTCTTCTCCAATCCATCTCCACTGATAGCAGTGTTTCCCACAGGATTTTGAGTATTTGTGGTGGGGGACCGCAGACCCCCTAGAGGGGTGCGGGGGCATGCCCTTCCGCGAGATTTTTTTAAAACATTTTAAAGTAAAATGCATGAATTTGGTGTACTTTGAGAAAGCTTAAGAGCTAAATTAAAAGGCTCACCCGGCCAAACACACCCTCGTCAAGATGATAATTCTCCCGATTCTGGACTACGGTGATATCATTTATAGAACAGCCTCAGCATCGGCCCTCAAAAAATTAGACACGCTCCACCACTCAGCTATCCGCTTCGCCACCAACGCACCCTTCCAGACTCACCATTGTGATCTCTACAATCTGGTAGACTGGCCCTCCCTTAAAACCCGGCGATCCCTCCATTGGCACCACTTTATTTTTAAGTCTATACTAGGCAAGACACCACACTACCTCTCATCTCTCCTCCACATAGCAACAAACACCTATAGCACAAGATCAAGCGGGTACATCCAGCTTTCTATCCCCAGCTCAACCGCTTATAGAACTGTCTTCGGCCGCACCTCCTTCCATTTTGCAGCAGCATATGACTGGAATATTCTTCAGAGCACCCTCAAACTCGCAACCCTGACATCACTTTCCATCTTCAGACAGAAACTCCAACAGCTCTTTGTTGACCGCTGTGCCTGCTTCCCCACCTCATAGCACCCCCCCTCCCCCTTCTCCTTTTCCTACCCCCCCTCCCTCTCTACCCGCTCCCTCCCTCCAACCCCTCCCCCTTCTCCTTTTTCCTACCCCCCCCTTCTTCCCACCCCCCTCCCTCTTTACCCCTTCCCTCCCTCTACCCCCTTCCCCTTCTCCTTTTCCTCCCTCCCCCCTCCCTTCTTCCCATCCCCCCTCCCTCTACCCCCTTCTCCTTTTCTCCCCTCCCCCCTCCCTTCTTCCCATCCCCCCTCCCTCTACCCCCTTCCCCTTTTCCTCCCTCCCCTCTCCCTTCTTCCCATCCCCCCCCTCCCTCCCTCTCTACCCTCTCCCTCCCTCTACTCCCTTCCCCCCTCATGTTGTGTTTTGTTTGGTTTATCCTGTATTGTTCTGTCTTGTTGTGTTGTGCTGCGTTGTGTTGGTTCTATGCTGTGCCGTGTTGTGTTATGCTGTGTTATTTGGCTCTATCCTATGTTATATTTCTCTAGTGCACTTTAGCCATTTACCCTGTCTCCACCCGCCCACCCCCCTTACCCTAATCCGGGTTTGCATCCTCTTCCCACCCCTAACCCCATCCTCACCCCTTACCCTAATCCGGGTTCGTATCCTGCCCCCCCCCCCCTCCCTCCATACTTTATATGGGAATGTTGATGTTTTATACCCTGTTTTTATAATGCACTGTTTTTATCCTTTTTTATCCTTAACATGACTCTTTTTGCAGCCCCTCTCCCTTACCCCACAGGCCGTCTGTGTAAATACAAATTTGTTCTTAACACGTTCACTGCCGTGGACGGTGAGATATCTCGTCAAACAAAATCCAACGGTTGACTGCCGTGGATGAGATATCTCGTCAAAAAAAAAAAAAAAATTTTTTTGAAGGTGGGACGTTGATCAAAGCCCCCTACATCTCCTATATAAATATGGGAGCCACCGAACGTGTACAACCCATTCCACCGACCCACTAAGTGGCGACAGTGCTCTCCAGACTATTGAAAGCCAAGCAAAAACAGCAGCGTGAGGAAGCCATTCTCATGAAAATGGATTGGCGAAAATGCTTTCGCTTTCGCGCTGGGAGCTGGCGGTGGGGGATTGCAAATTTACATAATAGATTATGGGTGCAACACTCTTTGAAACACCAGCAGAAAGCCCAGAATCGCACGCAGCTTCATTCCAGCTGAGCTCACAACCGAAAACCCAGAAACGAACGAGCCTCATTCTCATACTGTAGGCGAAAACGCTGGCGCACAACGGTGGGGGGTCCCAAAAATAGACTGGGTGCAAAACACACTTTGAAACACGCAGCATAAAGCCTAGAATCGCACAAAGCTTCATCAAAGCTCTCAACCGAAAACCCAAGAAACGAGCGAGCCCCATCCAGACTCGCCGACGAGGGGCCGCCAGAGAGGGATGCTGCTCAGACAGGCAGCAGAAACTCGCTTGTGACAAACGCTGCTGAAAGCCACCAGAGACACGCCCACGGAGGGAGGAGTTTGAAGGAGAGGGGGTGCGGGTGCTGTTATGGAGGAAATTACTGTTCAGAACTATATTGTTTAGATGTCTGATGTCTCACTGATGCCAAAAATAAATGGTTAAAGTGACTGTTTGATTGAATTTCACAAAACTGCGATTATCTCAGCTTTCTGTCTCAGACGCTGAAACCATGCTGTACTCAACGGCTAATATCTACATAACTACTAACTCTACAAACTAACTCTTTTAGACAGAGAAAGCACACATTCTATTAGTTCTTTTGAGATATTTTGTGTTCACAAAATCCTAGCAGAAAATAATCCTCGGGTCTTGAAAGATGAGCCAGAATCCTCAAAAAAAAACCTTGGCAGAAGCTACCCACTGTAAAAAAAAAACTGTTGGCAGTGAATGTGTTAATGACTCGCCTGTCTAAATAAAGGTAAAAAAAAAAAAAAAAAAAAATCCCCATCTCGGCACGCATTAAATTCAAAATACTGGTTCTGGCCTACAGGGTAGTACACCAGACAGCCCCTCTGTACTTGCAATCTCTCCCTGGCACCTCAATGGTGGAACGAGCTTCCACCTTCGGTCAGGACAGCCAAATCACTGCCGATTTTTTGGAAAAGACTAAAGACACACCTTTTCAGGCTCCATCTGGGCCCTTCTTGAACTAACTTCTTTCTCTCTCTCTTAAAAAAAAAAAAAAAAAAAAAAAACTTCTAAACTAACCTAAACTAAACTTGCCACTATTCGTTCAGAAGTTGTAGTTGTCACAGACTGTGTTGCATAGTTGATTGCTCTATTGGTGAGAAAAATGTGTTATTGAAAGTCCCTTTATTAATTAATACACAGGACAAGATGTTACTATCCCTTGTGCCAAAATCTGAGGAAAAACACATTTAGAAGCCCAATCCAGAATAAAACAAGCTAACAGGCTAACAAACTAATAAACAAGACACAAATCACCAGTTACCTACCCTAGCCAACAGCAGTATGAAGCATGTCATTGGGGTTTTCAAGTGGGCACCTTCCTTCACCGACGTTTCGTTAAGTTAGGCCCACGACACCTCAAGAAGGCTTAACGGTGTAATCCAGCGTCCTGGAAACACCCCCCTCCATGCTACCACCGCACAACTGCATATTACCTCACTATCTAAGCCTAGCTTTCCAGGTCGGTTCGGTATGACATTCCTGACTACACCACCACTGTCAATGATTCAGCCCTGTTGATGCGGACCGTCAATCATGACCAACAACAAACAATCCCTAACTACACCACCACTGTCAATGATTCAGCCCTGTTGATGCGGACCGTTAATCATGACAACAACAAACAATCAATCTGACCTTAGCGAGCTCCCCAGCTAGCATGTTTCCTCCTTATCCACAGCCATTCACTTGCTCGTTCTGCTGCCTGAGACATGTTGCTAACCGCAAGTTTCAGGCTCCGTCCCCGAATGCCCAACTCAGTTAGTAAGGCAATAACGGACTTTGCCACAAAACCACGGCAGCCCACCTCTACAGGCCGCACTCGAGCCCTCCAACCTCGCTGCTCTGCCTCTGCTGCCATTTCAGCATACCTAGCTTTCTTGCGCTCATAAGCCTCCTCAACTCGATCTTCCCACGGGACTGTGAGTTAGATAAAATAAACTCTCTTCTCTACCTCAGACCACAGTAACAAGTCCGGACGTAGCTGGGTGCTAACTATATATGCTGGGATGACTAGCTGTTCATTCAAGTCAACCCTCATTTCCCAGGCTCTACCTACACTTAGCTGCCCTAACTTGTGCCTGACCTTAATTGGTCTAATCTTTTCTCCCTCACGTACAAATTTGATCTGTCTAGTCTCTTTGCTAGCAACTAGAGAATTTACTTCTAGCCGCTTTTCCTCAACTGCAGCTGCCAAACATTTCAACACCTGGTTGTGACGCCAGGTGTATCGCCCCTGGGAGAGACTGACCTTACACCCTGACAGTATATGCCTCAGTGTACATACACTAGAACACAACGGGCAGGCACCATCCTCGCCCAACCACTGATTTAAGTTCTGGGGAGATGGCAGCACATCATAAGTAGCCCCTAGAATAAATCTAATTCTGCTGGCCTCCATGCTCCACAACTCTCTCCACTTCAACTTTCTCTTCTCTACACTCTCCCAGTTCACCCACTGTCCTTGCTTTGCCTGCGACACTGCCTTAGTACATCTTACTGCCTCCTCTTGCCTATGTACTTCTTCAACTACCATCTTCCTCTTTTCTATTACTGATGCCTTGTTCCACACAGGTTTCCCTATGCACAACCCTAAGCCTCCACGCCCATGCTGCACCTGACCTATGATATCCCTGTGTCTAAGAGCTGACTGTGCTTGCTGTACTGCCTCCTTTGGGTTCCACTTCCTCCCTGTTTTAACTGTGGGTGCTACACTCCTAACCACTGGATCCTTTGACTGAGTCAGAGTCATTTCCAGTCTAACCTTAGCACACTTGAACTCCTCTGTCAGGCTAGATAATGGCAATTCCAATATGCCTTTCCCATATAAGGCTACACTGCTTAGGCAGCGTGGGACTCCGAGCCATTTTCTAATGAATTTTTTTTATTGTTTATTGTTTATTTAGCACATATTCAAACATACAAAACAAAAAATACTGATAGTTTTCAACACGACAATAAATGTGCAAAGTGGAGGCAGGAGACCCGCAAGGGCCTATACGAGGCCTCTACTTGTATAACAGAAGTAGAAATAAAATCAGTAAGTATGAAATAAAATTAAAATTAAACGAACAAAAAGAAAGAAAAGAAAGTAAAGAAGAAGAGATAAAAACATGTATGCAGATAAGAGATGTTATTGATTTAACAGGGTTTGAATGAGTTAATCATCCTTTCTAGCTTTTCTACCTTTGAAAGGGGAACCTCATACACTGTCAGTGGCCACATCAACCGAGGCAACAATCCAAACTGCAAACACCACAAGTTTAACTTTCCTGGGAGCCCTGACTTGTCTATACTTGAAATACCTTGAATCATTTCCTGCCTCACCTCCTCAAACTGTCCCTTATCACTGAGACTTGCATCATACCATCTTCCCAAACTCTTGACTGGTTTCTCTAACACTGTAGGCACCACCTCATCATTTATAACAAACTTCTTACCTACTACCCTCCCTTTAATGATTGAAATACTCCTGGACTTACTTGGCTTCACTTTCATTCTAGCCCACTGCAGATTACTATTTAACTTATCCAACAATCTGCTAGTACATGGAGCGGTTGACGTCATAGTCGTCATGTCATCCATGTATGCCCTAATTGGAGGGAGCCGCAGCCCTCCCTGCAGCCTTTCTCCACCCACTACCCATTTTGAAGCCCTAATAATGATCTCCATTGCCATGGTAAAAGCTAATGGGAAATTGTACACCCTGCCATAATGCCTATCTCCAGCTGCTGCCAAGCTGTAGTGTACTCTGCTGTGGTAAAGCAGAGTTGAATATCTAAGAAGTAGGCTTTAACTAAGCTCTTTATACTACCTGGCACTCTAAAGAAATCAAAGGCCTCCCATAACAGACTATGCGGCACTGACCCGAAAGCATTAGCCAGGTCCAAGAATACTACATGCAGGTCTCTCTTCTCACGCCTAGCTGACTGGATTTGGTGCCAGATCATGCTGGTGTGCTCCATGCACCCGGAGAAGCCGGGAATTCCAGCCTTTTGCACCGAAGTATCTATTAGCCTATTATTTTCTAGATAACTAGACAGCCTCTGTGCCACAACACTAAAGAAAAGAAAACCTTTCTCTCTCTCTTAAAAAAAAAAAAAAAAAAAAAAAAAACTTCTAAACTAACCTAAACTAAACTTGCCACTATTCGTTCAGAAGTTGTAGTTGTCACAGACTGTGTTGCATAGTTGATTGCTCTATTGGTGAGAAAAATGTGTTATTGAAAGTCGCTTTAGATAAAAGCGTCTGCCAAATGACGTAATGTAATGTAATGTAAAATAATTAAAACAGGACTGATGTGGTTTTCATCGGACAGCAATGATATCAATAAGTAAAGGAAAACAACCAAATCTAAAGGGAACTTCACTGTGTTACATATTATGGATAAATCATGGGGGGGGGGGTACTTATTTTCATTTTTCGACTGCCGGACCAGTGAAAATATAGAAGTGGCCAGTAGAACTCTGATCTACTGGCCAAGTGGGTCGGTGGGGGAAAATGTTAGTTTGAACACTGCAGATATTGATATTCACAATGACATGAGATCAAAGCATGGAGGATCTTCTCTCAGTCCTCCAGGTTCAGAGCTGTGTATGAATGTTGGTCAAGACAAAACACATTCTGGAAAATCCTAACTTTATTTTCAGTGAAAATTACAATGTAAAATGTTCTGGAGTCCTGCTCTATTGTTGCAACGGCCTTAAATTAGCACTTAGCGCCAGGCACAGCGCATATTAGTCAGCGTGGACCGGTGCACTGGCTATTCTCGTGCCGACGCTATACGCGGCCTTAACCATTATAACCACGCCTTTTAAGCGTAGAATTTCTCACAACTGTGCTGTCTTCTCTGCCAATTTGGAGGTCTCAGCACATCACAGATCATAGCCTGAATAAAACGATTCAACTTACAGCCAGGGAAATACAGATCTGTTCAGCAGGGCTGATGCAGTCTCCCTGTAGCCTACAATATAGAACGTTAACTATCGGTGACATTCATACCATCCAATTTCATGATCTTTATGTTGTAAACACATAACTTTCACAACAGTGAACAAGCACCCCCACTCGGCTCATTCAGGGAAGGTAGTTTTATAACTTGTACACTACCTGCTGCACAGGCTAAATGATGCACATAAATATAGCCTACATTATGTAAAGTCATTGCATAAATGTGTTTTTATTGTAAAGGTATGTGTGAAGTAGCCTAAGCCAAGTGTGAAGTAGCCTAAGCCAAGTCTTGCAGGAGTGGACATCACAGTAGAACCGTGTTACGGCTGTCACCCATCTATATCATGTTGTATTTACCACCTGGATTACATATATTATGTTTCACATAGGGTTGTGTTTTGATTTTTATGTTTTATTTTGTCCAATATTGAAATGTTCCAGAATTGCATCTTGTGTTAACATATATATTATTTATATCTTCCACTTAGCCTATTTAGGCTGATTTGGTTGCTATTTCTTGTCGAAATGTATTAGCCTCAATAAATGCTGGGAGATTTCACATGTGTGGCTTTGGTAGGGGAGCGCACAGGTAGGATGATGCAACGGCCTCTGTATGACAAGGGCTCAAAACTACGGTATAACAACTTTTTTTTCATCGGTCATTGTGCCTGTCTGACACGCGAGAGAGAGGGAGTGAGAGAGAGAGAGAGGGGGGGAGAGAGAGTGAGATGGCAGAGGAGAGCTCCGCGCAATTACACACAGTAATATAACCGGCGCACTGAATAAGGCCTGGTTTTGAAAAGCGCTAAGCGCTAAATTAACGCCAGGGGGGAAGATAGCATTAGGCCTATATTTAATGCCGAAACGCCCATTCTGGCCTATTCTGGCACTGCGCCATGCCTCTTCGGCGTGAAGCGCATTTCGGGGCCTAAAACCATGATGCTATTTTCTCGAGGCAGGTGCAATGCGTGTTTTTTTTTGTGTTTAACGCCAGTTTTAGCGCCTATGGCCAGTGGGAAGATAGGGGCCCTGGATGTCAAACTTGCAGAGTCTCCCTTTGCAGATTGAGGAATACTGACCTGGGAGAGTTTTGAGAGCAGGGACCTTATTTTGGAGAAATCAGTGTGTCAAATCACATGAGGAAAGCTGTGAATGGATCTTACCTGAGAGTCTCCAGTCTGCAGTGTGGACTCTGCAGTCCAGCAAAGAGCAGCTTCATCCCTGAATCGTGAAGCTCGTTGTTACTCAGGTCCAGCTCTCTCAGACTGGAGGACTGGGAGCTGATAAGTGAGGCCAGATCTTCACAGCTTCTCTCTGACAGCTGACAGCCACTCAGTCTGCATGAGAATTAGTGATGGAGACAAACAACTTTAAAATGTTTTCCATTTAGCACTCATGAATGATAAACCACTTTTTGTGTTTGCCAGTATAGGTGGTGCTATGCCGAATAGCACGAAATTAGGCACTGCACTCTGTTGGGTTCCCAGCAGCGCAATCCCGAAGTTTGAAGTCGATCGGACGAACAGTTCTTGAGATAAACCACTTTTTGTCTTGCCAGTAGGTGGCGCTATGCCAAATTGCACATGATTTCGGCACTCCATTAGGTCCCCCTAAGCGCACTCCCCAAGTTTGATACATTAGTAATACAATTGACAATTTAGTTAAATTCAATGAAAGTGCCGTATTCTCATGATGCACCATGAATTTCTAACCGAATGACTCAATGCAGCTCATTGGCTATTGATGTCATTAAATTATCATTAACCAATTATTTAGTCATCTGTTGTTTGCCTAACATTATGTAATGATTGGTGGTCGTGATTGTGAACGTTCACGTTACTATGATTAGTGACATATCCCACAATGTGCTGTGAAATGATAACCTCACTGTGCAGACAGTGAAAATCACTGAGCAGCACCTAACGTTGCTTTACTATTTGTTTAAGTATTCACAATGACATGAGATCAAAGGATGGAGGATCTTCTCTCAGTCCTCAGGTTCAGAGCTGTGTATGAATGTTGGTCAGGACAAAACACATTCTGGAAAATCCTAACTTTATTTTCAGTCAAAATTACAATGTAAAATGTTCTGGAGTCCTGATGTAAAACTTGCAGATTTAGGAATACTGACCTGAGAGTTTTGAGAGCAGGGACCTTATTTTGGAGAAATCAACGTGTCAAATCACATGAGGAAAGCTGTGAATGGATCTTACCTGAGAGTCTCCAGTCTGCAGTGTGGACTCTCCAGTCCAGCACAGAGCAGGTTCATCCCTGAATCGTACAGCTTGTTGTTAATCAGGTCCAGCTCTCTCAGCCTGCAGGACTGGGAGCTGAGAAGTGAGTCCAGAGCTTCACAGCTTCTCTCTGACAGCTGACAGCCACTCAGTCTGCATGAGAATTAGTGATGGAGACAAACAACTTTAAAATGTTTTCCATTTAGCACTCATGAATGATAAACCACTTTTTGTGTTTTCAAGTATAGGTGGTGCAATGCCAAATAGCATTAAATTAGGCACTGCACTCTGTCGGGTTCCCAGCAGCGCAATCCCCAAGTTTGAAGTCAATTGGAAGAACGGTTCTTGAGATAAACTACTTTCTGTGTTGCCAGTAGGTGGCGCTATGCCCAATTGCAAAAGATTTCAGCACTGCACTCCATCAGGCCCCCCTAAGCGCACTCCCCAAGTTTGATACATTAGTAATACAATTTACAATTAAGTTTAATTCAATTAAAGTGCCGTATTCTCATGATGCACCATGGATTTCTAACCGAATGACTCAATGCAGCTCATTGGCTATTGTTGTCATTCAATTATCATTAACCATTTATTTAGTCATCTGTTGTTTGCCTAACATTATGTAATGATTAGTGGTCATGATTGTGAACGTTCACGTTACTGTGATTACTAGCGACATATCCCACCGTGTGCTGTGAAACGGTAACCTCACTGTACAGTGAAAATCACTGAGCAGCACCCAATGTGGTAACACTTTATAATAACTATACACTATAAAGTATTAATAAACCATTATTAAATACATAATTCATCATGAATCCATCATTTATAAAGCATTATTCATACATCACTAAGCATTAGTAACAGTTATAAACATTTTATTCCTGAATAATAACCTAATCTCTAATGTGTTTAATGATTGTATTCTCATACTTTGTAAATGATAGATGCACCATTTATAAATACGTATTATATTAATTACAAACCATTTACTTAGGAGTTGTTAATGGTTCATAAGATCATTTAGAACGTGTAAGTAAATGATTAAACAACGTATGTACATTTATGTGTACATTTGTGCATGATTTGGACATGGTTAGTGAGTGTTAATAGATGGTTATAAACACTTATTGATACTCAAACTCATGATTAATTAAGGTAGTTACTAGTCATTAGTTAAGTATTTCATGTGAGCTCATCTAAAGTGAGGACTATCTATGCCTTATAAAGCATGTAATAAATGAGATAGGAGGTCTGGGCTGGCCTTGACCAATGGAGGCAGATGTCTGAATGCCCAAACGGCCAGGGGGGTGATTCTGAGAGATGTGTTTCACTCAGGGTTTTGTGTCTCTAAGAGGGTCAGAATTGCATGATGGGGAGAAAATGCAAATTAAGCCTGCCAGATTTTCTTGAATAACTCTGGAACCGACGCTCTGATCTTTCTGAAATTGTCATCGCTTATCCAAGAAGTGAGCATGGGCTTTACAACGAAACCGTCCATGAGTCTCTACGACCTCGGGAAGTGGGTGAAATTTACATTTTTGTGTATTTTTATAGGTTGTATAGTGTCAAAGGTAGGGATGTCACAATATATCGTCCCACAATATATCGCGATATCAAAACGTGACAATATGTTTTGTTGAGATTAAATCTCATATCGTGAGAAAAAGAAGCTGAACATGGTGGCACTGATCTGCATCTGATTGCATGCTCGCTCTCCTTTTCATTGCTTTGTTTGAACAGACGAGGGACGTTACAGACACGGAGGATGAAAATGGTGAAACCACTCAAATTAGCGTGGAGGATGCCCCCTCAACTTACAAATCGATTGCAAAAAAATATTGTTAAAATATTGTATCGTATCGTTATCGTGAACCCAATATCGTGTATCGTATCGTATCGTGAACTGAATGTATCGTGACACCCCTAGTCAAAGGTGTAATAATTATTTATCCCTAAACACTAGATGGGTGGGGTTACTCCCCTAAGGCTTTGCAGATGGGGCGGTTCACTTGGGATCAATTGACCTATCGCTAAGCCACGCCCCGAACGCAGACGAGCCAATCACAGCGCGTGCAGCTCACAATACACTCGGACATTCTCAGCTTAGAGCTCCATAGAGAAGCACTAGAAAACGCGAGTTTCCTCTGGTTTTATACATTTATAAGTTGAAAAAATGGTCAAACGATATGCATGGGGGTAAATGCAACATTACGAGGTATCCTGGGAGGCCAGGCAATTGATAATATTAAACTAGTAAATGTAGATCCACTCACATCCACAATGCTACTGTTTTGGAGTTAAATCTGCGATCGTGGTGAGTGACAGCGAGGTGTGTGTGTGTGTGTGTGTGTGTGTGTGTGTGTGTGTGTGTGTGTGTGTGTGTGTGTGTGACAGGGTTTGTCCGTCCGGTTTAATAAAATACATTTAGTAGCGACGGTCCACTGATGATAAATCTTGGCCTTCAAAATAATATGAAATGTCCTTAAAAATGTCATGAGGTCACAATTACATGGCTCTGCAGAGAGCTTTTATTTTGACTGAGATACATGTGTGGAAGCAACAAAACTCATAGGTGGAAAACAGCGACAGTTGTATGTTTTGGAGGAACTGACAATGATCAAAAACATGCGGTCATCACGCACGGCTAAAGTAGAAACCACTTAGCGGATGGAGAAGCTTTTCACTACAGTCTGCCACACTGTAGTGAGCAGTCATGCTCACAAGAACGGAGTGGACGCAGGATCTCAATATATTCAATATATATCACTGACGTGACATCAAAGTAAGTTTACGTTCAGAACTACTCTCATAGATTAGTGTTTAGACCCGAAACATGACTGGCAGTGTTATCTCATGTGTGTGTATGTGTGTGTGTGTGTGTGTCAGAGAGAGAGAGAGAGAGAGAGAGAGAGTACTGTGTGTGTGTGTGTCTGTGTGTGTGTGTGTGTGCGTGTGTGTGCGTGTGCGTGTGCGTGTGTGTGTGTGCGCGTGTGCGTGTGTGTGTGTGTGTGTGGGAGAGAGAGAGGGAAAGAGGGAGAGAGTGTCACTCAACAATGTCTTGCAAATACGTTTTTTTTGTGAATGCCATATTTGATGAGCTGTGGGAGGGCTGGACAGCACAAATTAAAGCAGGATTTTTTAAATCAACTTCATACTTGCTGAAATGTTCTTATCATACATGTGGGTCTCTTCTCCCTGTGTATTCCATACTCTCTGGCTTTACACAAAATATGGAGGAACCCTATCTACTAGTGATGCGCGGGTCACCCAGAACCCGCCGGGTCCCGCGGGCTGGGCCGCCCCGCAGGTGGGCTGGGTTGGCAAATTATGAAAATATCGCAGGTGCGGGCGGGGCAGGCTCAGAACGTGACAAAGCAACATTATTAAATAATTTAGAGCAGTGAAACACGCAGAGTAATTAACCTTAAAGACGTGAACTCTCTCTCACACACAATCAGACAGACTCCTGCTGCACTCTCTATAGCCTACATGGAGTAAAGAAATGCTTCAATGAGGTAGCCTATGTGCTCTCAAAACAAACATTTTGGAAGGATTATTCGCTGTAATTATTATTTGAAGTGTCCATATAATGCCACCGCAGATTTTCTGTTGTGGACTCGACTGTGATCTATTTGTCAACTTTACTGCAACGTGAGTAGGCTGTGAACAATTGAGAGCGAGGTAATTAAAAGAAATCAGACAGCGAGTCTAGCCGTATCTGCAAGCCGTGTGCGCACCTGCTGCACTACTACATTTAGTAGCCTACTACTGCAACATGGCCAATTGAGAGCGCATGAGGTAATTAAAATAAATGGGGAAGAATAAGAACTGTTTCTGTAGCCTGCCTAGTGCCTACCTCTATACCTGCTACCTCCATTTGAAACACTGCGGTCACGCCATCCGCACTTTGGGGAATCGCTATCTGAAGACCATGGATTAATTGAAGAAAGACCGACATGAAAGCAGCAGCGCAACTCATCCAGAGCAGACCTAGGCTACAACTGTTGTCGCGCACGGCAGCATGTGAGTGTCTGTGTGTGTGTGTGTGTGTGTGTGTGTGTGTGTGAGAGAGGGGGGAGAGAGACAGAGTTATTAGCTACTTTGCACACCTTGGAAGCTCTGCTGTGCTCCTCCTGAGTCCGGAGACATATTACATTAAATTGGCCATTGCGGGCTGCTGGGTTGGGCTGGGTTAGGAATTTTCAGATATTTTAACGGGCTGGGCGGGGCGGGCTGGCTCCAATGACGGGTTGGGTTGGGGCGGGCCTTAACTCATTGAGTGCCATGGACGAGCATGTTCGTCATTTCGTTTAGTAACGTAGAGTGCCAAGGACGAGTATATTCGTCAATTGCGTTTTTTGACGGTGGGACGTGGATCAAAGCATCAGGCATCTCCTGTACAAATATGGGAGCTATTGAAGGTGTGTAACCTATTTTACAGAACCCTTAGGTGGCGACAGTGCTCTCCAGAGTACAGAAAGGCGAGGAAAAAACAAAGAAGAAGTCGTTGGGGAAACGGAAATCGCATCGCATCCGTATGCATCGATATGCATGAAGCATAACATTACTGTAGCTGTGCCTGCAGCAGCCAATCTGCTGCCACAATTGAGCCCCTCCGTGTCCGTTGCGACAGCACATCCGCATGATCAGCCGTGGAGTTGTTATTATTCTCAACTGGAAGCATGGTAGCCGGTGACAAACACACGCGGAACGCTGTAAAAAAGCTGGATGTCGCGCAACCTTCACTGTGCACAGCAAACGCAGCAGAAAGCCACCAGAGACACTCCCATACGGAGGAGGAGTGTGCAGTTGAGGCGGGGGGGGGGGGGGCACGCAGAGCAGCACACAACACTGACCCAGACAGACCCAGACAGCAGGACAGGATTGGCAAACGCAAGCCAGAATATCCGATGCCCACCAGCAGCAAATCAAGACCAGCAAGAAGCTGCAACCAGCAGCGCACGCAGGGGCCAGCGCTGCTGGTTGCAGCTAAAAAATATTATTCTGCCAAACAAAATTCCCTGGCCTTCACTGTTTTATTGAAGGAAATTATTTTTGAGGTGTGACTACATTAGAAAATATTAGCTTCAGAGTCAGTGATGTGCTTGAAATGTTTAATTTCACAAAAGGCTCATTATCTCAGCTTCTAGAAAAAAATTGCTGTTTTTGGTTAAATCAAGCTATCTTCTCCGGCTCATAACTAAAGAACGGAAAATGGGATCAATAAACTTTTTTTTGCAGATGATAGAAGAGAGTCTCATCGTTCTTTGTGCGTGTTCAGTGTTTACATAGTAATATCACACAATATTCTGTGGGCCTCGAGAAATCACTGAAAACGCTCTGAAACTCTGGCACTGGGAGCGTCCGTTCTCCAAAAGTGGCTGGCACTCAATGAGTTAAAAAACCCTGACCCGCGCATCACTACCATCTACTAATTCAATATTTGCTTCATTTGAACTTTGCGTGTTTGTGTAACATTACATATCGTCGCTGTCCGATGAAAACCACTCATCTCCAAAACAGCAACTTTTCAGGAAATGAAAAAACCCTCTGCTCTTAAAATACTGCACACCATGTCATCAAAGTTGGCACGTCTTCATTATAGACGTTACATTTGTAATATCTGTCGTTACAATATTAATATATTACCTGAATAAGCTCAAATGATGTTAGAGGATTATCAATCTGAGTTCGCAAAGCCTCCCGCCGTCTTGGGGATGCACGATATACCGGTACCACAATGGTACCGCGCTACCCTGTCGTTAAAAACGGTACTATACCACGTTAATTTAGTACCGATACTTTTTAAAATGTCATGAGTTGCGTCAGTGTGCGACCGGCGCTGTTGGCGCCGCTCACCAAACGTCTGGGAGCCGCAACGAGCGGATGATGTAACCAAACTGCATTCAAAAACATGCACTTTTAACGAGCAAGAGAGCGGGATAATAGATGACTCACATCCAGAATTGACATTTTATTCACTTACTGTAACCTCTCCGTGGATTATATATATGCCGAATTGAAGAGTGCCGTCTGGTAATACATTTTACGTACCTCTGTATAATCATGAACGGCTATGTGATGTTTTTCATAGCGAGACAAATGCACACACGTGTAATGTTAGCAGCTCCGCAGAGGCAGACAGCAGTGTGCTCTCTGTCACCAAGCCATCATGATTCCCTCCACTTCAGTCTGAATATCAGGCTAGGATGTTTTCACATCAGAGAACGGGGTTCATTTCCCTCGTTTGAGGGTTTGCCTGGCGGCGTCTGGAGATCTTTTAATCACGTCAATTAATTGCCCCTCCTCTTCAACATTCCTGATATTAGGCATAATGGTAGTGAGTGGAACATTACATGGATAATAGGCTACCGCATTTTCTTTTGCCAACTTTCTGAAAATTGGCCTACCTAGGGGACATCAGACCACTGCATAATGCAAAAGCCCCAATAACACCATGGCCCTGACTCAAATATGTACTAAATAATTAAATCAAGGCCATAGAGTGTCATTAAACCCTTACATGGCATGCAGCAATCCCATGTCCCCCATACTAATATTTACAATAATCCAATTATTAATGATATAGTGATTAATTGTCAAAAACACACCTGACATGAAAAATTACACCATATAATAAACCACCACCATAGCATATATTTCAATAGCCTATTTATTGTGCATGCAAATAAGAAACATAATGACATTCATTAATACACAGGACAACATGTTAATATCCCTTCCTTGTGCCAAAATAAAACACATTTAGAAGCCCAGGATTATTAGCCCACATAGCCTACTAAAGTAGACTGAACACAAAATGAAATGACTCAATACACCTTGGCAGAGTTCTGCTAAACAAATAGAAAGGGAGAAAATGTGCTCAGTAGAGTACTGGGCACATGTTTCCTGATGTTTTAGGTTTTTGCCGTGGTATCGTTTGAGTATCGGTATCGAGATACTTAGGCAGGTATCGGTACCGAACTCATAATTTTGGTATCGTGACATCCCTAGTGTGTGTGTGTGTGGGAGAGAGAGAGGGAAAGAGGGAGAGAGTGTCACTCAACAATGTCTTGCAAATATTTTTATGTGAATGCCATATTTGATGAGCTGTGGGAGGGCTGGACAGCACAAATTAAAGCAGGATTTTTTAAATCAACTTCATACTTGCTGAAATGTTCTTATCATACATGTGGGTCTCTTCTCCCTGTGTATTCCATACTCTCTGGCTTTACACAAAATATGGAGGAGCCCCATCTACTAATTCAATATTTGCTTAATTTGAACTTTGCGTGTTTGTGTAACATTACATATCGTCGCTGTCCGATGTAAACCACGCATCTCCAAAACAGCAACTTTCCAGGAAATGAAAAAACCCTCTGCTCTTAAAATACTGGACACCACGTCATCAAAGTTGGCACGTCTTCATTATAGACGTTATATCTGTAATATCTGTTGTTACAATATTAATATATTACCTCAATAAGCTCAAATGATGTTAGAGGATTATCAATCTGAGTTTGATGCACTTTTTCCACGGTGTGCAGCTCCGCAAAGCCTCCCGCCGTCTGGAGCACACGGCCATGCGCACATACCTCCAGCCGGCTCCTCCAGCAGCAACCTCGAGCGCGCTCTCACGCCGAGTTAGAAACAGCGTCTCGGGGGAACAGAGCCTGCCAGTAACGCTAACATTACTCTCCACAGAAATCACTTTGATCTCCACAGTTTAAATGAGTTTGCAGCCCAGGGACAATTCAAATTTTTTTTTTAATCTATTTATGTCAGACAATGTCAGAAACAAACAAAACAAAGCCAGTGTATACAGCAGCGTTTGGTTGGGCTTAGGGATGCACACAATTAATCGAAACTCGATTAATTGCTTGTTAAGGATTTACTCGAGCAAAGAAAAATTACTCGATCAAAACAAAAACAAAAAGCAACTTGCGTTCTGATTTCTGACAGAAGAATGGTGTTTTCAAATAATTTCTTAATGATCCACCAGAGGGCGCAATGGTATTACTATAGCCCTTTTCAGACACATCACGCAGGCGCAGTAAACTCTGAACACCTGGTGGCAGGCAGCCATTTTAAGATTGGTCTGAAATAGAAAGGAAAACCCACACAGTTGCAACGACCATGAAGAGGGCGAAGAGAAGCGTTGTGTGGGAACATTTTGATAAGAAAGGAGAAGATACTGCCGTATGCAAACACTGTGAATCGGTGTACAGCTACACCAACACAACGACAGCACTGCTCTATCACTTGAACGGTGTTCATTCAGATAAATTGGCTGGCTCCTCTTCATCTCCGCTAGAGCAACCCACCATCAGCTCAGCGTTTAAGAGGAAAAGTTGTGACTCACGGCGAGCAGAGAAAATAACCCAGACGATCTGTGGGGTTATAGAAAAAGACATGATGCCTATCTCTATGGTTGAAGGCAGGGGATTTAAGCAAATGATGCACCTCCTGGAACCAGCATACGATATCCCAAGCCGAAGCACAATCACCAGGCACTTTGAGAAGAGATATGGTGATGCTAAGTCCAAGTTGCTAGCAGAGCTAGCTGACGTTACATCTACCGGCGGCAAGGTTGCACTGACGACAGATAGCTGGACTGCCATGACAACCGAAAACTACGTGACCATCACCTGCCACTACATCACCCAGGACTGGGGAGTCAGCAGTGCGGTGTTGCTAACCAGAAGCTTGCCAGGCAGTTCAAAATAAAAGAATTGAGAGCGAGTTCTGCCTGAGATTGTGTGCTTTACAAAAATCGCCTTTTCTCCTGTTTTTCTTCTCAGAGAGACCTTTTGGGTGAAAACAGGGTGTATATAAATGGCTATAAGTAGAGTACAGAACATGCTAAAAGCTCACTTTTTTTCCTGGTGAACCCAGAGACGTACATCTTCATTTTGAGGTATTGCAAATCACTTTGGTGCTAATAGATAATTTACTGTGGGTCTTGAAAGATGACCAACAATTATGAAAATCTTTGGCCTGTGCTAAATATTGGCAGTCCTAAACTGGCCATGAATGAGTTAAAGTGCCGTATTCTCATGATGCACCATGGATTTCTAACCGAATGACTCAATGCAGCTCATTGGCTATTGCTGTCATTCAATTATCATTAACCATTTATTTAGTCATCTGTTGTTTGCCTAACATTATGTAATGATTAGTGGTCATGATTGTGAACGTTCACGTTACTGTGATTACTAGCGACATATCCCACAGTGTGCTGTGAAACGATAACCTCACTGTGCAGTGAAAATCACTGAGCAGCACCCAATGTGGTAACACTTTATAATAACTATACACTATAAAGTATTAATAAACCATTATTAAATACATAATTCATCATGAATTCATCATTTATAAAGCATTATTCATACATCACTAAGCATTAGTAACACAGTTATAAACATTTTATTCCTGATTAATAACCTAATCTCTAATGTGTTTAATGATTGTATTCTCATACTTTGTAAATGATAGATGCACCATTAATAAATACGTATTATTGCCATTCCCAAGTTCGTTAAAGCGATATCTCAAGAATGGCTTGATGGAATTTCTGCCAATTTGGCTCAAACGTCGACTTGGGGGCAAGGATGAACGGATTACATTTTGGTGATCAAAGGTCAAGGTCACTGTGACCTCTCGAATGCCATTTTCAAGCTTGTTAACGCAATATCTCAGGAATGCCTTGATGGAGTTTCTTTGAATTTGCCTCAAACGTCCACTTGGACTCAAGGATGAACTGATTACATTTTGGTAGTCAAAGTTAAAGGTCACTGTGACCTCACACACCCAATTTCCAAGCTCTGTAACGCAACATCTCAGGAGCGCCTTGACAGAATTTCTTCCAATTTGCCTCAAATGGCGATTTGGACTCTAGAATGAACTAATGGCGGAGGCATAAGTCCGCGTTGCATTCGTTCTAGTTTGTTATGTCATGCTGTTACGTTATGTCTTGTCATGTCTGTCAGGAGTATTTGTTCCTCGCCTGTGAGCTTTTAAGGTGTTGGGTAGGCTGTGAAAATGAATTGTCCTTCTGAGATAAATAAAGTCATCTGAATCTGAATCTGAATCTGAATCCAAGGAGAGGAAACAATGAAATGTCCTCATGGAAAGTAATTCACATATCATGGAAAGTAATTCGAAAGTAATTCACATATCATGGAAAGTAATTCACATATCATGGAAAGTAATTCACATAGACTAGGAAGTCTTGCTAAATATTGGATTCACAATTGGTTTTAAAATGACATGAACAGAGATAATCCTCTACATGATATGTGTTTATGTGAGCTGTACATCATCCAGCTTATTACACGGTTACTAACTAAAGAAATCAAAATGTAACTAGGAGAGGCACTCCCATTGTTCATTTGATTATTAAAGCAACAGCATTTACTGGACTTCTTTCTGTAGATTGATATGACCCACGGCCTCCGGATTCTGTCATCAGAATTGTCTGTTATAAGCAATGGTCTGATACACAGAAATAACAGACTGTAGAATGCCGTGATCGACCAATCAGAATCAAGCATTCAACAAAGCCGTGTGATAATTGCTGATAGTAACGTGTATGTAAATCAGGATTTAAATAGTTGTCTGTTGAACACGAAGAGGAATACTGACCTGAGAGTCTCCAGTCTACAGTGTGGACTCTCCAGTCCAGCAGAGATCAGCTTCACACCTGCATCTTTCAGGATGTTGTCACTCAGGTCCAGCTCTCTCAGACTGGAGGACTGGGAGCTGAGCACTGAGGCCAGAGCTTCACAGCTTCTCTCTGACAGCTGACAGCCACTCAGCCTGAAGAAGAATTGGTGAGAGAGATATACAACACATTTGAAAATGTATATATATTTTATTTAATATATTTGATCTACCCAGTTATGTATGAACCTACAGAGCTTTATTGGAGGCTTTGACCACTGGCAGCAGCCTCAGAAGAGCCTCCTCTGAAGCAGAGTATTTCTTCAGGTCAAACTCGTCCAGCTCTTCTTCTGATGACAGTAAGATGAAGACCAGAGCCGACCACTGAGCAGGGGAGATTTTGACTGTAGAGAGACTTCCTGATCTCAGGTACTGTTGGATCTCCTCCACTAGAGAATGGTCATTCAACTCATTCAGACAGTGGAACAGATTGATGTTTGTCTCTGCAGAGGGATTCTTCTTGATCTTCTTCTTGATGTACTGGACTGTTTCCTGATTGGTCTGTGAGCTACTTCTTGTCTGTGGCAGCAGGCCTCGTAGGAGAGTCTGATTGGTCTGCAGTGAAAGGCCCAGGAGGAAGCGGAGGAACAAGTCCAGATGTCCATTTGGACTCAGTAAGGCCTTGTCCACAGCACTCTGGTAGAGATATTTTACTGCGGATCTGGGTCTGAATAGCCTAGACCAGCTGGAGGCTTCTGACAGTGGATTGACACCAGTCTTGATGAATGAGACCATGACATGAACAGCAGCCAGAAACTCTTGAATGCTCAGATGGACAAAGCAGAAGAACTGGTCCTGGTGCAGCCCCCACTCCTCTTTAAAGATCTGTGTGAAGACTCCAGAGTACACTGAGGCTTTTCTGATATCAATACCACACTGTTTCAGGTCTTCTTCATAGAAGATCAGGTGGCCTTCCTCCAGCTGCTCAAAAGCCAGTTTTCCCAGAGAGAGAATCATGTCCCTGTTCTGTGTCCAGTGTGGATCTGTTTCAGTTCCCTCATGATACTTGGCACTCTGCAATTTGGACTGAACCACCAGGAAGTGGATGTACATCGCAGTCAGGGTATTGGGCAGGTTTTCTGTGTCACAGGTTTTCAACAGATGCTTCAGAACTTTAGCAGTGATCAAGCAGAACACTGGGATGTGGCACATGTTGTGGAGGCCCCGTGAATTCTTGATGTGGGAGATGATTCTGTTGGCCTGCTGCTCATCATCTCTGAAACTCTTCCTGAAGTAGTCTTCTTTCTGTTGGTCATTGAAGCCTCTCACCTCTGTTACCATGTCAATGTACTCAGAAGGGATCTGACTGGCTGCTGCAGGTCGTGTGGTTATCCAGATGTGAGCAAGCGGAAGCAGATTCCCCTTGATGAGGTTTGTCAGCAACACCTCCACTGAGGTTGACTGTGTAACATCATCCAGGAACTCGTTGTTCTTGAAGTCTAGAGGAAGTCGACACTCATCCAGACCATCAAAGATGAACATAACTGGGAATTTGTCAAACCTGCAGATTCCTGCTTTTTTGGTCTCAGGAAAGAAGTGGTGAAGAAGTTTCACCAAGCTGAACTGTTTCTCTTTCAGCTGATTCAAATCTCGGAAAGGGATTGGAAATATGAATTGCATATCCTGGTTGGCTTTGTCTTCAGCCCAGTCCAGAGTGAGCTTCTGTGTTAAGACTGTTTTCCCAATGCCAGCCACTCCCTTTGTCAGCACTGTTCTGGTTGGTTCATCTCTTCCAGGTAAGGGTTTAAAGATGTCTTCACTTTTGATTGTGTTTTCTGGAATCACTGGTTTCCTGGATGCCGTTTCAATCTTCCTGAATTCATGTTCATTGTCGGCCTCTCCAATCTCTTCCTCTGTGAGGAAGAGCTCTGTGAAGATCTCTTTCAGAAGTATCAACTTTTCTGAGTTTGTGATTTCCTCAAACAAACGCTGAAACTTCTTCTTCAAGTTGGATTTGTGTTTAGTCCGGCACTCTGCAAGCATCTCTGAATGAACAGACAACAATGAGAGAATGGTATAGTAATTATGAGTAATGCTAAGATTTCCTGTTAAATGTCCATATTCTAAACTGAATTTATTTAGTAAGCTCATCCTGGCGTTTAATGGAGTTTAAGGTATAAGCTGTTGTACAGTCAGTTATTATTACTCAACCGGGAGTTAGGGTGAGGGTCATGCAACAGGGAGTTTGATGCAACCAATCAGATTCTCTATAGACACTTTTCCACTGTGCTGATAATTCCTACAATCTGTGCTTTATTGTTTGTGTTGGCAACTTTTGTGTTGAACAAGCAGATACTTTCTATACTAAAATGGCAGCCTGCCCCTCTTCACAAATCTATTGTCTGAACATAGGCTAATGAAAGCAGACTCACACTCTATATACATTTCATTTAGGGCTGTCAATCGATTAAAATATTTAATCGCTATTAATTGCATGATTCTCCATAGTTAATCACGATTAATCGCAAAATTAATCACACTCTTTTTTTAAATCGGTTCTAAATCTTCTTTAAACGGAGGTACCTTAAATCTGGTATTTTCTTGTGCCAGTTAACAACACTTGAGAGCTTTGTTCAAATATGCACTGTTGCATGTATTATCATTAGCTATTATCATAGGGGTAAGTATTTGGCCATTGGTATTGTTACTGGGAATACACATCTCTCAGGCTGCACTCTGTGAAGTTAACTGTGCTATCCTCCACATCTCTCGAGCCACAGTGTGTGCAGACAAGAGCAGCTGTCTCAGCTCTCTCCCCCCTCTCTCTCTATCCCCCTGTCTCTCTCTCTCTGCCTGTCTCTCTCTCTCTGCCACGGTCTATATATATGAGGGCAGAGAGAGAGAGACAGATGATTGTAATATATATATATGTTGGTCTCGACCTAGTTTCAAGATGAAGACCAGTCATGTTGCCTCACATCACAATAGACATCAGCTCCCAGCCTAAGTCAAGTGTAATCCTAGTGTGACGTCCGTTATGACGTGTGACTCACCCCATCCTCAATAGCAATCAGCCCCTGTCAACATGCCAATATGACGTCACTGCGGAGGCTATGAGGTGGCAGTACATATAGCCATGCTCAGCACGTCATCATCCGCTTTCCCTGATCCTTCACCTCCATGGTCGCTGTACCTGGGCAGATCGTATCCCCTCCTCTGAAGCTGCGTTTCGCCCCACCCACCTCCCCAGTCCACCACCAACATCTTGACTCCTGAAGAATCCCCTACGGGGGGGGGGGGGGGCGGGGATTCTCTATCCTAGTCTGAGCAGATGCCCTCCTCTCTCACCACAAGAAGAGAGGCATCTTACCACGGAGTCATTACGCCAAAGAATCAGTTGCCATGCTGCCATGCCATATAATTAGTTTCCATACCATTTCATGCCATAGAACTATGCCATTCGTGAATAAAGCTCGCTTGTTAAACTTTACCCACTGGTCTCTCATAATTGATATATATATATATATATATATATATATATGTATATAATATATATTTGAGAGAGACTGAGAGAGAGTAGGCTAAGACTAGTTACTGCGTATTCCCACTAACTAGTAGCAATAATAACAATACCAATGGCCAAATACTTACCCATACTAATGATAATAGCTAATGATAATAGCTACCCCCCATGCAATAGTGTATGTTTGCACAAAGCTCTCAAGTGTTGTTAACTGGCACAAGAAAATGTCAGGTTTAAGGTACCTCGGTTTAAGGTAGATTTACAACAGATCAAATTAATTGTGCGATTAATCGTGATTAACTGTGGACTCACACTTTATACATTGTTGGCAAAAAGTGTTTTTAAATAATTTTGTCATATATGTCATATCTTACAAATCATTTTATGTGATGCATGCTTGCATAAAGTCCCATTTTATATTTGTCCCATTACTTACCTTTGGGTCCTGAACTGGTGTTTAATAATCGTTGCAGTAGATCATTCCTGGGGATCTTCCTCAGAACCTCTTTGGTCACCTCCAGAGTGTATTCGCTGTAGGTCTGCACCATGTGATCTACTGTGCCCGGCCTGTCTGCCTTCTCCAGGCAGCTCTTTGGGATGGCTGGGAAGTCTTCCAGGATGCCAGTCTGCTGCAGGAACCACTTGAACTCATTGAACTCGTCTTCTCCCAAATCCTTCAAAGTTCCCAAGAGCAGCTCTACAGGTGTCACCATCGTTGCTCCCTGATGAGAAGACATTAGGATTAGTTGACCATACTATTGATGCAGTAACTGTGAGCTTGCAGATAATAGTGCCCTCATCTGACTGGCAGTTCTCATTTTTGAATGGCTCTGGTTCCAGGAAGTGAATTTCCCATTCATTCGTTTCAGAACATTCTTATAAAGTTTGAATCCTGGAAGCAAGCCAACCAGCTAAGATATGAATCATGACTATGAAACAACAACAACAAAAGGGGGGTAAATGGCAAATGTTTTTTTGTTTTATTGTTTGCAGTTTTCTCTTCTTTTTTCTTCTTCTCTATTGTGTGGCTCATAATACTGTCAATTAGTGGTGTAAAATTAATTTCCGGTTTATACTGCAGTGCTTATATATCGTTCCTCCACAGAGATGCTAAATCGAGTCGAGTCGAGTAGTAATAATCATGATAGTAATAATATAATAAGAATCTCTGTGTGTGAGTGAGCAAATTCTGTTGGGCCACAGCTATGCCATTTTACGTGCGACTGTGCAGAGCTGGATTTTTAATTAGGGACGAATAATGTCTGAAAGTCCAAATGCCAAAAATGTCACAGGAAGGACAAAACCCTACATGCTCCCCTGTAAAACTGCTCAACACCCCAGGGTGTGCTGTTGTTTTCCTATGGGCAGAGCGCTGCTGCATATCATTGGGCGTCACTGCTCTCCATGGGAAAACAATGGTACAGCAGCAGTGCTACACTTAGCGTCACAAAATAAAATAAATACACAGCGTTCAAATTTGCCACCGAGCGCTGCGCTCCACGTTCAAATTATTTCAACTTTGACCTCATTACCGCTGACCTTTCATGAGTGCATGACACATGTGGAAGGAACCTCGGTCCAGAGATGGGAAGTAACAAAGTACCATACTTCATTACTGTACATTACTGATTTTTCGGGTATCTGTACTGCTGAGTATTTATTTTTCTGACAAGTTTTTACTTTTACTCCCTACATTTTAACACAAGTATCTGTACTTTCTACTCATTTTCAAAACAAGCTCGTTACTTAAGTTTGAATGCACAACAACAACGATTAAAGAAAGACAGAGAAGAAACGGGGCAGAATGAATAGAGATAGCTCATTCCAGGCTCCGCCAATAGTATGGAATGGCACTCGTGCGGTCCCCTAAATGTCAGCTTGTGATTGGCTCTCTGTCAATGTTACGAAACTTAATTGGCTAGACAGTCTCCTAAGGGGGCGTTGACATAACCTGGAAAAAAAGTGCACAGTCCACCCACCAGACCACATCATGTATCGATGTATCAGAACCACACACCAAACGTGAGAACACTGCCATAAGAGAGACGAGAGACGGACTCTCGGTCGCGCTGAGAAATTGCGTCTGTGAATAGTGATGTTCATGTCAGCCAGAGGAACCAGCAACATGAGCGATGCCGCTGAAAGTGAGGTTGAAGTTGTCAACACTGCAGACGCGAACGAGCCAGACGCTCTGGCAGTGTAGCTTTTTCTTTTTCCAAGTCTCTTGTTTACTTGGCGTAATAGTTGTCTGATCAGACACTAGAGAAAGAAACACAGGACAAGCAGGGTATAGTTACATCTTGGCTTGTGTTTTCGAAACTCAGTGTTTGTATGTGCTCCAGAGGCTTCAATAAAGTAGGAGACACCTTGTAACAGTTAAACTTTTGTGATTAATGATTTGCATATTCATATATCCTGCAAATATGAATGAGGGAGGAATAGATGTCATTTTAAGGATTTGAATGGGATAATTTGACTGTTTTTGTGGAAAAACTACAGCACAGAGTTTTAAGATGTATAAAAACACGTTTGTAGGGGATATTTTAAGTTCAATAGTCTTCAAATTATATTATTAATATATGATGTGAGGTTCAGTTACATTTAGCTTTGCACAGAAACATCCGGTAAAAATACTTTTTACTTTTACTCATTGAGTATATTTTATAGCCTGTACTTTTTTACTTTTAATTGAGTAAATAGTTGAATCAGTACTTCTACTTTTACCAAAGTCGTTTTTTTACACAAGTAACTGTGGAAGACCAGGGATAGTTGTAACATGGGTCAGTTGTAACACTTTCCATTCCTCCAATCAGGAGCAAGTTATGAATCACCTGATTCACTCTGCACATGCTCAGTTTAGTCCTTAGTCCACATGTGAGGAAGTAGCAGCCTGTGGCAGATATAGCCAATGTTAGGAGGAAAAAACTAATTTTGAGGTAAGAAAGTATATATTTTTACTTAATTTATTTTTTTGATAGCATTGCCTGCTTTGTAGTTAAACTCATCAAACTTAACTCATTTTAATTATGTGTCTATTTTACATGCAAATTGTTAGTGCTAATGTTTTAGCTGGTAACTGTAAGGTAAGCTACTTCATAGAGACAGTCTGCATGTCTGGGAACGCCCACAAAATGTTAAACGGCTGGCGCGCGTGTGGGGTAAAACCGCCGATATATCTCATGGGCTGACTCACCAAAAGACGGTGCTGCGGCTCTAAACTACATGTTTGGGGGTTCTAGAGCAGAACACATGACGTCTGCTCAGATGTGCGTTTACTGCGGTGGTTAAATACCCGATCGTGTCTGCCTGGGCTGGGCTATCAGCTAAATTCTAACTTTGCTGAATGGATAGAACGGGGGTTTTTACCCCACCCTGACCACGCCCCCAGTCAGGCTGAGCCAGCTATTGTGGGCGTTCCTAGGGCCTGTATGGACGTTCCCAGACATGCGGACTGTCTCTATGGCTACAAGTGTCTGGGTCAGTTGTAACACATGAACAAATCGTACAAACTACCCCAAGCAAATGTGTAATTGTATTTATGTTTTCTTTGAAGTTCAGTATGACTCAGTCTTGGCAGAGAAAGACTGACTGTACAAAATAGTGACTCCCTGGACTTCAACTCCCATGATCCTCCTCACCTCACATTTGCCCTTTCCCCTGATTCACCCACCCATGCACACCTGCCAGCACTCCGGACTAATTACATTCAGCCACCTTGTCTGTATTTAAACCCTCAGTATTCGTTACCCTTTGAGAGTGGTATCTTTGTTTGCTCCTTATCATGTGTGCGTAAATGACTTAAGTTTGTTGTATTGTGTTTGGTTAACCTCATCATGTTACCTGTTTATGTGTTTAGCTATTATGTTATGCTGTAGCAGTGCTGGATTAAGGTTATGTTTGTTTCTACTTTTGCCTTAAGTAATATTTTTCGGACACACTAAAGTTCAGTTGGTGCACATTTGTTCAGTTTAAATGTTAGTGTAGAGCTAGTCTCGACGCCAGACCCATGAGAGTTCTTACGCTGATCTCTCTCTGGGTCTGATACACTATGTTACTGCATGCTGCAGATCTCTCTCTGGGTCTGATACACTACGTTACTGCATGCTGCAGAGCTCTCTCTGGGTCTGATACACTACGTTACTGCATGCTGCAGATCTCTCTCTGGGTCTGATACACTATGTTACTGCATGCTTCAGATATCTCTCTGGGTCTGATACACTACATTACTGCATGCTGCAGAGCTCTCTCTGGGTCTGATACACTATGTTACTGCATGCTGCAGATCTCTCTCTGGGTCTGATACACTATGTTACTGCATGCTGCAGATCTCTCTCTGGGTCTGATACACTATGTTACTGCATGCTGCAGATCTCTCTCTGGGTCTGATACACTATGTTACTGCATGCTGCAGATCTCTCTCTGGGTCTGATACACTATGTTACTGCATGCTGCAGAGCTCTCTCTGGGTCTGATACACTACGTTACTGCATGCTGCAGATCTCTCTCTGGGTCACACTACGTTACTGCATGCTGCAGATCTCTCTCTGGGTCTGATACACTATGTTACTGCATGCTGCAGAGCTCTCTCTGGGTCTGATACACTATGAGGCCATTTACACCTGGCATTAACATGCGTTTTCTGCCATCAGATTGCAATCCGATTGTATTTTATACAGGTGTAAACACCCCCAAAACGCATTGAAGAAGGATTGCAATCTGATCGGCCAAACCACCTCCGGAGGTGGTCAGGGACGCATTATGACAACATTTAACACAAGTGTAAATGCAATGCGTCCTCTCAAAACGCATTCAGCAACTACCATACGGAAATACATAATCTTCATCTTCTTTGCAGTTTTATGGCGGTTGGCATCCTTAAATGTTGCCTTACCGCCACCTACTGGATTGCTAAAACTACATTGCAAATTACGGAAATACGTCCTCGCACGCCGCGAAAGTTTATCTAGTTAGCACAAAGAAATAACACAGCCAGAGCTAGCGTTACACGCTAACGTTAACAGCAAGGACTAACTAACGCTATGGATGAAGACACTCGTGGATGGAGTCACGAGGAGACCAAGTGTCTGCTTTCAATTTGGTCTGAGGAAAGTATACAAGCTAAACTTGGCAGTGCATATCGCAACCGACCCATTTATTAAGTAGTGGCTAAGAAACTGGCAGAGAATGGCCACAACAGGACCTGGCTACAATGTCAGCGAAAAATTAAACACCTGAAACTGGCTTACAGACAGGCCAAGAACAAGAACAAGAAAAGTAGCAGGGGCAGGGCAACGTGTCCTTTTGATAAAGAAATAGATGCAATGCTGGGTGATTGGCTAGCCTTGTACCAAGATGCTGATTACATTACACTACATCAGATGTAGTGTAATGTAATCAGCGTCTTGGTACAAGGCTAGGTGATCGGCCATCGTTTTGTCCAGGTGAAGGGGACGTCATCGACTCTGAAGATAATAACGCTAGCATGGACTCCACCAACAGTGCCAGCGACAGGACAACGGGAATTAAATTGACATTGTCAATGATAAAGATGGTATGTTGTGATCCTCCCTCAACTTGCTATACCCGTAACCTTAAGGTTAATACATATTTACGCTAGTTTCCCCATTAAACCAGGCTATCGTTAGCTGTAACGTTAAACCAAATTGTCACCGCGACGTGTTTCTCCAGCTGTACTGCCGAGCGCAACTGCGTGTCTCTTCTGGATAGGTTGGGTCGCAGTTTATCGCAAATAAAATCAAATGTTTGACGGCGCATACGCAGATTTGACACCCAGTCTTCATCCTCGAAGGTCCCCAACACTATCCTCTCCCACCAGTCTTGACTGGGTTCCCGCACCCAGATAGTCCTTGACAGTGGTGGCACTGATAACAGCTGTAATAAAAGCAGCCGCATAAAACATATTTCTCCTCTGCCTTCGTTCTTGGTATTTTAGCTGTTGAAGACGGCTTCTTCCACGAAAAACCAACAAAAGCCCATGCAATAGGGCAGCTTCACGGATGGCTAACATATTCTTTCAATTGTTGTCGCTGTTGTTGTTGTTGTTGAATAGGAGATTAGTTTGTGAGGTCTGCTTCTTTCTGCTCCGTGTTGTTGTAATAAGCCCGCCAAAACGAAAGGGGGCGCGTGGGATGACGTTCGAGCTGGAGAGCAATCGGATTGCAATCTGTTCACCTAAAACGCATGTTAGTGCCAGGTGTAAATGGAATCAGGCTGAAGTGATCAAATACAATCTGATTGCAATCTGATGGCAGAAAACGCATGTTAATGCCAGGTGTAAATGGCCTCTATGTTACTGTATGCTGCAGATCTCTCTCTGGGTCTGATACACTATGTTACTGCATGCTGCAGAGCTCTCTCTGGGTCTGATACACTATGTTACTGCATGCTGCAGAGCTCTCTCTGGGTCTGATACACTAGGTTACTGCATGCTGCAGAGCTCTCTCTGTGTCTGATACACTATGTTACTGCATGCTGCAGATCTCTCTCTCAACCCACTCATGGGAGGCACAGCCCATTTTTCGAACCACTCTCTCATTGCTCATTGCTGCTACGACCTGTCACTCATTCAATTTCACCCCCCTAGACGCGCCCCCAAACCCCAGCAGTGGCTGTGAAGTGATACAGACTCAGTAGTATGCGGAGCGCAGCGATTCAACGTAATATTTGAGTCTGGGGAGACACTAGTGTAGAGCTGACTGACAGTGCAAGACAATTAAGCACACTAATATTCAGTTGGTGCACATTTGTTAAATTTGATTATATAACAGTAACTAACATACTTGAGACACACACACACACACACACACACACACACACACACACACACACACACACCAGTTACTGTATGTTAAAAAGTAATGTAATTGTTAAATAAAAAGCTTTCAATATCTTAAGTTTTTGTTTTAATCCTTACTTCATAATGTTACATTTCACCCCAAGGTGTGTTACAACTAACCCAGACTATGGGGTGGATTGTAACATTTCACTCGTTGTGTTTGAGACTAAGCCATGCATTTTCTGTATGTGTTGCAGAGGTAACAGCTACACTATGATAGCAGACACATGTAATTAGTTTGTATACAATTTTGAATGCACTGGCTTTAAAGAGCTCCAAGATACAGACAGAAATGTCCAAAATGTTACAACTATCCCCTGCCTGGGTCTACCATGTCTCTGTTCAAGCTACAGACTAGTTAGCTGTAGGATCCGCCTCCTCCACCAGGGCAATTTAGAGAGAGAGTGGCATCAGCGGAGGACCAAAATGTGTGACTCATTAGCCAATGAACAACAGCCAGGAAGGGGTCTCGCTCTACTTTTGAATGACTCATCAATCAATCAATGAATCAATCAACTTTAATACATGTCCCAGAAGGGCACTTTGGTTTACATCAGGCAGTAGTGGTTATTAAAAGATACACTAGGAACATTATTACTAGTTTGAGAGTAATAAAGGCACACTTCAATATTATACAATACATATACATTTGTTGCAATATGTACAGATTCCAAAAGACCATCCCTGCTGCCAGTCGCAGCGTGCGCTGCACCCTTTGCAACTAGCTCATCAACAAACGCAAGAGGCTGCCATAACATACAGCGCCGGATGTGTCAGAGAAGGAAAAAAAAGGGGGGGGGGGAGGAGGGTGCAAAAAGCTAGGGGGAGTGTGTGAAGGCGGGGGGATTGGGTGGGGGAAGAGGGTGGTGGGATGGGGTGGGATGTGCGTGCGTGCGTGTTTGTGTATGTGTACCGGTATATATGAGTCCTTGAGTCTGTGTGTTTATGTGTGAAGTATGCCTGAAGTAGTGCTGCACGATTAATCTAATCGCAATCGCAATCGCGATGTCAGCACGTGCGATTACATAACCGCAAAAGTGTGCAATTATTATCATTTTTTCACGTCTTTTTGAGTGTGTGTGTGTGTGTGTGTGTGTGTCCTCTAACGTTACACGCGACGCAGCAAACATACGTTTCTCTGCCATCACACTGTGGGCATCAACACTAGCGGGAGGCTTCTCCCATGCACTCCCGCAAATTAGTAATGTTATGCGCAGCAAAGTTACATTTTACCGAGGGGGAGAGAGAGAACATCCATGATCGCTAACAGCTAGCTATGCTAATAACTAGCTTGCCGTTCAGAAACGCATGTAAACAGCCGTGTGATTAGTGAGAACGTCAGTAAAATAAGGAGAGAGCTGCAGGTGCTTATGCAGAACTAGTGCACAGTGGGTAATGACCCGCTGTGATGAAGAATATAGCGAGATTAACAAGGTTGATAGCAAAACACTGTCGCAGCTGCCAGCAGCAGCACCTCCAGGCTTCAACTAGCGTTTAGCCTGTCACATGACGCCTTCATGGTCCCTCGATAAAGTATGCAGAAATATGCACGTTACCGCACCACTCTCTCAAGAAGCGTCATGTGAGTGTGGCGTTTAAGGCCATCTGTCGCTACAAAATAAATAAACGGGGTGTATCATTGTATTACTCGACAGACATGTAACTAACTTTGCCAGTCTGAGCCATCTTCTATGTGCTGTAACACAGTGCAGTTTCTATTTTTCTGGTGTTTCTTTTTTACATGTTTGGGACAGGCAAATGTCTCAAAATGTTTTATTTTTTTGTAAAGATAATTTTATTTCAAGTTGTTTTATTTTTTTTAGTTTTAATATATTTTAAATTGTAACATATTTCATGTATTTTAGTCTGTGATACGTGAAACCGTGGTATTTTTGTCCAAGGTTATCATACCGTCAAAAACTCATGCCGGCACATCCCTAGATACCTCTTGTTTATTATATCGCAATCACAATCGCAATCGCAATATTGTCCACCCTAATCGCTAATCGCACCTTTCCCCCAAATCGTGCAGCACTAGCCTGAAGCTCCTTTCAGGGTCACGACACAAATCTCGGCGGCGGGTGAAGAGCGCGACAACACAGCAGGGGCCGTATTCCTAAAGATTCTTAGTGCAAAGAGTTGCTCCTAGTGGCCAAATTCTAAGAAAATTCTTAGAATCATGATGTTTTCTTAGAATTTCCCCTAAAAGTGAAGAGTAGATCCTAGTAAAGATAAAAGGTATTCCTAAAGAATACTAGCTCTTAAGAGAGCTCCTAAGGTGAGATCTGTTAAGAGCAGGGAAGAGGACTTTTAACACCTTAAGTGCCATAGCCGAAATAATTCGTCTTACATAATCCAACGCTTGAGTGCCAGAGCCGAAATAACTCGTCTTACATGTTTTTTTGACGGTGGGACATCAATCAACCCCTTTTACATCTTCGAGATAACTATTGGAGCAAGAGCATGTGTGTAATCTATTTTACCGACCACTAAGTGGCGACAGAGACAGAGAGAAGCCACAGCCACGGGACCCGTGGACCAAAAGCAGCCGCCTCCCGCGGAAATGGCTTGGCGATTTTACAGTCAGAAGCCCGGAGACACACACACAGAACGGACAGAGATCCCCTCCCCCCAGAGCCGCGGAGCAACGCGCGAACACACACACACACACACACACACACACACACACACACACACACACACACACACACACACACACACCGCGGGAGCAAGCCATTCAAGGAAATGGCGAGGCGATTTTACAGTAATCCATTTCAGACTCGTCCCCGCACGCAGGCAAGCAGGCAGGCAGGCACGCAGACAGGCAGGCAGGCAGCAGCAACGCGCTTCTGACACGCCCGCTGTTAGAGCCAGGAGGAAGGAGGAGAAGACACACGGAGGGAGGAGTTTGAATGAGAGGGGTGTTTCCTGTTGTTATGGAGGAAATTACTGTTCAAAACTATTGTTTAGAATGTCTGACGGTCTTACTGATGCCAAAAATGAATGGTTAAAGTGACTGTTTCACAAAAAGCCATTTATCTCTGAATAAATTTCCAGACGCTGAAACCATGCTGTACTCAACGGCTAATATCTACATAACTACTAACTCTGCAAACTAACTCTTTTAGACAGAGAAAGCACACATTCTATTAGTTATTTTTAGATGATTGGTGTTCATGAATTCTTAACAGAAAAGAATCCTCGGCTGTTCTAAAATGAGCCAGAATCGTCAAAAACACCCCTGGCACAACTTACCTACAGGAATGAAAACATGGCTGGCACTCAATGTGTTAAGAGGCATAGGAGTTCCCTAAGCAGAGGAGAAAATGGCGGAAAGAAGAGGCAGGAGAGATATTCTCCAAACACTGGATGACAGTGAATTAATTAAACGCTACAGATTGGATCGTGCAGGAATCATGTTCGTGGTTGATCTCATTAGAGATGCGCTTACTTCTCCAACCCAACGCCACAATGCAATATCACCGGAAATGAAAGTCATCACAACACTGAGGTATTTAGCAACAGGTAAAATGCAACAATGCAGCAGTGATGACTTGGGTCTGTCACAACCCTCCATCAGCAGGGTCATCAAGCAAACACTGACAGCGCTGTCACAGCCTCATATTGTGACACAATTTGTTTCATTTCCGCTGGATGTCCACACTTTACAGGCTCACAAAAGGGCATTCATGGACATCGCAGGATTCCCCGGTGTTGTGGGTGTAATCGATGGGACACACGTCCGAATAACTGCACCGTCAGAAGATGAACCCGTCTTCGTGAACAGGAAAAGATTTCACAGCATCAATGTTCAATTTTTTGCAATGCTGACTATAAGATTTTGGACATTGTTGCTAAATGGCCAGGCTCAACACATGATGCCAGAATGCTCTCTGAGAGTGGCCTCAGACAGCTTTTCGAGGGACATTATGTGCCAGCCAATTGCCACTTCTTGTTGTTTTTAAGATAATTTTGAAGTATAGCTTACTATTCATTTAACAGAGATTTTCTTTTTATGTAAAATATTATTTATAATTACACAGTCTTCATAGAGATTAGATTCTATGATTAAGTTTATTGATTTGGCGGTCCATTCTATGCTCATTATCACCAAAAGTGTATTTTTATCTAGCTTTTAGGATCAACCAATCACAGCTTTTGAAATGATGACTCATACCTGGCAACGGGGTCAACCACACCTCCTCACTAAGATAGGAGTTTCTGTCCATTCCTTGCTCAGAGTTCTCTGAGAATGTTCTGGAATCACTCCTAAGCTAAGACTCCTTGCTAGGACAGCTAGACAGCCTCAAAATGCCCAGACCAAAGTCAACAACAGGTGTCCATGAGGGGCGGGGGAGGGGTGGAGGTGTAGAGCTCTACATTGCAATGAATCTTCAGGGGGAGTTTCTTGCGAGCGGCCTTGCCGGGCCAACAAGCGAGTGGGGGCGCCGGAATCAAGATAGGATGTTTGGTTAGGGGAGGGAAAACAGCATTCCAATTGATTTCTGCTCCAGACATGGTCTCCAACTAAGCACTTCCATGCAGAGCAGTGAATTTCTCCAAAATGTGATCCATCTTGCGATTCAGATCAGAAATCGCACCATCCATCTTGCGATTCTGATCAGAAGTCATAACAGTCTGAGTACTCACGGCTCGGCCCACCTCGTTTAACATGTTTAACATGACGGGTAGCTTTGGGCTTTCTTGAATGGCTCCCATCATTTTTACTTTCCGATAGACTAGGGCAACGCTCAATCCAAGAAGCAAATGTCCAAATGCTGCCAGGCAGACAACCCGCCACTTCTCCCATGAGTCCATAATATAGCCCGCAGAAAAAGTACCGTCTGGGCAGATAGGTTCCCCTGAACCAGCGCTTCTCGTGGAATTTTTTTTGTCAATTGCGTTGAGAGACCAGCTTATCAGTTCCATGATTACTTCAGATAGTTTCGAAGAGTAGCCCGGTCAGGACGAGTGAGCAGGCAGTGGGAGAGACGGAGAGAGGGAGAGACAAGAAAAAGCGACCGCCTTCGTTGAGAGCAGAGCAAGCATTAGCCAATGAACAACCAGGAAGGGGTCTCACTCTAATTTTGAATGCTAAAATGAAGCTGATAATGTACCATTTGATTCTATACACGGCTCTGGCTGTGACTAGTCATCTGTTTACTGTGCTACACTCTGTTCACCAGTAGAGGGTGATATTTTTCATCTCATATGAAGCTCTGAGTGCTCAACACATTTTAGACCCAGTGTGTGAGAAACCCACAATGCTTCAGAAAGTTGCTCATTTCACCATCACTAGTGGTTATCTGTCTTCACTTCCTGTATTTCTGTGAGCTGGTAAACAGGACTGAAAGTCACACTTCCTCTTCTAGCACAGAAACCAGCAGAAACAATATACATAAAAAAAAGTATACTGCACAAATAAACAGGAGGTGGTAGTGGATTGCTTTCTTTAGCCCTGTTATTATTAAACCAACAAATGTAACATTCAAATGAAAGTATAACACTTAATCATAAAGAGAGCAATACTGCATGTGGAAGTTTGATTTATCTAATTTAGCTTTACTATGGAAGTCAGTGTGTGTGTGGGGGGGGGGGGCTGCTGAAAAGTGAATGTGAATCATATTATCACATGTTGTAACATGCTGCATATCTGAGTGTAGAAACACCAGGAGAGCCTGCACTTTCCTTCAGATAGACCAACCAGGTCCATCACAAAATTTTAAAGGATTTTCTTTGTCACTCTGGAAATTTGTATGTTTAATATTAATATATTAATATATTTATTTATTCTAACTAGTCAGAGCAGAGATTTTTGAAATTAATGCAGTATTGAGCAAGATAGCATCAGCCCGCCAGCACCTGCAATGGCTATAATATAATCACACGAGGGAAATCACACCGTACGATCTCATTGCTGCAATGGATAGCAAACAACATGGAGTCTGTCTTTTTATAGACCTATCTAAGGCATTCGACACTGTCGATCATGAGATCCTGCTAAATAGACTAGCCAATATAGCAGTTGCCTGGTTTAAAAACTACCTGTCAGATAGAACCCAGTGTGTAAAGTTTGATGGAAAATTTATCTGATATCTTAACTGTCCACAAGGGGGTGCCACAGGGCTCTGTGCTTGGTCCACTTTTATTTACAATTTTTATCAATAATGTGGGTAAAAATGTGCCAGACGCGTCTTTTCACTTTTATGCTGATGACACCGTCATTTATTGTTGTGCAACATCTTTAATAAGGGCTTTTGAACAGCTACAAATAGCCTTTGATATGGTTCAGGCACAGTTGCACCAGCTGAAGCTTGTCTTGAATGCAGGCAAGACCAAGCTTATGTTTTTTTCCAAATCTAAGAAGGAACCAATTGTCCCAGGCATAATGACTACGCAGGGCAAGGTTATTGAAAGAGTGTCGACATATAAGTATTTAGGTTTTATAATAGATGATGGTCTTACTTTTAAAGCACATATTGACACTCTTGTCAAAAAAGACTGAAGTTAGGTTTTTATTTCAGAAACAGAGCGTGTTTTTATGCTGAGGCTAGAAAGAGGCTTGTTTTGGCTACCTTCTTGCCAATATTAGATTATGGTGACATTCTTTATATGTCTGCACCTGTGACAGCGTTGTGAAAGCTGGACACAGTGTATCATGGTGCACTTAGGTTTGTGACAAATTTGAAGTCCCGGACACATCACTGTACCCTCTACATGAGCGTAGGCTGGCCCTCCTTAACGTTACGGAGGATGTCTCATTGGTTTATTTTCATTTATAAGACCATCTTGAGACAACTACCATCTTATCTATGCTCCTGCATTAATTTACAAGAAAATAGTTCTTATCAGCTTAGGTCTCAAAACTGCATCCTGCTGACTGTACCTAAGACAAGGACTGAGTTTGGCAAGAAAGCTTTCCAGGTGTCTGCCCCTCTGGCCTGGAATGAACTCCAACGCTCACTAAACCTCCAGGTGCTAGTCCCTATGAGTATTTTTAAAACCAGGGTAAAAAATATGGAGGAAGCTGAAATCCAGGTCTGCAAATGTTTTGATCCATAATGAACTTGTATACAACCCTGTTGCTGAGTAAATGGATGTGTATTTTCTTACGTTTTAGATGTTTTTGTTTGTATTGTTTATGTTAAAATGTGTCTGTAACTTTATGCTGCTTTCTTGGCCAGGTCTCTCTTGAAAAAGAGATTTTCAATCTCAATGAGACAAACCTGGTTAAATAAAGGTCAAATAAAAATAAAGGAAGTAGAGTCACTGATGGGATTTGCTGATCTTGAGACTGGTGTTGAGATCCCATGATAGGGATTCATGGATGGTGGTCCCGAGGAACCGGAAGGAGGTGACCGGGCCTAAAAAAAAAAGTTGTTCGGTTCCGGTTTCCGACCGACCCTGTCAATTTACGTGTGACCCAAATTTATTTTATGAGCTTGTTGATTTGACGGTGGCGCTAAGGGGCGGGGTTTGCCACTGCGCGAAGGTGCTTTCCGCTACGGATACTTTAAAACGAAAATGGCAGGGAGCATGACGGACATGTGCTTTGTGTCGCTTCTCTGCCCATGCAGCACTAGCGTGCCAACCAAAATTGTGAGATTGGGGTTAAAATCATTTGAAAATGTGCTTCAGGAAGTTAAACAGTGCCCTTGTATATTCGTATCAAAAAATGATAAAAAAAAAAACACGATTTCAGACAGCAGCCCGTCTTTATTGTCACACGAACACACTACAACACATGCATGCGGCCACTACACACACTCATGCTGACGGTGGCCGGTGAAATATGTCCTCTGCATTTGACCCATCCAGGCTTGTCCTTTCCTCCAGGGGGCAGGCCAGGAGCAGTGGTCGCTATTTCTTTCCAGCGCCTGGGGACCTTCATTGGACCATCATTGGACCAACTTCAGATGTTGTCGTCACTGGTCGGATGACGATCTTCTGCATGTTTTTAGTCGGGGGTTATGTACGGAGGAACCCCCTGGGGGGTACGGGGAGAACATGCAAACTCCACACAGAAAGGCCCTTTGGACGAGATAGCCCACCTGGGCAGTAGGCACTGAGGATATGGGGGGTCACAACTCCAGCGCCCACAGCGTCCCAGGTGGGAATTGAACCCAGGACCTTTGAGCTGTGAGGCGACAGCGCTTACCACTGCACCACCGTACCCCCACGTATGTGTGGGAACGCCCACAAAATGTTACTACAGCTGGTGCGTGAGACTAGACGGTGGAGGAAGAAAACATCTCAATGGGCTGACTCACCAGCCGACGGTGCTACATGCGGTTGGGGAGTCAAGAGCAGGTACATAGACGTCTGTTCAGATGTGCGTTTACTGCGGGGGTTAAATCCCCGATCCTGTCTGCCTGGGCTGTGCTAGCAGCTAAATGCTAATGTAACGGCGTCGTGTAGGTGGTACTTGCAGCAACCCATGTTAAGAGCTTGCCCAGGGGTGGGTACGAACCACCGACCTTCGGCTTGGGAGTCAAAGACACTAACCACTCCACCAAGAACTAGCTCCCTTGGCGGAGCTGATTAACATGCCTTTACTGGGGAGTGAGTTTAACCAAGCCTCTCTGGACTCATGAGGAATCCGCGCTGATTCACCTCGGTTACACTCACCCCCCTAAACTCACTCCACACCCACTGGGCATCCGGGTTCACGGCATCAATGTAACGGCGTTGTGTAGGTGGTACTTGCAGCAACCCATGTTAAGGGATTGCCCAGGGGTGGGTACGAACCGCCGACCTTCGGCTTGGGAGTCAAGTCAAGTCAAGTTTATTTGTATAGCACATTTCATACACAGATGCAGTTCAAAGTGCTTCACATAAAATGGATGACATAAGAAAATAAAAAAAGAGGATGAAATGTCTATTTTATCCTCTTTCAACAGCTTTGTCTTTATACTGTAGTTTGGACGCCAAGCATACCCTCTACTAGACTCAGCCCTCAGTCTTAATCCGTTTCACTACTGTAAGACTGAGAATATTACTATTTAAATCTTTTCATAACGTTAGGTGGTGCTGTTGGAAGCCTTGCATCGGAGAACGAATCATGAGTGTTGTGGGCGGCCCTGCTTTCTGGGGGCAGTGACGCTCATGCAGAACCGGTGCTGTCGCGTTTGCGGAGAAACATATTAATCACTTAGAAACAAACATAACCTGTTAATAGGACGTGTTTCATCCGGCCCCGGCGGCTAGAGGTCTTTCCCCCAGCGATAAGCCCGACTCCTGAGGCTAACGTTACAGAGCCTGCTGATGACTCACAGTAGCAAGCGGACCACTTCCGGGTAGGATTTTTTTTTGTAAAATAAACAACAGGTATAAACTCTCTTTGCAGCACATCAGTGTCTTGCTCTATATTGGAACTATGAAACATTGCATTGCTGCTACCAAATAAAATTCTAATAATAACTGTAGGCGTGTCTGCTGCCGGCCATTCTCGCCGGGCTCTGAACCAGATTTGGAACAGTAAATTCCCAGAAGTTTGGTGGTAAGGTGGCGCTGTTGGCGCCCCTCACCAAACGTCTGGAAACCGAGACTAACCCTCTACTGGTACCTTGCGTCTTCTGTTGCCCGTACATGCCACAGCATTGGGTTTGCATAAAATCAGATAGAGGCAATTCAAAGTGCTTCACATAAGATGGTCGACACAAGAAAATAAGAGAATAAAAGAAGAGGATAAAATAGACATTTAAAAGCATCACAACAGAGTAGTTGCAAAAATAGTTAAAAACTTAGGAGGAACAGAGGAATAAAACTAATTTTCTATCTGTCAGCAGTTAAAAGCGACGGTAAACATAAAAGTCTTTAGTCTATTTTTAAAAGTAAGTAAATGTTGATGTCTTCAGGCAGATTGTTCCAGCTAGCAGAAGCATAGTGGGTGAATGCAGTGTTGGGCAGTAGCTTGCTACAAGTAGCGAAGCTACATAGCTTAACTACATTTCTCAGTAGCTTGGTGGTAGCTTCACTACTTTTGAACCAAGTAGCTTTTTCAGTAGCTAAGCTATTTATAGACCCACGTAGCTTGTAGCTTCTTGCAAAAGCTACTCGCCAGAGAAAATCCATGAGCAAAGCACGCAGTGGAGATTTCTGCTGCGGTTTGGATTAAACAGGAGGAGACATTGCATGTCAAGTGTGCCTGTGTAGCCAATAAAGCACTTCCATTTCCATTATGACTGGCAACAAGTGTTGTTGTCTGATCCTTGCTTTTTAGCATCCTTGCCTCTCTTGCAGCAAGACCCGGCACTAGCTGCCTCTGATTGGGTTGGGTTTAGGCAATGAAGACTGATGATTGGTTAAGGGTAGGGCAAAATATGGCATGTGCTGGCGAAGTCGCTTCAGCAACGAACTTTGAAAGATGGCAGAGCCACTGGTAGTGATGAAGAAGACGTTCAGGTTTTATTGTCCGTTTTTTAATATTGTGCCAGTGAGAGTTTCAGTGTGTTTTATAATATAATAAACAATCAAAATGAGATTTTTTTTGCCTGCCTATTTGTTTGGTGGAAAGTTGTTCTTTGACATGAAGTTGATTCAATGTGAGAAAAAAAGTTGCTTTGATGTAGCAAGCTGCTTTTGCCATGTTGCTCAGACTTAGCTTAGCTTGCTACATTTCTCTGGGGATAGCTTCAATGTAGTTTAGCTATATTTAATCGAGAGTAACTGATAGCTTAGCTTACTACATTTTCCAAGTAGCTTGCCCATCACTGGGTGAATGCGGCTTTCCCATGATTTGATTTGATCCTAGGGACAGTTAGTAAGCCGGACCCTGCTGACCTGAGAGGTCTAGACGGTTCATAGCGTGGGAGCAATTCAGAGATGTATTTTGGGCCTAGGCCGTTAAGTGATTTGTAGACTAGTAACAGTATTTTTTAAATCTATTCTATGACACACTGGCAACCAGTGTAAGGACTTAAGAACTGGAGTAATATGATCAGTTTTCTTAGTCTTTGTTAGAACTCTAGCAGCAGCATTCTGACTGAGCTGGAGTTGTTCAAGTTATTTTTTGGAGAGACCAGAGAAAAGGCTATTACAGTAGTCTAGACAAAGACACTAACCACTCCACTCCACTAACCACTCCACCAAGAGAGCTAGCTCCCTTGGCGGAGCTGATTAACATGTGTTTATACTGGGGAGTGAGTTTAACCAATCCACTCTCTACCACTCGGGACTCACAAGGAATCCGCGCTGATTCACCTCGGTTACACTAACTATCCTGAATGGGAGAACGGGAGGATTTCCGGCACTGTTGCGTGTGTGTGTTTGTTGCTGTCGGTGGGCACTGCTGGCGCCGTCTGTGGCTGCCGCTCCTCTGTCAGTCTTCCTTTGCTCTTCACCTACTTTCTTCTGTTTCCCCGTCGATTTGTGTTTGTTTTCTCTTTATCTGTCTTCCCTGTTCATGTCTTTCACCACCTCACTCTCCCTGCCCCCTACTAGCCGGCTAACCATGGCCGTAGCTAGCTATGAGGACGGGGAGGTCCGGACCTCCCCTAATATTTCAGAGAAAAAAATAAAACAATCTGCATGGAAAAGCATGAAAAACACGGGATCTCTTTTATTTTGAAACGAAAGGCAGGTCAGGCAGGAAGTCATCTGACGCCGCGTCCGCGGTAACTTGATTCTGAGAGAGCAGCAGCATGGTGGTGAGTGATGACTCTCTGTCTGCCTGGCGAGATAATTGAAGGTGAGCGAGCTGCGAGACAGTGAGCGAGTGAACGACAGACAGTGAGTGACACTGACAGATTTTTTAGCAACAACCAAGAAAGTAAGTGTCTAGTCTGTCTCTTAAGTAATGTTACCTGTGTGACACGTTGGGATGCTACTGGCTAATCATGCATGATGCCAATTGCCAAGCTCCCGAAGTCAGGTATGCAGGTGGCTATATGCATGGTTTCAGTTTCATGACCCAATAAGTAACAAAAAGAGGTGGTGTAAAGTTAAAAACAACATAATATATTTTATTTTATTTTTCAATCGTTCCTATCAGGAATAAATAAATGTCCCTCTGTATGTTTTTTTTATTATCGATGATGACTTTGTGTGTTGTGTACGGCTTGGGTTGTGTACCTGTGTTTGTAGGTGTCATTTTGATATGAATTTGGCAAACAGTTTGTGTTTGTTAGTTACAATTATGTTGACAGGAGAGCTGAGCAGGTGGTGACATGAAAGAGAATATACTGAATAATGACATCACAACAGTATAATCCTAATGTTGATTTAAAATGATATATTACTCTAAATATGGCTAAAAAAGGGGGAAAAAAACCCTCAAATTTTTTCCGAATCCGCCTCCCCTTGCTGGACCTCCCCTATTTCGGAACTCTGGCTACGGCCCTGCGGCTAACGCTAGCCAACAACAACACCTGTTAGCGCTACACCTGGCCTGCTTGGAGCTGCCCTGCTCGCTCTGTCCTGTTAACGTTTTCTGGATTATTCACACTCGGACTTCTACTTCATTTTTCATTTTTACTGGACCACTAATTTTCCCAGATTTCCGCCTTTCTCTGGACTTCATCTTCCCCTGGCTGCACTCATCCAATTCCCCTCGGTACCGTGAGTAGCTCACCCATCCCCCGTGCTTACTCCCACTGCTGCTAACGTTACATCCCACTCACTCACTTATCTATCCCTATGGCTCCCCTACTAAACCCTCTCTCCTTTCTACTAACATTACTAACCCTTTCTATCCCCGCTAACCCCACCCTTCTGCTGCATGGTACACCCTGGTCTCGCTACCTGCTCTCCCTCCACCTCCACTACTCCTCCCATCAACTTTTACTTCTTAACAATAACTACCGGTTACCCCCCACTGCCCTCATCACTGCTCGCACTGCTGGCATCCTCCGCCGTCGCCGATACCTCCACCGTGGCCCCAAACACTCCCGTCATTCACATTCCTCCACTATCTCCTTCATCCAAACCATAAGCTCCCACCGCCCCCCCCCCCCCCCCCCCTCCACTACACCCCCCCGCTCTGTCAACCTGGCTATCCTCCGTCCTCTCCACCGTGCCCCCACTACTCCACCTTTCCATCCACCCACCTTCGCCCTCCTCAACACCCGGTCACTTAATAACAAAGCCCCCCTCCTGCATGAACTAATTCTTGACAATTCACTTGACTTTCTCCTCCTCACCGAAACCTGGCAACAACCCAATGATTTATTCTCCCTCAACCAAGCATCTCCCCCTGGCTTCAGTTACATCTCCAAACCCTGCCCCTCCCGCCGTGGAGGCGGCCTGGCTGTCATTTTCAAACAACACTACCGGTTAACAGAACTCACCCTCCCCTCAGTTTCATCTTTCAAACTCGTGGCTTTCAAAACCTGCTGCTCCATCACTGTTCTACTCATTTACCGTCCACCCAAACCCCACCCATCATTCCTGTCCGACCTCACCGAAGTCCTCACAATAGCCTCATCTCTCTCCCCCCATCTACTCCTCCTCGGCGATTTCAACATCCACATCGACTCACCCACCTGTAAACCTGCATCCGACCTCACCTCTCTCCTGGACAACGTCAACTTCACCCAACACGTCACCTTCCCCACCCATGTCAAAGGCCATATCCTCGACCTTGTCTGCTCTGCCAATCTACTGGTTCTCAACATCCACCCTACTCCATTCCCTCTGTCTGACCACACTCTCATCCAGTTCACTGTCTCATCCCCCTCCCCACGCCCCCAAACCCTCAGAGAAATAACATTCCGGAACACCAAAGCACTCGACCCCCTGCAACTCTCCGACCTACTCACCACAGCTCTCACCATGCACCCAGCCTCCACCTCACCTGATGATCTCACCAATTTTCTCAATGACACACTGTCTGCCTCCCTCGACTCCCTTGCCCCCCGCAAAACCAAAACCGTCTCCTTCAACTCCTCTGCCCCCTGGTTCACACCCCACCTCCGCACCATGAAACAAACTGGCCGCCAACTGGAACGTCTCTGCAAGAAAATCTCACTCACCATCCATCTTCAAGCATTCAAAATCTACCTCTCCACCTATAAAGAAGCCCTCACTGCCGCCAAGTCTGCCTTCTACTCCTCCATCATCAATGACCCCAGCCACAACTCTAAAACACTCTTCTCCACCGTCAACAACCTCCTCAAACCCCGCACCAACGCCCTCCCTACCTCCACACCCGACCTATGCAACTCTTTTCTTCAGTTTTTTGCAGACAAAATCACCACCATTCATCAATCACTGTCCCCCGTGTCTGACCCAGCAGCCCCTACTCCAGTCCCTCTCCTCTCCATCCCTCTTGACCTGCCTACCCCTCCCCCACACCGCCGCCTCTCCTGCTTCACTCCAGTTACCCCCTCAACCATCTCCAAACTCATCAGTTCATCGAAACCCACAACCTGCTCCCTCGACCCCCTCCCCACCCCCCTGCTGAAATCATGCCTCCCGGTCCTCTGCCCCTACCTCACCAATCTCTTCAACTCCTCCCTGTCCCATGGTATTGTCCCCTCCGCCTTCAAAACCGCCTCTGTCACCCCAATCCTCAAGAAACCTGGTCTCGACCCCTCCACCCTCAACCACTACCGGCCCATCTCCAACCTCCCCTTCCTCTCCAAAACCCTGGAACGCCTTGTCGCCACACAACTCCAAACTCACCTGCACTCCAATAGCCTCTTCGAACCCCTCAAATCCGGTTTCCGCCCACTCCACTCCACAGAAACTGCAGTCCTCAAAGTCCTCAATGACCTCCTTACCTCTGCCGACACTGGATCCCTCACCTTCCTCATCCTCCTCGACCTGAGTGCAGCCTTCGATACCGTGAGCCACGTCATCCTGCTGTCCAGACTTGATGCTCTCGGTATCGAAGGCACCGCACTCAGGTGGCTCCACTCCTACCTCTCCAACCGTTCCACTTCATCTCCCATCCTCCGCCCCCTCCATAGTCTCACACGGTGTCCCCCAAGGCTTCCTCATCTACATCCTCCCCCTTGGTAAGATCCTCCGCCACTTCAACCTCAACTCCCACTGCTATGCCGACGACACTCAGATCTACTTCAGCACTAAATCCCCTCAGAACCCACCCCTCTCCCATATCAACTCCTGCCTGTCTGCAATAAAAGTCTGGATGCAACCCAACTTCCTTCAACTAAACAGCAATAAAACTGAACTCCTCCTCATCGGCTCCAAATCCACCCTCAGCAAACTCAACAACCCCTCACTCACCATCGACTGCACCACCGTTTCCCCATCTCCTCAGGCATGCAACCTTGGTGTAATCTTTGACTCCACCCTCTCCCTTGAGCCCCATATCCGCCATATTGTCAAAACCTCTTTCTACCATCTCCACAACATTGCTAAGATCCGGTCCCTCACACCCTGCTGCTGAAACACGCATTCACGCCTTCATCTCCTCCCGTCTGGACTACTGCAACTCACTCCACTATGGCACCAACACCACCCTCATCAATAGACTCCAACTGGTCCAAAACGCAGCCGCCTGTCTCCTCACCCACACCAAATCCTGGCACCACATCACCCCAGTCCTTCAACAACTCCACTGGCTTCCCATCTCCTCCCGGATCACCTACAAAATCCTCGTCATCACATACAAAGCTCTCCACCAACTGCCCCCCCCATACCTCACCAACCTCCTCTCCCCCTACCAACCTTCCCGTTCCCTCCGATCCACCTCTGCCGGCCTTCTCTCCACCCCCAAATCCAACCTCCGCAGTTTCAGCGACAGAGCCTTCTCCAGGGCAGCTCCCAAGCTCTGGAACTCTCTCCCCCCGGACATTAGAGAATCAGACTCCCTCACTGTCTTCCAATCCTGTCTCAAAACCCATCTCTTCTACTCTGCCTTCTCCTAGCTCCCCCCTGCCTATCCCTGTGTGCCTGTGTCGTGTTTGTCCATTGTCTGTTGCACTTACGTCGTCCCCGCCCCTTTAGTGTTTCTTTTTGTACAGCGTCTTTGAGTCCTTGAAAAGCGCTATAGAAAACACATGTTTATTATTATTATTATTATATTTCCCCCATGTTGACCCATTGACGATGCGTCAATGACAAGACACTGCCTGAATGTATAGAGTATCGCAGGGATGACATATTTTTGTAGGCTTAACCAGAAATCAATGCCACGTTGCTTCTAAGGGGGACAGAGATGGGAAAAGTACTAGGGATGCACGATATTTAGCGGACCGATAAATTATCGGCCGATATGGCCATTTTGCGTTATTATTTATTATTCCAATAATGACATTTTAGCCGATAAAATAGCCCCCGATAATACGGCGCCAACTTGGCTTTGTTTTGCATTGGAAGTGGAGTATTGTTGTTGCGTGCTCATGACATCACAAGCAGCTGGCGAAACATGGCCGCCTCCAGTGTGGCTGTTGACAGTTTCAAATGATAACAAAACAACACTATTGCAATTTGCAATACATGTCCCGCAAGGTTTCTGAGATTAGGGGAAAGTCTGAGCTGGCGTTACGCTAAACCAAACGTGGGGAGGAGGCAGCGGATTTGTTTGGCGTTAACGTGAGCTGTTGTGGTGGCTAACTGGTTTTATGGCCTAGTAGTTCAGCAGGCAGAGGTCCACAAGCTTGTTGTGACCAAACATCCCCGCATTTGAAGCACTTCATACTCCCAGAGCTGGCGTAAACCATAGAGAACCTCATGCATTACCCGAAATGAAATGTCCAGGGTTTGTGTCTCCAAATCAACTAACGCTAATGTTACATGTAAGGTAACGTGAAGCTTGTCAGGCTGCTTTTGTATATAAGAATTTGTTCTTACTTGTTCGCCTGGGTAAATAAAGGTAAAAAAAAAAAAAGCTAACGTAGCTGCTGCGGGGCAGTCATGATCTACCAATAATAAAGAAAACGAATGCGCACATTTACATAAAAACACACCAGTCAACATCACATAGTGTCTTTTCTTTAATCTAGAGGCATCATTTTTCAGTCAAAAGTGAAACGACACAGATATGATAGGATGGCTTACAGTGAGACTTTCCATGCCTCACTATAGAACTGGCCCCAATGCAAAATTCAGACAGCTCATATGTTGCCAGTAACATCATGCCAATAAGAGTATAAATTACTATGCCTTTTGTGTTTTATCTGCAGACTAATAGGCTTTCGGTTATATAAAAGCCATTATTTTTTGTATTGACTATTGAGTGATACACTTTACTAAAACAATAATATTATATCATTACATTACATTACGTCATTTGGCAGACGCTTTTATCCAAAGCGACTTACAATAACACATTTTTTGTCAGCAATAGAGCAATCAACTATGGAGCACAGTCTATGACAACTACAAATTCTGAAGGAACAGTGGTACAAGTTTAGTTTAGGTTTTTTTTTAAGAAAGAGAGAGAAATAAGTTAGATCAAGAAGGGCCCAGATGGAGCCTGAAAAGGTGAGTCTTTAGTCTTTTCCGAAAGATCGGCAGTGATTCAGCAGTCCTGACCGAAGGTGGAAGCTCGTTCCACCATTGAGGTGCCAGGGACGAGAAGAGTTGAGATTGGGATGAGCGACTTTTGAGCCCCCGTAGCGAAGGAGGGGCGAGGCGACCTGCACTGGTGGAGGAGCGAAGGGAGCGCTGAGAGGTTTGGAACCTGACCATAGATTGCAGGTACAGGGGAGCTGACTGGTGTACTGCCCTGTAGGCCAGTACCAGTGTCTTGAATTTGATGCGAGCTGAGATGGGAAGCCAGTGGAGGTCCCGGAAGAGGGGAGTGAAATGAGAGAATTTGGGTTGCTTGAATACCAGACGGGCTGCAGCGTTCTGAATGAGCTGAAGCGGTCGGATGTCGGTGGCAGGTAGGCCGGCCAGGAGCACGTTGCAGTAGTCCAGGCGAGGGATGATAAGTGACTGGACCAGGAGTTGAGTCGCTTCTCTTGTGAGAAAGGGACGGATTTTGCGGATGTTGTAGAGGGAGAACCTACAGGAGCGTGCTGTCGCAGCTATGTTAGCTGAGCAAGACAGCTGGTTGTCGAGGATCACCCCAAGGTTCTTAGCTGTTTGGGAGGGAAGTACAGTGGTGTTGTCAATGGAGATGGAGAGATCTGCGAGAGGGCAGTCTTTCCCTGGGAGGAAGTGTAGCTCTGTCTTACCAAGGTTAAGCTTGAGGTGGTGGGCAGACATCCAGTCGCCAATGTCTTTGAGGCATGCAGAGATGCGAGCCTCGATTTGAGTGTCGGAGGGGGGGAAGGAAAGGAAAAGCTGGGTGTCATCAGCATAGCAGTCATAAGAAAAGCCATGAGAAGAGATCACATAGGCAAGAGATCTGATATAGAGAAGGAAAAGTAAGGGGCCCAGGACTGAGTCCTGGGGGACACCGGTGGTAAGAGGGCAGGATCTGGAGAGGGACCCTCTCCATACGACCTGGTATGAGCGGTTCGAGCGATAGGAAGCAAACCAGGAGAGTGCAGAACCTGAAATGCCGAGGTCAGACAGAGTGGAAAGAAGGATTTGGTGGTTGACTGTATCGAAGGCAGCAGACAGGTCAAGGAGGAGAAGGACAGAGGAGAGGGATGAGGCCTTAGCAGTGTGAAGGGCCTCTGTGACAGCAAGAAGAGCTGTCTCAGTGGAGTGAGAAGCCTTGAAACCGGACTGCAGAGGGTCCAGGAGGTCATTCTGGGAGAGATAGAGAGAAAGTTGTTTGGACGCTGCTCGTTCGAGGGTTTTGGAAAGGAATGAGAGAAGAGAGACAGGTCTGTAGTTCTGAATAGCAGTAGGGTCAAGGGAGGGTTTCTTAAGCAGAGGCTTGACTCTTGCAGTCTTTAGAGCAGGCGGAACAAGACCAGAGGACAGAGAGGAGTTTATGAAGGTAGTGAGGAAGGGAGATATGTCAGGTGAGATGGTTTGGAGGAGAGAGGAAGGGATAGGATTGAGGGGGCAGTAAGTAGCTCGGTTCAAGCTGATGAGTTTAAGCACTTCATCGGGAGAGAGGGGAGAGAAGGAAGAGAGATATCAGAAGTGTTGTTTGTGTTCACAATAGTGATGTCAAATTTGCTTAGGTCAGAGCTATGGAATATTAAATCATCCATCTTTGCTCACTACATCTGCCCTTTCTTTCTTATTTTTTTTAACCCCAGGTGTGCATAAAATACAGGTTAAGAACTTATTTTTTTAATACAGAAATGTTAAATAATTATCGGTTTATCGTATCGGTTATCGGCCAGGAGAAGCCTATATTTATCGGTTATTGTATCGGCTCTAAAAATCCATATCGTGCATCCCTAAAAAGTACCCACATTCTGTACTTAAAGTGTAACTAACCCCCAAAATGCTTTTTTCAGCTTGGTGGTGTTTGAAGATTTATGGTCAAAATTTCCACATTTGAGACCAAACTGTTACCATTGTACCATTTGTATCATTTTCAGCCTGTGCCTCAAAACTGCTTTTTTTTGCCCTCAAAAATGCCCAAAATGTGGTACAACTTGACGTCACGATTAGGGGTGCACCGATCGATCTGCACGCAATCTGTATCGGCCGATTTGGACCTCAAATATGTGATCTGCTGTTTCCGATATTCCTTTAATGTTGCCGATCGCATAGCCGATCATGCTGCACGTGAGAAACATGAGGCAGCCCATTTTCATGTCTTCAATGTCTATCGTTTAACTTTCATATTGTGCTCTAACGTTTATATCATTGTGTTGCAAAGCACACGCTTTGCTTTCGTCAGTGTACTCACCTCCATGCACACACCGCACCAGACTGTCAACACACCTCTTGCGTCTTTGAATCACACAAATCAGCTGGTGATTAGAGCAGACTCAGCAGAGAGAAGTTACCTCCAGTCCTCCCGCCTACCGAGGCATTTGCATGCTGTTAAATCCGTGTGTATTAAAGTCCCAGATTAACGTGGTAGTCGGGGTAGTGCACGCGCACACACAGACAATTTCCACGCAAGCATTGATGTTCCTGCGGGCACTTTGAAGGAAGCGAAAGTGTGCTGCTATGTGGATGTGCGCTCCATTCAGACGGACTTTCTTCCTTTCTTTGGACAGTTGAACATGTAATCCCTCGTGTGTAGCTTGTGATTCTGTTGTTTCTCCCGTCATGTAACCCTGTCACCATTATGTAGATCGCACTCATAGTGCTGCTAATTATAACACTGTAACTCGGCCTCGATGGGCGGGTCGTTTTGATGTTCGTTCGATGCGGATCCCAATGTATGACGGTTATTGTGCATAACCCCGGTTCTATGAGTGGGAGCTCTTTGGCTTTAGTCATGGTTCAAGACTGGTGTTTAAGAGTAACTGACTTACAGTTTACCTAATTATCATTTATATATTATTAGTTGTTAATTATCACTATAATTGGCCTATATAACAGCAAGCTTGGTTACTGACCTGTTTGTATATTTTATTGCCTCCTTTTTCCAGACCACACACAATCCTACTATTCCTGTCATAATGCTGTAAAAAGCCTATACTGCTGTACTGTACTGAAGAGAACTGACAACTAAACGGTTGAACTCCCATCTGTCTCATGTTGGCAGTTTCCTTTAGCCTACAAAATATAAAATAAATATATATATATATATCGGTGATCGGTAATCGGTAATCGGTGATCGGTCGATGATCGGTTGGGCAGATATTTCTCATAGGTGATCGGCAATCGGTGATCGGTGGCAAAAAACGTGATCGGTGCACCCCTAGTCACGATGAACCAAAGACTATGGGATTCCAAGATAGTAACTCCCCTACTCCCCCTGTACCCTTTCCCGGCTCATCCCAACTCCAAGCCTAAAAGCCACTATAATCATAAATAGAAATAAAAGGAAGGAAATGGCATTGTGTTGCTGTAAATCATTCCCAACCTTTTTCATATTAAGGACCCCTAATTTAGTTCACATTGGGGCAATGGACCCCCATATGATGAGATTTGGTCTCTCAGATCTGATGTTTTTTTTTTTTTTTTTTTTTTTATGTAGCCTAGATCTGATTTTGTCCAGAATTCCATATATATTAGGTTGAGAGATAAAGGAGAATCCTGGAATCCTCTCAAGGACCTCACATTGAGAACCACTCAACCTCTTTGATTGTGCAGAGAGGAGAGAGAGAGGAGGAGGGAGGGGGAGAATGTTGTGTTTGTACTGCGGGCCGCAGAGCGGAGTAGCTGCAGCTGGGCCGCAGTCTGAAGTTTCCTGTCTGAGCACAGCCAAAGAGTATAGTGAGACAAGAAGAGACGAGCTTCGCCTTCATTTCTTGGTTTTTCCCATAGGCTTTTTCAAATCAAGCAGCATGTCGTTTTGTCACATATCTAGAAGTACCGATTCAACTATTTACTCAAGTAAAAGTAAAAAAGTACAGGCTATGAAATGTACTCAAAGAGTAAAAGTAAAAAGTATTTTTACCGGATGTTTCTGTGCAAAGCTAACTGAACCTCATGTCATATTAATAATATAATTTGAAGACTAACTCAAAATATCCCCTACAAACATGTTTTTATACATCTTAAAACTCTACTTTGATTAATAATGTGTGCTATGGTTTTTCCCAAAAAACAGTCAAATTATCCCATTAAAATTCTTAAAATGACATCATTAATATTTCCAGGATATATGAATATGCAAATAGTTAATCACAAAAGTTTAACTGTTGGATACAAGGTGTCTCCTACTTTATTGAAGCCTCTGGAGCACATACACTGAGATTCAAAAACACAAGACAAGATGTAACTATCCTTTGTGCAAGAACTATACCCTCTGCTTGTCCTGTTTTTGTGTGCTTCCCTCACGTTAGAAAGTAGGCTATTCACTTAACGTTCCTCTAGCAAAGGTAATTATTTAATAATGACATTTTAAAAATGCCTGCAAGTTGCAGCCGCTGCCTTTCTGAGATGATCTGCTAAATGACAACATAGTTTAAAACAACAGTCCACGCATAATGTATTGAGTGGTTCAGCGAGTATAACTGCTGGTCTGGAGTCAGCTGACCGGGCTCTGCGTATCGGTTCAGCGGGTGCGAGTATGACTACTGGTCTGGAGTCAGCTGAGCTGAGCTGAGCTGGATACATGCTTTTGAGGGTCGCAATCACAACAGAGCACTGGCAAAATGACTCATTTTACTATCAGAATTTGATCCATTTGGTCCAATAACATTTAGAAAGTCTAGAAGTGCCGCAGGATTACGGTACATTATTTTAGCCCATTCAAGTTAGCAGACTCAGAGTAAGTCGAGGGCTGAACCGAAAGTTACCCAGCAGACTGCAGAGCCTGGTGAGCTGCTCTACAGAGAGCCAATCACAACCTGACATTTAGGGGAATGAACTATCTCTATTAATTCTACCCCGTTTCTTCTCGGTTTAATCGTTGTTGTCATGCATTAAAACTAAAGTAACCAGCTTGTTTTGGAAATGTAAGGAGTAGAAAGTACAGATACTTGTGTTAAAATGTAGGGAGTAAAAGTAAAAAGTCGTCAGAAAAATAAATACTAAGTAAAGTACAGATACCCAAAAAATCTACTTAAGTACAGTAACGAAGTATTTGTACTTTGTTACTTCCCATCTCTGAAGGAGGAAAAGTATGGGGTTTTAGAATGGGGATTTCACTTAGCCTAAATCAGGGGTGCCCAAACTTTTTTGAATGGGGGCCAGATTAGATCATGTGAAAATGTTGGGGGGGCCAGGTGTTCTTGCATCATATGGGTTATAATTTTTTTTAATCAAAAATCACATACAAATGTACTCTAAATATTTTGTTTACCATCTGAAAACATTAGTTCTGCATGTGCTGTTCCTACTTGGTTCCTGTACAAACTGTATGATGGTGCTGTCATCATTAGCGGAAGGGAAACAATGCAAATTGAACTTGCTTGATTAACCAATACTGTGTAGAGGACCACATATAGTATATTTTGAAAGACAAGCCGAGGGCCACTTTAAATCTGTCTGCGGGCCACAATTGGCCCCAGGGCCGGACTTCAGACATGCCTGGCCTAAATGCATCAAATAAGGTCTGTGGCTAACAAAAGTTTATGGGCGTGGTCATTTGTGTTCAGCAATACAATTTTCACACACGTGGGCCACTTTTATGACTTTGAAACATCAATGTGTTTTTTTAACACTGTTCAGTAAACATTTAACACTGTTAAGTAAACATTTCACACTGTTCAGTAAACATTTAACACTGTTCAGTAAACATTTTACACTGTTCAGGAAACATTTCACACTGTTCAGTAAACTTCAAAAGCCATAAAAGTGGCCCACATGTGTGAATTAACCAAGAAGAAAATACCTCTGAAGGTTAACATTTGTCTGAAATATTTGACTACCATTAACTCATTCACTGCCAATATCTGACTGGCATTTTTGGCACAGGCCAAGTATTTCCATAATGTTTGGTCATCTTTCAAGACCCACAGTAAATTCTGTACTAGGACTACAGTGATGTCCAATACCTCGAAATGAAGATCTAAGTCTCTACTTTCACCCCCAAAAAGAAAGTTAGCTTTTAGCATGTTCTGTACTCTACTTATAACCCTTTTTATACACCCCATGTTCACCAAAAAAGCCTGTCTGGGAAGAGAAAAGGGAGAAAAAAGCATTTTTGTAAAAGGGCACAATCTCAGCCAGAACTCACTCTCAATTCTTTTATTTTGAACTGTATTGACATCAGACATGTAAATATTATTCGTTAGGACACAAATGACAAAAAAAATAATATATATATATATATATATATATACACATGAAGTGCTTTTTTTTTACATTCAACAATACAGTTTACTCGGTGAGTGAGTGTGCAGACAGACAGACAGACAGACAGACAGACAGACAGACAGACAGACAGACAGACACAGACAGACAGACAGACAGACACACACACACACACACACACACACACACACACACGATCCCCCTTTTAGATTTCTAACCCCACATAAGATAAGCAATAACCACGCCCTGTGGCGCTGGGATTGGCCAGGAGCAACACTGGAGGGCACGCAGCCCAGCGATTTCATGAACCAACTGAATAGCTCTTGAGAAAGGACAGCGGGCTGCTGTGACTGCCGCAGCCGCTTCTGCCTTGTGCCTTGCTGTTGTGTGTTTATTTTGTTTATGTTCTGGTCCACCCGTCCTCGTCCATGTCTCCCTGTCATATCCTCCCTGAAATCGTTCCCGTTTTCCCCTCGGCTATTCAACACGTCCTCACCGCCCTCGCAAACTGATCGATCATTTCCTCATTCCTCCGATGATCAAACACATCTCTTGATTACTTTCTCCCGTTTTCTCCGGGCTGGCACAGAGGAAGGCGACTCCAGCTCGTGCAGCGCGCCGAGGCGCGTTTCAATGGCGTTTCTCCTGTCTGCACAAGGAAGCGTTACCCGTTTTCTGCTTTTCCTCTTGCTCAATTTCAAAACAACAGCTGCGGTATGTGTTTGTTCACGTGTTGTCTTAGATGCTAGGGACATGATACTCTGTCAGAGGCTGGGTAAGTGTTTGAAATACGCCCTGCAGTAATAAAAACAAAAACACGTCAAACACGTCCTTGGCGGGGAGGGCTATTTCTGATAACACGTCAAAGACGTCATTGGCGGTGAATGAGTTAAGCATGACACTCTAGAATACAATCTGAAGGGATAAACATGAATGTACCTGTGGCAGAGGCTTGTTGGGCCCAGTTACATCACTGATCTGTGTCTTAGGCAGCAGAGGTTGTGAGTCCTCCATGGTAGTAGCTGTATCGCCGTCAGTCTGTAAACACATATTAAGGACAATATCTTAGATTATGAAAATATAACAAAAAAATGGCAATTTGATGTAAACACTGCATAACACACAATTAAATTGATGACTTGTTCAGACAAAATCTCTAAAATGAGATGCATGCCAATATGCACAAGACTTCTTAAACTTTTTCTGTCATTCTGGAGAGCTGACCGGGCTCTGCGTATCGGTTCAGCGGGTGCGAGTATGACTACTGGTCTGGAGTCAGCTGAGCTGAGCTGAGCTGGATACATGCTTTTGAGCGTCGCAATCACAACACAGCCCCCGCGAAATGACTCATTTCACTATCAGAATTTGATCCATTTGGTCCAATAACATTTAGAAAGTCTAGAAGTGCCGCATGATTACATTATTTTAGCCCATTCAAGTTAGCAGACTCAGAGTAGGTCGAGGGCTAAACCGAAAGTTACCCAGCAGACTGCAGAGCCTGGTGAGCTGCTCTACAGAGAGCCAATCACAAGCTGACATTTAGGGGAATGAACTATCTCTATTAATTCTACCCCGTTTCTTCTCGGTTTAATCATTGTTGTCATGCATTAAAACTAAAGTAATTAGCTTGTTTTGGAAATGTAAGGAGTAGAAAGTACAGATACTTGTGTTAAAATGTAGGGAGTAAAAGTAAAAAGTCGTCAGAAAAATAAATACTAAGTAAAGTACAGATACCCGAAAAATCTACTTAAGTACAGTAACAAAGTATTTGTACTTTGTTACTTCCCATCTCTGAAGGAGGAAATGTATGGGGTTTTAGAATGGGGATTTCACTTTGCCTAAATCAGGGGTGCCCAAACTTTTTTGAATGGGGGCCAGATTAGATCATGTGAAAATGTCGGGGGGCCAGATGTTCTTGCATCATATGGGTTATAATTTTTTTTAATCAAAAATCACATACAAATGTACTCTAAATATTTTGTTTACAATCTGAAAACATTAGTTCTGCATGTGCTGTTCCTACTTGGTTCCTGTACAAACTGTATGATGGTGCTGTCATAGGTGAAGGGAAACAATGCAAATTGAACTTGCTTGATTAACCAATACTGTGTAGAGGACCACATATAGTATATTTTGAGAGACAAGCCGAGGGCCACTTTAAATCTGTCTGCGGGCCACAATTGGCCCCAGGGCCGGACTTCAGACATGCCTGGCCTAAATGCATCAAATAAGGTCTGTGGCTAACAAAAGTTTATGGGCGTGGTCATTTGTGTTCAGCAATATAATTTTCACACACGTGGGCCACTTTTATGACTTTGAAACATCAATGTGTTTTTTTAACACTGTTCAGTAAACATTTAACACTGTTCAGTAAACATTTCACACTGTTCAGGAAACATTTCACACTGTTAAGTAAACTTCAAAAGCCTTAAAAGTGGCCCACATGTGTGAATTAACCAAGAAGAAAATCCCTCTGAAGGTTAACATTTGTCTGAAATATTCGACTACCATTAAGCATGACACTCTAGAATACAATCTGAAGGGATAAACATGAATGTACCTGTGGCAGAGGCTTGTTGGGACCAGTTACATCACTGATCTGTGTCTTAGGCAGCAGAGGTTGTGAGTCCTCCATGGTAGTAGCTGTATCGCCGTCTGTCTGTAAACACATATTAACACGTTCACTGCCAATGACGAGATATCTCGTCTTACAGAATCCAACCGTTGACTGCCAAAGACGAGATATCTCGTCTTAAATAAAAAAAAAAAAAAAATTGACGGTCGGGCGTGGATCAACGCTCCCCCCGTCTCCTATAAAAATATTGGAGTCAGCGAACGTGTACAACCCATTCCACGGACCTACTAAGTGGCGACAGTGCTCTCCACACTATGGAAAGCAGAGCCAAAACTGTAGGGTAACGCGCGAGGAAACCATTCTCTACTGTAAAATGGATTGGCGAAAACGCTTTCACTTTCGCACATTATCGCGCTGGGAGCTGGCGGTGGGGGATTCCAAAAATAGACTGGGTGGAAAACACAGTTTGAAACACGCAGCATAAAGCCTAGAATCGCACAAAGCTTCATCAAAGCTCTCAAACCCAAGAAACAAGTGAGCCCTATCCACACTCGCTGCCAGGGAGGGAGGCTGCTCAAACTCGCAGCAGCAGCAGCAGCAGCAGAACACTCGCTTGTGACAAACGCAGGCTGAAAGCCACCAGACACGCCCACGGAGGGAGGAGTTTGAAGGAGAGGGCGTTCAGAACTATATTGTTTAGATGTCTGATCTCTCACTGATGCCAAAAATAAATGGTTAAAGTGACTGTTCTGCCTGTTTGATTGAATTTCACAAAACTGCGATTATCTCAGCTTTCACTCTCAGACGCTGAAACCATGCTGTACTCAACGGCTAATATCTACATAACTACTAACTCTACAAACTAACTCTTTTAGACAGAGAAAGCACACATTCTATTAGTACTTTTGTGAACTTTGTGTTCACAAACTCCAAGCAGAAAATAATCCTCGGCTCTTGTAAAATGAGCCAGAATCATCAAAAAAACCCTCTGGAAGAACCTACCTACAGTAAAAAAAAAAAAGGCTGGCAGTGAATGTGTTAAGGACAAAATCTTAGATTATGAAAATATAACAAAAAAAAGCCAATTTGATGTAAACACTGCATAACACACAATTAAGTTGATGACTTGTTCAGACAAAATCTCTAAAATGAGATGCATGCCAATATGCACAAGACTTCTTAAACTTTTTCTGTCATTCTGGAGAGCTGACCGGGCTCTGGGTATCGGTTCAGCGGGTGCAAGTATGACTACTGGTCTGGAGTCAGCTGAGCTGAGCTGAGCTGGATACATGCTTTTGAGCATCGCAATCACAACACAGCCCCCGCGAAATGACTCATTTCACTATCAGAATTTGATCCATTTGGTCCAATAACATTTAGAAAGTCTAGAAGTGCCGCATGATTACATTATTTTAGCCCATTCAAGTTAGCAGACTCAGAGTAAGTCGAGGGCTGAACCGAAAGTTACCCAGCAGACTGCAGAGCCTGGTGAGCTGCTCTACAGAGAGCCAATCACAAGCTGACATTTAGGGGAATGAACTATCTCTATTAATTCTACCCCGTTTCTTCTCGGTTTAATCATTGTAGTCATGCATTAAAACTAAAGTAATGAGCTTGTTTTGGAAATGTAAGGAGTAGAAAGTACAGATACTTGTGTTAAAATGTAGGGAGTAAAAGTAAAAAGTCGTCAGAAAAATAAATACTAAGTAAAGTACAGATACCCGAAAAATCTACTTAAGTACAGTAACAAAGTATTTGTACTTTGTTACTTCCCATCTCTGAAGGAGGAAATGTATGGGGTTTTAGAATGGGGATTTCACTTTGTCTAAATCAGGGGTGCCCAAACTTTTTTGAATGGGGGCCAGATTAGATCATGTGAAAATGTCGGGGGGCCAGGTGTTCTTGCATCATATGGGTTATAATTTTTTTTAATCAAAAATCACATACAAATGTACTCTAAATATTTTGTTTACAATCTGAAAACATTAGTTCTGCATGTGCTGTTCCTACTTGGTTCCTGTACAAACTGTATGATGGTGCTGTCATAGGTGAAGGGAAACCATGCAAATTGAACTTGCTTGATTAACCAATACTGTGTAGAGCAGTGATTCTCAAACTGGGGTACGCGTACCCCCGGGGGTACTTGCGCCCCCTGCTGGGGGTACTCGGAGGGATCCCTGGAATCTCAATGTTATTTTATGTGAAATAAAACCAACGTTAAAAATGTTGTACAGTAATACTATCAGTATACTACGAATGAAAATGAGCTTCAGAATTGAAATGGGGTTTAAAATAACCTGTATCTACATTCATTTTGTTGTTGTAGATTTAGGAACAACATTATTAAATAAATGTGTTTCCGGCGTTGTTTCTGACGGACACTACTACCTGTTGCGCGACGATGCGCCTACACACAATTTGCTGCTAATGTTACAAGCAAGAAGCTGCAGGCATGTTGCAAAATTGGCTGAAAACGGGAAGTATTCGAAAGAGACGTGTGGAGGAGTCCAGCAGCAATGACATTCAACAAGTGAACGAGGACAGCGAAGCAGGCACCAGTGCAGGCTCCGCCATAGGCGCACCACGAGAGGTATTCACAGCCGCAACAACGTCTTCCAGTGCTAACGTTAACAGCGTTAGTGCTGAACCGAGCACCACGTGTGCTGCTAGTGGCTCCGTGAGCAGCGCAAGTGTGGAATCCACAAAGAAACGACGTAAAAAATTACGCAAATACAGCCTCAGTTACATTAAGTTTGGATTCAGCTGCGGTGGGACGGAGGAAGAGCACAGGCCACAGTGCGTGATTTGTGGTGAAGTGCTTAGCAATGACTGCATGAAACCATCGCACCTCCAACGGCACCTTACAACAAAACATGCCGAGCTGAAAGACAAACCAGAAGATTTCTTCACAAGAAAACGTGATGCACTGAATAAGGCTAAATCCACGATTCAATCCTGCAGTACACCCACAGCCAAGGCACAGGAAGCCTCGTATTGTGCCAGCCTCCGCATAGCAAAAGCCGGTAAGCCACACACAATTGGCGAACAATTGTGTTTACCATTAGCCAAAGAGATGACAAAAATCATGTGTGGCCAGAAGGCTGCCAAACAGTTAAACTTGGTGCCGCTTTCAAACGACACGGTGGCACGGAAAATAAGAGACATGACAGAGGATGTTAAAAAGACACTGATTGAGCGCATTAAAAGTAGTCGCTATTATTCCATCCAGCTGGATGAGAGTACTGATGTTGCAGATTTGGCCAATTTGATGGTTTACGTCAGATATGAACATGATGGTGCAGCTCAGGAGGACTTTCTCTTCTGTAAACCACTTGAGACCAGAACTACAGCGGAGCACATATTCCAGCTCCTGGATGCGTTTGTGCAAGAGAATGGGCTTGAATGGAAAAAGTGTGTTGGAGTCTGCACAGACGGCGCGAGGGCTATGACGGGCCGTCACAGCGGAGTAGCAGCTCGGATTCAACAGGTGGCACCGGAGATGCGATGGAGTCACTGCAGCATCCACCGTGAGGCGCTGGCGGTGAAGAGGATGCCTGATGAGTTGAAATCGGTGCTGGACTCTGCTGTAAAAACTGTGAACTTCATAAAGGCCAGACCAATGCAGTCTCGCTTATTCCAAGTGCTCTGTGATGAGATGGGCAGTGAGCATGTCCAACTCTTGCTTCATACAGAAGTAAGATGGCTATCAAGAGGAAAAGTGCTTTCCAGGCTTTTTGAATTGCACAAAGAGGTCAACATTTTCTTGCAGGACAAAAACTTCCCTTTATCAGATGTGTTTGAGGATACAGTGTGGCTCAGTCAGCTGGCATACTTGTCAGACATTTTCTCCCGTTTAAACGACCTGAATTTGGGATTACAGGGACTCTCCATCAATGTGTTTGATGTGCAGGACAAAATTAACACAATGTTGAAAAAGTTGGAGTTGTTTGAAATCAAAGTCAAGGCAGGTGATGTTTCAGCTTTCCCTGCTTTGGAGAGTTTTCTGTCTGACAACGAGCTGAGCCTTGATGATGGAGTGAGGGACAACATGGTTGCACACCTCGTCTCGCTCAGACAACAGTTCCGCCAGTATTTCCCAGTGATGACCAAAGCCAACAGCTGGATGAGAAGCCCCTTCAACATGCAAGCCTCTGAACTGCCAAAGGACTTCACTGTGGCTGAGCAGGAGAGTTTAATTGAATTGTCTTGTGATGAAACACTGAAGCCTGCTTTCAGAAAGCAGTCTTTGTTGGACTTTTGGATAAAGCAACACAGAGAATACCCTGTCCTGTCTGACAAAGCTGTGCGCTTTCTCCTTCCTTTTGCGACCACATATCTGTGCGAGAAAGGCTTCTCTTCACTTGCTGCCATCAAAACCAAGTACAGGAGCAGGCTGGATGCTGAGCCAGACCTGAGACTGAAGCTCAGCTCAATCACCCCAGACATCAAAGGACTGTGTTCACAGAGACAGGCACATCCTTCACATTAGGCTCACATTAGGCTTATGTGAGTTGTCAGGACACCAACATGTTCTGTATGTGTGTTTGAAGTACAATTGCTGAAATACAGTTCTTAGGTTTCTCATTTGATGTGTGGAAATGATAGATATGTTCTCACTTCCTGAGGTGCTGCCCCTTGCATTGCATGATAATTGTGTGTGTGTGTGTGTGTGTGTGTGTTTGAATTAAGCACAATTGAAATGCTGCTGTTAATCTTGTTTTTTTCACTTGCCTTTTTGAGAATGAAGCAGTTATTATTATTGTTGTTATTCATTGTGTTCTTAATGATCTCACTTATTTTGTGTGTGTGTGTGTGTGTGTGTGGGTGGGTGTGTGTGTGTTTGAAGCCTACATTTGCTCAAATACAGTTCTTAATGTTCTTTTGTTTGAGTTTGCTAGTTCTAGTGCTGCCCGTTTGTACATTGTGGCTGTGGCTGACAAAAGTTACCAATAAATGATGTTATTAAGAATAAATGTGCCTCCTGTGTAAACTGTGCAGCTGAATAGACTGTATTTTAACGTCGGTCATATATGGGGGTACTTGGAGAGCCAACTAATTTCTCAGGGGGTACTTGGTGTAAAAAGTTTGAGAACCACTGGTGTAGAGGACCACATATAGTATATTTTGAGAGACAAGCCGAGGGCCACTTTAAATCTGTCTGCGGGCCACAATTGGCCCCAGGGCCGGACTTCAGACATGCCTGGCCTAAATGCATCAAATAAGGTCTGTGGCTAACAAAAGTTTATGGGCGTGGTCATTTGTGTTCAGCAATATAATTTTCACACACGTGGGCCACTTTTATGACTTTGAAACATCAATGTGTTTTTTTAACACTGTTCAGTAAACATTTAACACTGTTCAGTAAACATTTTACACTGTTCAGGAAACATTTCACACTGTTCAGTAAACTTCAAAAGCCATAAAAGTGGCCCACATGTGTGAATTAACCAAGAAGAAAATCCCTCTGAAGGTTAACATTTGTCTGAAATATTCGACTACCATTAAGCATGACACTCTAGAATACAATCTGAAGGGATAAACATGAATGTACCTGTGGCAGAGGCTTGTTGGGACCAGTTACATCACTGATCTGTGTCTTAGGCAGCAGAGGTTGTGAGTCCTCCATGGTAGTAGCTGTATCGCCGTCTGTCTGTAAACACATATTAACACGTTCACTGCCAATGACGAGATATCTCGTCTTACAGAATCCAACCGTTGACTGCCAAAGACGAGATATCTCGTCTTAAAAAAAAAAAAAAAAAAAATGACGGTCGGGCGTGGATCAACGCTCCCCCCGTCTCCTATAAAAATATTGGAGTCAGCGAACGTGTACAACCCATTCCACAGACCCACTAAGTGGCGACAGTGCTCTCCACACTAGGAAAAGCAGAGCCAAAACTGTAGGGTAACGCGCAAGGAAACCATTCTCTACTGTAAAATGGATTGGCGAAAACGCTTTCACTTTCGCACATTATCGCGCTGGGAGCTGGCGGTGGGGGATTCCAAAAATAGACTGGGTGGAAAACACAGTTTGAAACACGCAGCATAAAGCCTAGAATCGCACAAAGCTTCATCAAAGCTCTCAAACCCAAGAAACAAGTGAGCCCTATCCACACTCGCTGCCAGGGAGGGAGGCTGCTCAAACTCGCAGCAGCAGCAGCAGCAGCAGAACACTCGCTTGTGACAAATGCAGGCTGAAAGCCACCAGACACGCCCACGGAGGGAGGAGTTTGAAGGAGAGGGCGTTCAGAACTATATTGTTTAGATGTCTGATCTCTCACTGATGCCAAAAATAAATGGTTAAAGTGACTGTTCTGCCTGTTTGATTGAATTTCACAAAACTGCGATTATCTCAGCTTTCACTCTCAGACGCTGAAACCATGCTGTACTCAACGGCTAATATCTACATAACTACTAACTCTACAAACTAACTCTTTTAGACAGAGGAAGCACACATTCTATTAGTACTTTTGTGAACTTTGTGTTCACAAACTCCAAGCAGAAAATAATCCTCGGCTCTTGTAAAATGAGCCAGAATCCTCAAAAAAACCCTCTGGAAGAACCTACCCACAGTAAAAAAAAAAAGGCTGGCAGTGAATGTGTTAAGGACAAAATCTTAGATTATGAAAATATAACAAAAAAAAGCCAATTTGATGTAAACACTGCATAACACACAATTAAGTTGATGACTTGTTCAGACAAAATCTCTAAAATGAGATGCATGCCAATATGCACAAGACTTCTTAAACTTTTTCTGTCATTCTGGAGAGCTGACCGGGCTCTGCGTATCGGTTCAGCGGGTGCGAGTATGACTACTGGTCTGGAGTCAGCTGAGCTGAGCTGAGCTGGATACATGCTTTTGAGCATCGCAATCACAACACAGCCCCCGCGAAATGACTCATTTCACTATCAGAATTTGATCCATTTGGTCCAATAACATTTAGAAAGTCTAGAAGTGCCGCATGATTACATTATTTTAGCCCATTTAAGTTAGCAGACTCAGAGTAAGTCGAGGGCTGAACCGAAAGTTACCCAGCAGACTGCAGAGCCTGGTGAGCTGCTCTACAGAGAGCCAATCACAAGCTGACATTTAGGGGAATGAACTATCTCTATTAATTCTACCCCGTTTCTTCTCGGTTTAATCATTGTTGTCATGCATTAAAACTAAAGTAATGAGCTTGTTTTGGAAATGTAAGGAGTAGAAAGTACAGATACTTGTGTTAAAATGTAGGGAGTAAAAGTAAAAAGTCGTCAGAAAAATAAATACTAAGTAAAGTACAGATACCCGAAAAATCTACTAAAGTACAGTAACAAAGTATTTGTACTTTGTTACTTCCCATCTCTGAAGGAGGAAATGTATGGGGTTTTAGAATGGGGATTTCACTTTGCCTAAATCAGGGGTGCCCAAACTTTTTTGAATGGGGGCCAGATTAGATCATGTGAAAATGTCGGGGGGCCAGGTGTTCTTGCATCATATGGGTTATAATTTTTTTTAATCAAAAATCACATACAAATGTACTCTAAATATTTTGTTTACAATCTGAAAACATTAGTTCTGCATGTGCTGTTCCTACTTGGTTCCTGTACAAACTGTATGATGGTGCTGTCATAGGTGAAGGGAAACAATGCAAATTGAACTTGCTTGATTAACCAATACTGTGTAGAGGACCACATATAGTATATTTTGAGAGACAAGCCGAGGGCTACTTTAAATCTGTCTGCGGGCCACAATTGGCCCCAGGGCCGGACTTCAGACATGCCTGGCCTAAATGCATCAAATAAGGTCTGTGGCTAACAAAAGTTTATGGGCGTGGTCATTTGTGTTCAGCAATATAATTTTTACACACGTGGGCCACTTTTATGACTTTGAAACATCAATGTGTTTTTTTAACACTGTTCAGTAAACATTTAACACTGTTCAGTAAACATTTCACACTGTTCAGGAAACATTTCACACTGTTCAGTAAACTTCAAAAGCCATAAAAGTGGCCCACATGTGTGAATTAACCAAGAAGAAAATCCCTCTGAAGGTTAACATCTGTCTGAAATATTCGACTACCATTAAGCATGACACTCTAGAATACAATCTGAAGGGATAAACATGAATGCACCTGTGGCAGAGGCTTGTTGGGACCAGTTACATCACTGATCTGTGTCTTAGGCAGCAGAGGTTGTGAGTCCTCCATGGTAGTAGCTGTATCGCCGTCTGTCTGTAAACACATATTAAGGACAAAATCTTAGATTATGAAAATATAACACAAAAAAAAGCCAATTTGATGTAAACACTGCATAACACACAATTAAGTTGATGACTTGTTCAGACAAAATCTCTAAAATGAGATGCATGCCAATATGCACAAGACTTCTTAAACTTTTTCTGTCATTCTGGAGAGCTGACCGGGCTCTGGGTATCGGTTCAGCGGGTGCAAGTATGACTACTGGTCTGGAGTCAGCTGAGCTGAGCTGAGCTGGATACATGCTTTTGAGCATCGCAATCACAACACAGCCCCCGCGAAATGACTCATTTCACTATCAGAATTTGATCCATTTGGTCCAATAACATTTAGAAAGTCTAGAAGTGCCGCATGATTACATTATTTTAGCCCATTCAAGTTAGCAGACTCAGAGTAAGTCGAGGGCTGAACCGAAAGTTACCCAGCAGACTGCAGAGCCTGGTGAACTGCTCTACAGAGAGCCAATCACAAGCTGACATTTAGGGGAATGAACTATCTCTATTAATTCTACCCCGTTTCTTCTCGGTTTAATCATTGTTATTGTCATGCATTAAAACTAAAGTAATGAGCTTGTTTTGGAAATGTAAGGAGTAGAAAGTACAGATACTTGTGTTAAAATGTAGGGAGTAAAAGTAAAAAGTCGTCAGAAAAATAAATACTAAGTAAAGCACAGATACCCGAAAAATCTACTTAAGTACAGTAACAAAGTATTTGTACTTTGTTACTTCCCATCTCTGAAGGAGGAAATGTATGGGGTTTTAGAATGGGGATTTCACTTAGCCTAAATCAGGGGTGCCCAAACTTTTTTGAATGGGGGCCAGATTAGATCATGTGAAAATGTCGGGGGGCCAGGTGTTCTTGCATCATATGGGTTATAATTTTTTTTAATCAAAAATCACATACAAATGTACTCTAAATATTTTGTTTACCATCTGAAAACAGTTCTGCATGTGCTGTTCCTACTTGGTTCCTGTACAAACTGTATGATGGTGCTGTCATCGTTAGGTGAAGGGAAAAAATGCAAATTGAACTTGCTTGATTAACCAATACTGTGTAGAGGGCCACATATAGTATATTTTGAGAGACAAGCCGAGGGCCACTTTAAATCTGTCCGCGGGCCACAATTGGCCCCAGGGCCGGACTTCAGACATGCCTGGCCTGAATGCATCAAATAAGGTCTGTGGCTAACAAAAGTTTATGGGCGTGGTCATTTGTGTTCAGCAATATAATTTTCACACACGTGGGCCACTTTTATGACTTTGAAACATCAATGTGTTTTTTTAACACTGTTCAGTAAACATTTCACACTGTTCAGTAAACATTTCACACTGTTCAGTAAACATTTAACACTGTTCAGTAAACATTTCACACTGTTGTTCAGTAAACATTTCACACTGTTGTTCAGTAAACATTTCACACTGTTGTTCAGTAAACATTTCACACTGTTGTTCAGTAAACATTTAACACTGTTCAGTAAACATTTAACACTGTTCAGTAAACATTTAACACTGTTCAGTAAACAGTTCACACTGTTCAGTAAACATTTCACACTGTTCAGTAAACATTTCACAGTGTTCAGTAAACATTTCACACTGTTCAGTCAACATTTCACACTGTTCAGTAAACATTTCACACCGTTCAGTAAACATTTCACACTGTTGTTCAGTAAACATTTCACATGTTCAGTAAACATTTCACACTGTTCAGTAAACTTCAAAAGCCATAAAAGTGGCCCACGTGTGAATTAACCAAGAAGAAAATCCCTCTGAAGGTTAACATTTGTCTGAAATATTCGACTACCATTAAGCATGACACTCTAGAATACAATCTGAAGGGATAAACATGAATGTACCTGTGGCAGAGGCTTGTTGGGACCAGTTACATCACTGATCTGTGTCTTAGGCAGCAGAGGTTGTGAGTCCTCCATGGTAGTAGCTGTATCGCCGTCTGTCTGTAAACACATATTAAGGACAAAATCTTAGATTATGAAAATATAACAACAAAAAAAGCCAATTTGATGTAAACACTGCATAACACACAATTAAATTGATGACTTGTTCAGACAAAATCTCTAAGATGAGATGCATGCCAATATGCACAAGACTTCTTAAACTTTTTTTGTCATGCCCCACTTTGGAGGAGGACAAATGTTCATGCCCCACCGCCCCAACAAAAGTGTAACAAGTTGAACTTTTATTGAAATAACATCAAGTGTGCAATCACTTTGTTATAACAATATCAATAAAGTTCTATCTGTGCAAAAAATAACAAATATTTGGCAAGACAAATTTGCATTAAGTCTTATTATCACTGTATTAGTGGCTGCAATGAACCTGTTTTGCACTGCACATATTTTCAAAATAATAACAATAAAGTGCAACCTGTGCAAAACTAAACAAAACACGTTCAAATATTTGGCAATATAAATTAACCATCCATGGAATCAATGCGAAGTCACTACAGAAGCGGGGTTCATTTATTGCTTGCCGGGAAAGAAGTCTGATGTCAAAATGGTCAAAACATTGGTTCCGCGCTGCATTTCTGCATTTCCCCCTGCGCCCCACCTGTAATAGCCTGGTAAACCAGCCCGTCACGTGAACTCACATTTCATTTGGTTCTGCGTGACGGTCTGGCCCCAACTCTTCACCCAGTCCTTACAGGGGCGGGAGCATGGGCGGGCATAGTTGCCTTGGCAGACAACTCCTTCAGCCAATCAGCGTCGGATCCAGTCAAACCCAAATCCACTCGGGAGAATGGTAAAAACATATTTTCCGCCGAGAAACTCTGCGGTTGCGGCGATACTCCTGTACTTGTTTAATTGTTGTTATTGAGTCTATTTCTGCAATAACTGCACTTTATGGCTGTTTAAACTAGACAAACGCTGACATTACTCCTTGAGACGATCAGGCAAGGAGGCGGCCATTATTGTTTTGTTAGTGCAGTGCTAGTAGCGTTCCTGATTGGCCAACTTGCGCTGTCAATCACATGACTTATTGGCTCTTCCGCTCTGCAGCTTAAACACCCTCCCAGGCTTAAGGGACGTCACGCAGAACCAAATGAAATGTGAGTTCACATGACGGGCTGGTTTACCAGGCTACACCTGTAATGCCACTGCGCCCCACAGGGGGGAAACACTGGTTCATGATAACCTTTTTACGCAGGTGATTTAGTGATATTTCTCCATGCAGCGTTCAGCTGCAATCAGCAGGGACCAGGTCAAACGTGCTTGGGAGCGAATACAAAATGGCCGCCTTTTTTTACTTTCACGTATGCCTTTCTTGTTGGATGAGGTGGTTTCCCCTGTATTTTTTTTTATGAATGAGGTGAACATTCGCACCATTCCAGCTTGCCACTCCTACGCTTTCAGGTGGAGGTGGGTTGCAGGGTAACCCGGCGCTGTGACTAGGTCCACTGGCGGAACGAAAGGCGATTACCCACCAACCCGCATTCACAACTTTCACATCGGAGGCGCGGATCTCATTTTTCCTTGCATTTTACGGCTTTCAAGGCCGGTGTGAAAGCGGCCTCTCTCTCTCTCTCTCTCTCTCTCTCTCAGGTTACAGGAAAACAAGTGGAAAAAGTGAACAACGAGCACACTGCAAAAAATATACAGCTCCGGTGCAGGGGTCAAGTCTGTATCTTGGGGGAGGACTTTTTGACATTAAATCACTGCATGATAGACTTGTGGGGGGGCACACTTGCTTTCTCTGGGGGTCCAGTAGTCAAGATGATCCACATCCCCACCACTCCGGGGGAGCACCCCAGGGTTAGCGACAGCGTCACTGTTGCACACTGTCCCCTCCCAGCGTTTCCCGCCCCTGGCCATGAGACTCCCCTACTGGTAGCACACCTCCACCCGCAACAGCCCTCAGCGTCACACCCCTGGCCCCTCCCCCAACCCTGGCGCCCCAATTTTTATTTTAGCTCACATACCTCTGAAGGTGTTCAGGACTGGTCAGCCACCAATATTGGACAATCTAGGGAGCCGTAGTCAGCGCTGCTCATTTTCAGTGTGAAAGCCTAGTGGAAAAAAATACACAGGACTTGTTAACACATTAAGTGCCATAGACGACCTAACTCGTCTTACATAATCCAGCGCTTAAGTGCCAAGGACGGACTAACTCGTCTTACATAAAGATTTTTTTTTTTTGACAGTGGGACATCAATCAACCCCTTTTACATCTCTGAGATAACTATTTGGAGCAAGAGCATGTGTGTAATCTATTTTACCGACCACTAAGTGGCGACAGAGACCGAGAGAAGTCACAGCCACGGGACCCAAAAGCCACAAAAGCAGCCGCCTCCCGCGGACATGGCTTGGCGATTTTACAGTCATTAGCCCGGACACACACACACAGAACGGACAGAGATCCCTTCCCCCCAGAGCCGCGCAGCAACGCGCGAACACACACACACACACACACACACACACACACACACACACACACACACACACACACACACACACACACACACACACACACCGCGGAAGCAAGCCATTCAAGGAAATGGCGACGCGATTTTACAGTAATCCAATTCAGACTCGTCTTGCCCGACAGGCAGACAGGCAGGCAGGCAGCACAACGCGCTTCTGACACGCTCCTCCTTCCTCCTGGCTCTAGAGCCAGGAGGAAGGAGGAGAAGACACACGGAGGGAGGAGTTTGAATGAGAGGGGTGTTTCCTGTTGTTATGGAGGAAATTACTGTTCAAAACTATTGTTTAGAATGTCTGACGGTCTTACTGATGCCAAAAATGAATGGTTAAAGTGACTGTTTCACAAAAAGCCATTTATCTCTGAATAAATTTCCAGACGCTGAAACCATGCTGTACTCAACGGCTAATATCTACATAACTACTAACTCTGCAAACTAACTCTTTTAGACAGAGAAAGCACACATTCTATTAGTTATTTTTAGATGATTGATGTTCATGAATTCTTAACAGAAAAGAATCCTCGGCTGTTCTAAAATGAGCCAGAATCGTCAAAAACACCCCTGGCACAACTTACCTACAGGAATGAAAACATGGCTGGCATTCAATGTGTTAATAATGCAATTAGTAAATGTGTTTTGATGCCATATCTACAGGACTACTTTGTTACAAACACTCAATACTACATGTTTCCCCAGCATGGTCAGAACAGAGGGTGCTTCCCAGTTTTCACTTCATTTATTTCTGTGAACTGTTAAATATCTTTTTCCTTTCTTTACTTGGTACATTGATAAATGGAGAAAGCAGCAAAAGCCAACAGGGTGTGGCTGCCTCAGAAGTCCTCAAACAGTAGAACTCTCTGGCTGCTCCAGCACAACACATTCTCACAGCGAAGTCCTCAAACAGTAGAACTCTCTGGCTGCTCCAGCACAACACATTCTCACAGTCAAGTCCTCAAACAGTAGAACTCTCTGGCTGCTCCAGCACAACATATTCTCACAGTCAAGTCCTCAAACAGTAGAACTCTCTGGCTGCTCCAGCACAACACATTCTCACAGTCAAGTCCTCAAACAGTAGAACTCTCTGGCTGCTCCAGCACAACACATTCTCACAGTCAAGTCCTCAAACAGTAGAACTCTCTGGCTGCTCCAGCACAACACATTCTCACAGTCAAGTCCTCAAACAGTAGAACTCTCTGGCTGCTCCAGCACAACACATTCTCACAGTCAAGTCCTTAAACAGTAGAACTCTCTGGCTGCTCCAGCACAACACATTCTCACAGTCAAGTCCTCAAACAGTAGAACTCTCTGGCTGCTCCAGCACAACACATTCTCACAGTCAAGTCCTCAAACAGTAGAACATTTGCTCAGGAACTTTTTTCACACCCGGGGTAACTCTCTTACTTTGGTCGGGGTTGACGTGGTTGGCTGACGAGGTTGGCAGTGAATGTTGTAGGGTTAGGCACGAGGTAGTCTGGCTGCATGGAAACAGGCTACTGGGATAAGCCCTCCCCTGCTCTACTCTGCTCTCCCATTGGAGCGACTGTTTCAGTCGGTGCCAGATGTCCGCTCCCGGCTTATTACAAGCTTTGTCATTGCCTCCGACCATGTCAATCAGAGCGGATTCCGCTCCCTCCTCCTTATGTGTAGCTGTAAATAGTGAAAACAACAACGCTAATGAGCTAGCAAGCTAACAGCAGAAACCTACACGCTAGCTCGTTGCTACACGCTGAAAATGGCAAGTTGGATTATTGGAAACTATTTTCCGATAGCACTGCAGCCACGTGGCGGCAGCGAAACTAGGCACGAGGTTGACGAGGTCGGGGTTAGGCAATAGCCCCCCTGATGGTTGGTTAGGGGTTAGGTTTGGGGTTAGGTCAAGCCAGTCTCTTCCACAATCTTCTTCTTATGCTCCAGAGCAGGGTAGGAAATTCACTCCCCCACCCCCCACCCCTTTTTCCATGGAATATGTTTTGGGGGCATTTTGGATAAATTCCAGGGCAATTTTTTTAATCAAATGTTGGGAAATACCTTATCATTAGGGATGCACCGATCGATCGGCACGTGACCGGAAATGGCCGATTTTCACGTGATCGGCCTCGATCGGGGATCTGCGCCAGTCACTCTAAATAGCCGATTCTGTGAGCCGATTTTCACATGACGTGCGCGCACCCCAAAGCACCGAGACAGGCACCCAGCCACCACACCACACACGCCAGCATACCTTCCTCGTTGTGGATTTTTTTCACCGTCAGTGAAGTAGACAAATCTCGCAGTTTGTCACACATGCAAGTCGAAAATAAGCCGTGGAGACAGAGATGCGGCCGAGTCCCGCTCGGCTGGAGTCAAGTCTGAGCGGCTCGCTTCACCTCACTGGCCCCCCTCTCTCTGCTCTCTCTACCCGGGAAGCAGTGCTGCTGCACCCGGCCACAGTGCACAGCCGACTTGGCGAGGTGAACGCGAGCATTGTGTCCACCATTCCCCGACCTGCCTTTTCCATTCCACATCAGCGCTGGTGCCTCAGCCTGTCAGTCATGTTGTAACGTAGATACAGGAGAGACTATTTGTTTCGTATTGCAAATAGAACGACGGACATAATAATAAAAATGCATCGGACTCACAAGTGTGCAAGGATTTCTGTGGGTGACGATATTTTTTCGGATGGCAGATAAAAATACGCATACCAAACTTCGGACTGTGTGTAAACTCCGCCTGATATTCAGACTGAAGATCGTTACTGTAACTCATAAACTCATTTCCCCTCTACTCAAGAGGACTGGTCTGGACTGGAGCCAGGCTATAAACTCCTTGTCCATGGATCATTTTGATGTTCTGTTGCACCTGTTTTCTTTTGGAAAAGTAAATGCATGATAGCTGTGGGATATAGGCTATTGGATTTAATTTAATTTTTGTATTCATTGTATTTGCACAAAAAAGCTCTGTCCAGTAGCCTAACCTGGAACACTTTTATTTTGAGATGTGTTTGAGTGAGATGGTCCTACTTCATGCAAATGATAAGATAAGATAAGATTATTTGGATCCCCATTAGATGTAAGAATTGTTCTATGAATCTTAATTTTCAAACAAAGTTACAAAAACGTTTGTGTAAGCTGTCAATTGTTGTTTTTAGAAAAAAAATCGGAATCGGCAAAAATCGGTATCGGCAAGTCAGACTATTCAAAAATCGGAAATCGGAATCGGCCAAGAAAATGGCAATCGGTGCATCCCTACTTATCATAGTTCGTCTATGTTGCATGACAGACCAATATTCAATAACTCGTATCCAAACTTATTTTATTTCTAAAAGTAAGCAAAAATACTAAACGGCTTTCATTGAAACAAACTGAAAAAGTTAGGCCTATATCCTTATTTCTCTACTCTTTCTGTTACAGGAGGCAATAGAGTCTATGTGCCCCTGTAACGGGGGTCATCACTAGGGGTGCTCCAAAAAATTGATTCTTGAAAGGATTGCGATTCTCAATGCCACGATTCCTGGATCGATTCCAAACTCCCAAGAATCGATTCTTCAATGTCAAATTTTTAATGCTGTGGATGTCTTTTTGAGGTGCACGTGAAGGCATCACCTCGCCGCGGAACCAATGGTGTCCTTTGAAAAAAGCATGTGATCTACTCGTCATAGGGAGAGCGGAAAGGCTCTCAGCTCAGACGGGCTTGGCTCAGAGCCACAAGCCAACCTAGCTGGCTGCCAACGGTCACATAAACAGATGGAAATAAAATGTGTCAGACGATGGTTTTGTACACGGGAGACAGGGCTACAGTTGCAGCAGACAATAGTGCTAGCTAGCGTTAACTGGCTGGCATGAATGAGATGGCTAGTTAGCATTTTACTGTCGATGGCTAGCGGTAGCGATGTTAGCATTAACATCAACGTTACAGTGTATATGACAACAGTCGTGAAAGCGGCTAGCCGCTCGCAATCTTCAAAAAGTCCATTGACTATCTGGCTATCGTTATGCATGCTGTCTGGTCGACCATTTATAATTTAGCAGCTATCTGAATATGCTGCTATGGTTTCAATCTGTGCTTCCTTTATCAAACTACAGCTAATGTTAGCTGCTCAACGACATCCAGTGTGTCTAACATTAGTCGTCAGGCACAGGTGTGTATTCAGAACACTTGTCAGTGGCCGCAGGGCCGTAGCCAGGGATTTCGGGCCCCATGAAAGGATATCACATCGGGCCCACGGATGCCACCGTCCGAAGGGCGGAGGCGGAAAATTTTGGCCATTTGAAGCCCAATTTAGATGAATATCTCATTTTAAATCAGAGAGTTCCCCAAACTTTTGAGTTTGAAAAAGTAGCCGGCTCATGTTTGCGGCGTTTGTTCCAGTCGTCCTTTTCCCAATTAATAAACAAACCTCCAATATGTATCGATGAGTGTGACAATTGAAATAATACAAATAAACATCCTTATAAAGGCCCAATGCTCAATTTAATTATAAATAAAACAATATCCATATTGCAAAACACAAACAGGCAATATATATTTTTAAGAACAAAGAAAATACTAAAACTGTATGTTTCCCACAGGATTTGGAGAGATTGTGGTGGGTAGACCTTGCTTGGACCCTCTTGGGGGGTTCGGGGGGGCCATGCCCCCTGTAAGAACAATTTGTACATTTTAAACTAAAATGCATGAATCTAGTTCACTTTGAGAACCAATTTAACAGGCTAGATCAGGGGTGGGCAATTATTTTTCATGGGACATGAGAAACCCAGATTGTTGCCGGGGGCCGAACAAATATTGTCATGCCGTAACCCAGGAACTGTGATGATAGAGAGGACCACAAAAAGATTTCCTCGCCACCAGAGGGCCAGATTTTGCTGAGGGTTGGGGGCCGAACGGCGCCGGGCGCGGAAACATTTGCGCCATTTGAAGTCAGGTTTAGAGGAATAACTCATTTTAAATGAACAGTTGTGATGTCATTATTCAGTCTAAACACCAATATTTGATCCTTTTCTCACTCACTCCTATATCACCACTTGCTCTCCCTGCAGGGCTTGAAATTAGCTTTTTTGGCCACCTGCCAATATGGCTGCTAGAAGTTACCAGCCATTAGAATTTCCACTAGCCAAAATGTTTTTCTTGAAATAAACCAGAATATGAGTGTGTTAATTTAAGCATATATCAGTAAGTGGCCCGGGATTCTCAAAGCCTGTGTTGAGGGTCACACGAACAAAAATGCACTCTTGAAGCTAAATAAATCCAAAACCAACAAGTTAATTATTTACATGTTTTACTTCAATGTAGAACAGTAATTTCTTACACATGAGATTACTTTTAGCCTTTTAGTCATAAAGATTATTGAAAGATATTCCATATTCTAGACTGAAATGTTATAACAGAAGTGGAGTATTGGCCAGAATGACATGAACATTTGGACACTTATTCAGCAGGTATCTTGTATGTTGCGTTCAGGTGCACTGTAAAAAAACTAAAATAGGGCCCCTGTCAGTCAAGGGCCCTTGGAATCGTCCAGACTTTTCTCCGTGATACTACGGCCCTGAGTGGCCGTTTCTCAATAAGGGTTCTTGTGTGTTCTTGCGTTCTTGGGTCCCTGTGAAACATCATCAGTGTCTGCCCACTGTCATCAACCTGCCTTACGATGTTACACTGTGGCAGGCGCGGACTGCATAATCGGGCACGTCGGGCCCGGTGGCTTGGCCTGCAAAAAAAAAAAGTTTTTTTTTATGTGTGCCCGCAGTCAGGCCACTCACTGAACAGCAGGCCAGGCAGGCCACTGCTCATTTCTGGACTCTTGTGTTGGAGTCTTGAGTTTTGCATTGCTCAACACTTGGCTATAGGCTATAGAGACTAAAACCATTGTTGGCCTAATTTTTCAGAAACAAAGGTTGGAGCTTGAGCAGAACACTCTACCATGTGTTTAATGTTAGGGGCTTGCTTAAACAGGAAGATGTTTAATGAAACTGAGAATATGTTGATGTTTATTATTATTGTTATTATGACGTGTAGTTCTTAAGCCTGTGGAGAATAACGCAGTATGCATGATCTGATCACGCTTCCTTAAATAAAGTTTGCTGTGAAGCGTTTGTACAGAGGCATGTTTTTGGTTTTACTTCTTCATATTATACTTGCAGTTATCTAGGCAATGTTGATGTTTATATTAGTGAACAAATAGATAACA
>NC_139633.1:32468910-32496410 GCF_964638095.1 Poromitra crassiceps
TGCTGTTCCAAAACATGTCAACGTGTGTCGTTGCCTGGGAAACGCACATCCCATAATAAAACTGTTCGCATTGCATCCCATAATAGTATGATGATACTTGGGATGCCATTGCCAACATAGATGCGAACAGGTTAGCTAAAAGTTGAGCGTCGCCAGCGAGGGCCCCCACCGCGGTTGGGGTACGTTTCGAAATCCCTCCAGGCCTGAAAATGTTTCTAGGGGAAACACTGCATATTTGAATAGTAACTGTAATGTGATTACTGGAATTAGGAACAGTAATGCCTTACACTACTCATTACAGACAAATGTAATGTAATTACAGTAGTTACTTTGTAATGCATTATGCCCAACACTGCTAATGGACAGGTAATAATTAAGTAATGATTAACTACTAGTTAATCATTACTTAATTATTACTATACTCACAAACTGACCATTAACTAATCATTAACTAATGATTAACTACAGTACTATACTCAGAACTGACTTTAATCACTAACTAATCATACTAATTACAGTGTTTCCCACAGGATTTTGAGTTGTTGTGGTGGGGGACTACAGACCCCCTAGGGGGCGTGCGGGGGCGTGCCCCCCCTCAAGATTTTTTTTTTTTACATTTTAAAGTAAAATGTATGAATTTGGTGTACTTTGAGAAAGCACTTAAGAGCTAAATTAAAAGGCTAGATCTATGAAGAACATGTCATCCTTACTGTGCTGTGGTTTTACAATGACAAACTAAATTTCTCCCTATAGGTATATTCTGAATACAGGTCACGTCACTCAGTAGAATACTGCTTGTTTAAATACAATGGCCCATCTATACCAAAATCACTTCCAGGGGAGAACTCAAAATACAAAGTAACATTTTGTAGGCATAAACAGAACTTGTTTGGTTCTCCTAGTACATTCTTCTGTTATCTCACATCACTAAACCATCTAAATCCTGGAATTTATCAGAAATTTACTTTTGATGAAGCAGGAATGATCAGTGATCCTCACTATTTCTTTGATGAGAGCCGCACTGGCAGCACAAAGTCAATAGGAGAGCCACTTTTACCGCAAAACACCAAAAGCCACCCCAACCAAACACACACACACACACACACACACACACACACACACACACACACACACACACACACACACACACACACATATATATACCAGTTTCCCCTAGAAAATCTTTCAGGCCTGGAGGGATTTTGAAATGTACCCCGACCGCAACGGTGGGGGCCGTCGGTGGGGGCCGTCGCTGGCGACGCTGAAGTTTTAGCTAACCTGTTCACATCTATGTTCGCAATGGCATCCCAAGTATCATCATACTATTATGGGATGCGATGCGAACAGTTGTATTATGGGATGTGCGTTTCCCAGGCAACGACACACGTTGACACGTTTTGGAACAGCGCTGCACGCTGGTAGCCTGATTCCGCCAAATTCCACAAATTCACAATCCCACCTCCGTCTGACCTCGGCTCAAGATTGGAGTTTAAACCGGCCGCCGCCCAGGCGAACCAATCAGCGTGAGCTATGGGGCGGGCTTTAGGCGAGACCAGGTGTGACGCCACCGAGAAGCGCCTGTGCATTTGTAGTTCTTTCATTATTCAACATGGCGGCGGCTACCGAGGCTAGCTCCAGTGGGCTAGTCAAACATTCTATTCAAAACAATAAGCTAACATAAACGGTAAACATTTGATCTTACAGTGAGTACGAAACCGTAACTGTATTGCTGTAACGTTATCAACTATGAACGTTAGTAAACAAGACATTGTTGTAGAATTTGGGGAGATAGCCTTCAGACCGTTGCTAGGCTGGGAGAATTTAGCAGCCATGGCTAGTGAATGGCTAGCCGTTAGCCATTCACGCAAGTCACACAAACACAAAGCCCTCCTCACCACTGCCCAGTAAACATGTAATCTGTTAAACCATAATTTTTGTTCCAAATAGAAATAAATCATAACGTTAATCAAAATGCCATTGAAATATTAGCAAATCAACACAGAACTGCAAAGATCAGTGTGATGTATTGTCCATTTAGCCTACTGTTACCATGGCTGAATGCAGTGTAGTCTGCTATGACTGGCATGATTGGAATGTTGGCTGCTGTCTGATAAACCACGTTAACTCACGTTGGTGTCCGAGTGATATATTGTCGTCGCTGTCGTTCCAGGACCTCGAATCTCCAAAACAGCAACTTTTCAGGAAGTTAAAAAAAACGTCTTTTGCTCTTAAAATACTGAACCAAACGTCGTCAAAGTTGGCACATGTCTTAATTATAGTTAGTTTCCCGCTGAATGTGTCATTACTTTATTAATATCTTACCTGGATAAGCTCAAATTATGTTGTTTATATTATCAGTCCGACTTGGAAGCACTTTCTCCCGGCCAGTCAGGCGGGAGAGAGTCGTATGCTCATGCACGAGCCCCAAGCTCCGGGCAGTGGGGGCGCGCCCAGGAGCAACAGCATTGCCCCTCGCCTCTCATGGCCGAGGCGGGGGCTTTCGCATGGGGTGAGAAATAGTCTGACATAACGTAGCGTTAACGTTACTTTATTCTCGTCCAAAAACACTCCGATTTGCATGTTAAAACAAGTTTGCAGCCTAGGAATAACTGGAAAACATTTGATTGATATATTAACGTCAGAGGAAGCCAGGATTAGTCAAAACGATATGAGAAATACACAGCACGTCTGCCGTGTGACTTTTCCGGGTTTATTGTCCTGCGTGGGGGGGTACACGCGGAGGTAGGGGACGAATTTCGAGGTTTGACTGACAGATTGAGGGCGAATGGCGTTACGAGATTTACTCACAAGCTCGTTTTAATGCTTTTCCATTGGTTGCATTTGTTAAAAACCACACAGAGACGTGAAGGGTGACCAATGGCACTGATTTATGAAAAAGTGAAAAAAGGGACATTCGAGGTCCTGGCACAACAGCGACGTTATGTTATACAGGCGAGATTAAAGATCTCAGGATATAACAATCAGTTTATCTGATATTTTCCCCCGTATGACGCTTGCATAAATTATACTGTGAAGTGTGAATATAGCTCTCACAAGCATATTGTAGTCCTTTATGTCTGATATTTTGGAGCTGTTACTCGAGAAATTGGTTTATCGATAGAACATAGCTTAAGATTTTGCACTTGCACTTTTGATAGGGGGTAAACAAACGGCATGGGAGCCGTTGGGTGAGCTGCGCCACCAAACGTCTGGGAATTTCACTGTCAGAAACTGTGTCTCCGAGCCCGGCGAGAACCGCCGGCAGCAGACATGCCTACATTTATTATTAGAATTTTATTTGGTAGCGGCAATGCCATTTATCATAGTCCTAACACAGAGCATGAAGCTGATATGCTCCAAACAAAATGTATAGCTGTGGTTTATTTTACAATAATTTTTCTTACCCGGAAGTGGTCCGCTTGCTACTGTGAAGTCATCAGCAGGCTCTGTAACGTAGCCTCGGGAGTCGGGTTTATCGCTGGGGGAAAGACCTCTAACCGCCGGGGCCGGATGAAACACGTCCTATTAACAGGTTATGTTTGTTTCTAAGTGATTAATATGTTTCTCCGCAAATGCGACGATGTTTTGCGAGACACCGGTTCTGCATGAGAACTGCCCCCAGAAAGCAGGCCCGCCCACAACACTCATGATTGGTTCTCCGATGCAAGGCTTCCAACAGCGCCACCTAACGTTATGCAAAGATTTAAATAGTAATATTCTCAGTCTTACAGGAGTGAAACGGATTAAGACTGAGGGCTGAGTCTAGGTTAGCAGTAACACGCTGGCACAATACTCCTAAAAGCAAAATCCTTATTGGTTTGAATGATTTGGCACCTTCTATTACTGTCAACACCAGTATTGTTGCATTGTAATAATATGCCATAAAGGTTTATTGAAATTTTGGGGAGAGCAGGGGGGAAAAAATCTAAAAAAAAAAAAACGTTTTTTCTTTTTTCTTTTTTCTTAGAGCCGCCAACTAAAGCTTCGGGAGCCGCCAGCGTCTCGCGAGCCGCGCAATGAGGAACTAGGGATTAGATGAATAACTTCTCTCTTTGACTACACATCGTGTGTGTCATTAGCACACGATTGTGGGTGTGTGTGCGTGCGTGTGTGTGTGTGTGTGTGTGTGTTTCCTTGTTTACAACATTCTTTGGAGGTATTATCTAAGTCAGTGATTCTCAAACTGGGGTACGCGTACCCCCGGGGGTACTTGCGCCCCCTGCTGGGGGTACTCGGAGGGATCCCTGGAATCTCAATGTTATTTTATGTGAAATAAAACCAACGTTAAAAATGTTGTACAGTAATACTATCAATATACTACGAATGAAAATGAGCTTCAGAATTGAAATGGGGTTTAAAATAACCTGTATCTACATTCATTTTGTTGTTGTAGATTTAGGAACAACATTATTAAATAAATGTGTTTCCGGCGTTGTTTCTGACGGACACTACTACCTGTTGCGCGACGATGCGCCTACACACAATTTGCTGCTAATGTTACAAGCAAGAAGCTGCAGGCATGTTGCAAAATTGGCTGAAAACGGGAAGTATTCGAAAGAGACGTGTGGAGGAGTCCAGCAGCAATGACATTCAACAAGTGAACGAGGACAGCGAAGCAGGCACCAGTGCAGGCTCCGCCATAGGCGCACCACGAGAGGTATTCACAGCCGCAACAACGTCTTCCAGTGCTAACGTTAACAGCGTTAGTGCTGAACCGAGCACCACGTGTGCTGCTAGTGGCTCCGTGAGCAGCGCAAGTGTGGAATCCACAAAGAAACGACGTAAAAAATTACGCAAATACAGCCTCAGTTACATTAAGTTTGGATTCAGCTGCGGTGGGACGGAGGAAGAGCACAGGCCACAGTGCGTGATTTGTGGTGAAGTGCTTAGCAATGACTGCATGAAACCATCGCACCTCCAACGGCACCTTACAACAAAACATGCCGAGCTGAAAGACAAACCAGAAGATTTCTTCACAAGAAAACGTGATGCACTGAATAAGGCTAAATCCACGATTCAATCCTGCAGTACACCCACAGCCAAGGCACAGGAAGCCTCGTATTGTGCCAGCCTCCGCATAGCAAAAGCCGGTAAGCCACACACAATTGGCGAACAATTGTGTTTACCATTAGCCAAAGAGATGACAAAAATCATGTGTGGCCAGAAGGCTGCCAAACAGTTAAACTTGGTGCCGCTTTCAAACGACACGGTGGCACGGAAAATAAGAGACATGACAGAGGATGTTAAAAAGACACTGATTGAGCGCATTAAAAGTAGTCGCTATTATTCCATCCAGCTGGATGAGAGTACTGATGTTGCAGATTTGGCCAATTTGATGGTTTACGTCAGATATGAACATGATGGTGCAGCTCAGGAGGACTTTCTCTTCTGTAAACCACTTGAGACCAGAACTACAGCGGAGCACATATTCCAGCTCCTGGATGCGTTTGTGCAAGAGAATGGGCTTGAATGGAAAAAGTGTGTTGGAGTCTGCACAGACGGCGCGAGGGCTATGACGGGCCGTCACAGCGGAGTAGCAGCTCGGATTCAACAGGTGGCACCGGAGATGCGATGGAGTCACTGCAGCATCCACCGTGAGGCGCTGGCGGTGAAGAGGATGCCTGATGAGTTGAAATCGGTGCTGGACTCTGCTGTAAAAACTGTGAACTTCATAAAGGCCAGACCAATGCAGTCTCGCTTATTCCAAGTGCTCTGTGATGAGATGGGCAGTGAGCATGTCCAACTCTTGCTTCATACAGAAGTAAGATGGCTATCAAGAGGAAAAGTGCTTTCCAGGCTTTTTGAATTGCACAAAGAGGTCAACATTTTCTTGCAGGACAAAAACTTCCCTTTATCAGATGTGTTTGAGGATACAGTGTGGCTCAGTCAGCTGGCATACTTGTCAGACATTTTCTCCCGTTTAAACGACCTGAATTTGGGATTACAGGGACTCTCCATCAATGTGTTTGATGTGCAGGACAAAATTAACACAATGTTGAAAAAGTTGGAGTTGTTTGAAATCAAAGTCAAGGCAGGTGATGTTTCAGCTTTCCCTGCTTTGGAGAGTTTTCTGTCTGACAACGAGCTGAGCCTTGATGATGGAGTGAGGGACAACATGGTTGCACACCTCGTCTCGCTCAGACAACAGTTCCGCCAGTATTTCCCAGTGATGACCAAAGCCAACAGCTGGATGAGAAGCCCCTTCAACATGCAAGCCTCTGAACTGCCAAAGGACTTCACTGTGGCTGAGCAGGAGAGTTTAATTGAATTGTCTTGTGATGAAACACTGAAGCCTGCTTTCAGAAAGCAGTCTTTGTTGGACTTTTGGATAAAGCAACACAGAGAATACCCTGTCCTGTCTGACAAAGCTGTGCGCTTTCTCCTTCCTTTTGCGACCACATATCTGTGCGAGAAAGGCTTCTCTTCACTTGCTGCCATCAAAACCAAGTACAGGAGCAGGCTGGATGCTGAGCCAGACCTGAGACTGAAGCTCAGCTCAATCACCCCAGACATCAAAGGACTGTGTTCACAGAGACAGGCACATCCTTCACATTAGGCTCACATTAGGCTTATGTGAGTTGTCAGGACACCAACATGTTCTGTATGTGTGTTTGAAGTACAATTGCTGAAATACAGTTCTTAGGTTTCTCATTTGATGTGTGGAAATGATAGATATGTTCTCACTTCCTGAGGTGCTGCCCCTTGCATTGCATGATAATTGTGTGTGTGTGTGTGTGTGTGTGTGTTTGAATTAAGCACAATTGAAATGCTGCTGTTAATCTTGTTTTTTTCACTTGCCTTTTTGAGAATGAAGCAGTTATTATTATTGTTGTTATTCATTGTGTTCTTAATGATCTCACTTATTTTGTGTGTGTGTGTGTGTGTGTGTGGGTGGGTGTGTGTGTGTTTGAAGCCTACATTTGCTCAAATACAGTTCTTAATGTTCTTTTGTTTGAGTTTGCTAGTTCTAGTGCTGCCCGTTTGTACATTGTGGCTGTGGCTGACAAAAGTTACCAATAAATGATGTTATTAAGAATAAATGTGCCTCCTGTGTAAACTGTGCAGCTGAATAGACTGTATTTTAACGTCGGTCATATATGGGGGTACTTGGAGAGCCAACTAATTTCTCAGGGGGTACTTGGTGTAAAAAGTTTGAGAACCACTGATCTAAGTTCAAGGAGCAGCTCAGGCGCTCCCCTAACTGTCATTTCCCTTCAGGGCCTACCTGCCAGCATACCTGTTTGTTCTTGTTGGTTTTTTTACATGCCCCAGTGTCTCTCTCTCTGTGTCTCTTCCCTCTCCCTCTGCCCCTTTCTCTCTGTCTCTCTCTGTCTCCCCCTCGGAGGGGGTTCCTCCATACATAACCCCTCACTAAAAACATGCAGAAGATCGTCATCTGACCAGTGACGACAACATCTGAAGTTGGTCCAATGATGGTCCAATGATGAAAGAAAAAGCGACCACTGCTCCTGGCCTGCCCCCTGGAGGAAAGGACAAGCCTGGATGGGTCAAATGCAGAGGGCATATTTCACCGGCCACCGTCAGCATGAGTATGTGTTGTGGCCGCATGCATGTGTTGTAGTGTGTTCGTGTGACAATAAAGACGGGCTTCCGTCTGAAATCGTGTTTTAAATCTCACTGTCTGTCCCCCCTCTCTGTCTTTCTCTCTCTCTGTCTCCCCCTCTCTTTGTCTTTGCCCCCTCTCTCTTTCTCTCTCCCTCTCCCTGTCTCCCCCTCTCTGTGTGTCTCTGCCCCTCCCTGTTTCTCTCTCTCACTCTGCCCCCTCTCTCTCTGTCCCCCTCTCTCTGCCCCCCTCTCTCTGTCTCTCCCCCTCTATCTCTCTGCCCACTCTCTGTATCTGTCCCCTCTCTCTCTGTCTCTCCCCCCTCTCTCTCTGCCCCCTCTCTCTGTCTCTCCCCCTCTATCTCTCTGCCCACTCTCTCTATCTGTCCCCTCTCTCTCTCACTCTCTCTGCCCCCTCTCTCTCTGTCTCTCCCCCCTCTCTCTTTGTCTCTCCCCCCTCTCTCTCTGCCCCCTCTCTCTGCCTCTCCCTCTCTGTCTTCCCAGCTATCAATTCAATTCAATTCAACTGGCTTTATTGGCATGACGTAACACTGTACTGTACATATTGCCAAAGCAAGCGTTTAGACATGAAAAGCTCTCTTTGTCTTTGCCCTCTCTCTCTTTCTCTCTCTCTCTCCATCTCCTTGTCTCCCCCTCTCTGTGTATCTCTGCCGCCTCTCTCTCTTTCTGTCCAACATCAGATTCCAGTGTGACCTGCTCACGGTCCTGAACTGACCCAACATCAGATTCCAGTGTGACCTGCTCACGGTCCTGAACTGACCCAACATCAGATTCCAGTGTGACCTGCTCACGGTCCTGAACTGACCCAACACCAGATTCCATTGTGACCTGCTTACGGTCCTGAACTGACCCAACATCAGATTCCAGTATGACCTGCTCACGGTCCTGAACTGACCCAACACCAGATTCCAGTGTGACCTGCTCACGGTCCTGAACTGACCCAACACTAGATTCCAGTATGACCTGCTCACGGTCCTGAACTGACCCAACACCAGATTCCAGTATGACCTGCTCACGGTCCTGAACTGACCCAACATCAGATTCCAGTGTGACCTGCTCACGGTCCTGAACTGACCCAACACTAGATTCCAGTATGACCTGCTCACGGTCCTGAACTGACCCAACACCAGATTCCAGTGTGACCTGCTCATGGTCTTGAACTGACCCAACACCAGATTCCAGTATGACCTGCTCACGGTCCTGAACTGACCCAACACCAGATTCCAGTGTGACCTGCTTACGGTCCTGAACTGGCCCAACATCAGATTCCAGTATGACCTGCTCACGGTCCTGAACTGACCCAACACCAGATTCCAGTATGACCTGCTCACGGTCCTGAACTGACCCAACATCAGATTCCAGTGTGACCTGCTCACGGTCCTGAACTGACCCAACACCAGATTCCAGTGTGACCTGCTCACGGTCCTGAACTGACCCAACACCAGATTCCATGACGCTCACGGTCCTGAACTGACCCAACATCAGATTCCAGTGTGACCTGCTCACGGTCCTGAACTGACCCAACATCAGATTCCAGTGTGACCTGCTCACGGTCCTGAACTGACCCAACATCAGATTCCAGTGTGACCTGCTCACGGTCCTGAACTGACTTAACATCAGATTCCAGTGTGACCTGCTCACGGTCCTGAACTGACCCAACATCAGATTCCAGTGTGACCTGCTCATGGTCCTGAACTGACCCAACATCAGATTCCAGTGTGACCTGCTCACGGTCCTGAACTGACCCACATGACCCGCAAACAAACAAACAAAGCTGTCACAGTTAATCAGCCAAAATATAACATTATTACATTACATTACATTACGTCATTTAGCAGACGCTTTTATCCAAAGCGACTTACAATAACACATTTTGTCAACAATAGAGAAATCAACTATGCAACATAATCTATGACAGCTACAACTTTTGAAGGAATAGAGTGGTAAGTTTTTTTAAGAAAGATGTTAGTTCAACAAGGGGCCAGGTGGAGCCTGAAAAGTTGTGTTTTTTATATAACCTGCTGGTTTGCCACACTTGGTTGTTAATACTGTTGATATCTTTTATCTGTCTGTATATTTCTTCTAACTTATCATGTTCCTTATGTAACCTATTGTCGCTGTCCGGCGGTGACCTTGTATCTCCAAATTATCGCCTTTTAAAAAGTATATATTTGATTTAGTTGCCCGTATCACTTTTTTGAAGATGTACTCTGTTTGTTAAACTCTTTGCAGTACACAGGTACAATTACTTCCCATTACATCTTGTAATTTAAATTCCTAACAGCTCCTTCTTTCCATTTTTGATTGTTCATTTTCATAAATGGATTTAAGATTGAGTAGGTACCCCAAAATAACCTGTGAAAGTTTCAGGTATTTTGGCCCAGCGACAGATGTTATATTACTGGTTATTAATGTTGCTATTATTAAACTATGTTATAATCAAAAATAGCTTTTTTGCAGATATGATGTTTCCACCAGACAGCGACACTATGTAACTTAAGTTATGCATGTAACTTATGCACCTTGTGCAACTTGTATGTGCAAACATCCCTTGTCCAAAATAAAATAATTCTAATTCAAAACAGGGTCAAGTAACCTGTCACCTGCCCTGTAAAGGGCAGGTGATCCGACCACCACCGCAGTTTCAGACATATTATTCTAGGTATAAAAAAAACATTTTACAGTTCAAATGACGTTTCCGCCAGACAGTGGCGCTATGTAACTTGTGCACCAACCACACTAAGTCAGTTTCCTTGTATATGCAATCCCTTGTCTAAAATAAAATAATTCAAAACACGGTCAAGCTCCCTGTAAAGGGGTTTGAGTCTTTAGCTTCTTCAAACTTAGCTTGAAGCACTTATGAGAGAAAACAATTAAAAGATAATTCTAAGTTTCACACATATTATTCTAGGTATAAAAAAACCTTTCACAGTGCAAATGCATTTGATTGCCTGCACATTAATGTCTCAAAATCTACTGTCTGGCCACGGTAGCTGCAGGGGGGCAGTCAGTGGGTCCTTTTATTTTATTTTTATTTTAAGGCAGAGAATTTTGCAACTCAGAATTAGTTTGTAATGGTTTTCCCTCCCATAAACGCATAAGAAAAACATAATAAGAACAGCAACATTATACACTTAAATCATTAATTGCACAGATCTTACCTGGCATTCTCTAGAGGCAGGATGGGATGGACATCTGACCTGGTTTTAATGAAGAGAACATAGACAGAGTTTTCAGTCAGTCTGTGGCTGTTGTCAGATCGCCTACACAGCTTTAAGATGGGAAGTGAACAGGGAGGTAGTTACAGTAGATGATGTGCAACAACATTCTCTAACCACGCCCATAATGGGCAAAGGCCAAATACTAAAGACATGGAAAGACCTGCCTTGACACTGATGTGATTGATGTGTGGCCACATGCCACAGCACGCAGAGACTCTGGAGTCAGTGAGCTTTGGGGTGCTGAAAGTCTATGATGTCATATAAAGTCTATGATTTCATATTAAATGCTGGGGTTGATCCCATGTGTTGCACAGATCTGGTGCCAGAATTAGATTTAGCCATTTTGATCACTCGAGAATTGATCAACATGGTCAAAAATTCCCCAAAACACAGAGCAGAATTTTGTTCGGCGTGACCTAATGGACCTATTGGAGCCAGATTTCTTAATTAGGTAATGAGGGCAGATTAATTTCCCTAATTACCTCATGATGATTATCCTAATTACATAATGATGATGTGATGTCACTCGAGTAATGATGACATCAGATGGGGACATCATCACTGTTGACATCACTCACTGACACTCGAGTGACATCACTGGTGAGGTGACATCACCCATTCTATACACTAGAGGACCCGTGGGAGTTACACCGCCCGTGGTCTCCAAGCCTCCGGGACACACCCAAATTCTTTATTTTTTTTCTTTTTTCTCCTTTATTTACAGTATACACAACTGATTACTTATACTCCCATCATCATACATCAAATAGCCAAAGTGGCGTCTGTCTGTCTGCAATTTTGGTCCCACATTGTGAGAATTGTGATGATTTTGGTCAGTAATGATGTCACAATGTCTATGACATCATCAGTGATGTCACTCGAGCACTCCATGGCAGAGAGGGGCCAGTGAGCGAGCTGCTGCCTCTCTGCTCAGACTGGAGTCCCGCTCGGCCGCTGTCTCTCTCCTCCCTCCAAACACAGACACAGAAGGGTCAAACAGCTCGCAAACGCCTTTTGACTCATACGGAAAAAAAGACAGAAAATCGAAACTGTTACGAAAACTTTTATGACGGACAAAAGTTTCATGGTCAGTGTGTAAACGAGTAATAAGGTCGTATTTATTTTTAAACGTGCGACCATTTTTGACAAAAAATACGGACAAAAAATACAGACTTTTTTTGTGTGCAAAACATTTTCAGTGCTGTAACTGCCTGAATGACAAGATTGTTTGTGACAATTATGCAACTCTCTCGTCTGCCTTCCCTTTGAAAAACACACAGCTCCGCTCACATTCGCTAAAGTTGGAAATACATTGACAGATTCACACTTCAGATCAAGAGCTCAGAAGCAAGGCGTTTGTAATGAACACAAACCATGCCTCTTTCCCACCTTAGTAAGGTAGACCTAACCTTGCAAGCAAGCTGGATTCTCTCAATACCGCCCCCATCTGGCAATGCCAGGTTAAGGTAGACCACAAGCTAAAACCTCATTTTCACCTGAACGTCCTCTACTCCTGGACAAGCTGGACAAATATCATTGGTCTATGTGCAGCCGACTGTGAGCCAAGTGCTGAGGGAACTTCTACAAAGTGCGACACAGACTACAAAAATATTCTATAACTTCACTGTCGTACATTGTAGCTTCACCAAAATCACGTCACACATCAATGGCCTCCTGCTGGTTAGACTACAGCACTAAGTTTGGAAGAATATGACTTTGCATTAAAAATGTTTTGGCTGATCCATAAAAAGGACACACACACACATGCGCACACAGACACACACACAAACACAATATTGAGGGGGATGTGTTCTTTAACTCACCGTGTTATACTTTTGCTTTCATAATGACACTATACAAGAAGCAGAGATGGGAAGTAACGAAGTACAAATACTTTGTTACTGTACTTAAGTAGATTTTTCGAGTATCTGTACTTTACTTGAGTATTTAATTTTCTGACGACTTTTTACTTTTACTCGTTACAGTATCTGTACTTTTACTTGTGTACATTTTCAAAACAGGTTCGTTACTTTTGTTTAAATGCACGATAATGTAATTTAAAAACGAGTAGAAACGGGAGAACGGAGCAGAAGTAATAGACGAGTTTCCCAGCGCTGCTGATAAAAGCTCATTCCAGCTCCGCCAATAGACCCCTTATACAGCTTGTCAACATGGAGCTGCGCGCGCATCGTGTAGGCAAAAAGCCCGGAGCCGCTCATTGACACAGACAGAGCTGTGTGAAAGACGCCGCTGTCAGGACTGCTCTGTGCTCATCTGCGACACACAGTTAGATTTTAGTTTTAAAATGCAGTTCTCGGCTTACTACCACAGCTTATCGCCTAGTGATAAGCAATGTTATGCATCGAAATTAACGTTGGTTAATGGGATACGTCTTACAGACCCATACCATACGCACTGGCGCTGTCAATTCGCCAAGCCTAGAGTGGCCAGCAATACATATATCGTGCATTCCTTTATAACTGGGGATAGCGTAGATAATTATTCTGTAACTTGCAAAGATATATTGTTATGTTGATAATGCACACAACTCAATAATGACATTATGTAACGTTACTTGCTCGTTCTAACCGAGTGATGTGGCTGAGCAGCCTTCAGTTTCAGGCAGCTTACCTGATTATGAAGAGCACTACATTTCGGGCATTTTTAATGATGTCCTCGTTCCAATCAGTTCAACTCAATAATGACATTTGATTTAACGTTACTTGGTTGTTAACTAACCGAGCGATGTGGCTGTCACTAGCAGCCTACTACAGCATACCTGATATGAAATGAGCGAGCACTGCAAAGTCGGGCATTTTTAACGATTTCCTCTTTGGGCTTGCAACCAAAGACACCTACGGTTAGCATTAAAAGCAGTATGAGTTGACGGGATTCGGTAAAGCTTTGTTGATAGTGTAACAGACTGTTCAGTGTTGTGTTGTGTTCTATTGCGTGTGTGCGAGGCTGTGTATGTTCCCTCCGGTTGCCGTAGAACAGGATATGTGGGGACAATAAAGGTGAAGCTGGTTATAACGTTACAGCCTGGCTCTATCGTTTATTATTTTATTAACCAAGTGTGAATAGGCGGACCCGAATACTCTGCTACAATAGTTTTCCGATTCTGGCATCCCACTGTACAACACGAAGACATGTCTTGCTCGAATAGTTTTCGGACCACTGGAAAACTACTTGACAGGGCTGCGCGGAGTCTGTCTTTCTGCCTCCGTCTTGCGCATCTGACGCTGTTTGTTGTCATTGTGACGTAGGCGTATAATTGGTCTATAGTATGACTTGGCACTCCTCCGGGGCGTGGACAAAGAAGAGAAACACAGATTTTCTCTGAGGGGAGACACACGCAGACATTAGGAGCCATGCAGACAGCCAGCACTTATTAGCGCTCCTCTTTTTGCAATTCATTTTCTATAAGTACGCGCTTAGCGCGCATCTCTTTCAAGAAGCATTTCATCGCGTTTAAAAGCTGGTGGTGTTTTTTTTAGCGCAGAGCTCTGGGCGCTGAAAGCTGAGGAAAGTTTAACAGGAAAAGTGCCCTGCTCCTCTTCACTCCTCCCACCTCGAGTCTTCTCCCAGGAGAGGAGGATTTTCATCTCGCTGCTTCCAGAGTTGCCAATAATCTGGCTTTTCCAAGCGTTCTTTTTTAAATAACCGCATGGCCCCTTATGGTGTTGTTCTAACACATACATTCAGTTTGTGCACTGTCAACATTCAGCTAATATGGAATATGGTGGTGTTCTAACACCAGAGACAGTTCTGTCTTAATAATAAACCTTGAATTTGTGAATGTGATCAACCTGTGGACATTCAGTTCCTTCATTAGGTATCAGTATCATATCAGTCTCGAGTATTGTGATTCTGCACTTTGTAAGGGACACCTTGTATCCAGCAGTTAATCTTGTCTAACTATTTGCACATTCATATATCATGGAAATATTAATGAGGGAGGACTAGATATGATTTTAATGGTTTTTTTGTGTGTGGAAAAACCATAGCACACTATTTAAAGTAGAGTTTTAAGATGTGTAAAACATTTGTAGAGGATCTTTTATCCTCAAATTATATTCTATGATGTGAGGTTGTCATTCAGAAAGATACGGTAAAAATACTTTTACTTTTACTCGTTGGGTACATTTCAGAGCCTGTACTTTTTTACTTTTACTTGAGTAAAATAATTGAATCAGTACTTCTACTTTTACCAGAGTAGTTTTTTACACAAGTAACTGTACTTCTACTCAAGTACAGAATGTCAGTACTTTTCCCATCTCTGACAAGAAGTAACACAAATAGAATGGAATAACGATTGCCACGATGTTGTGTCATTCCATCTGTGGCTGTACCACATCTAGACACAACCCAGGCAAGCCCATGGTTGCCACATGACGTACATGGTCCTGGGCCAGATTTGCCCTTGTTATTATAGATAAGTGATATATCATCAGTGATTGATGATGAATTTGAGTCCTGGAGGTTTTGGAGACCACTGTGTTCCAGACCAGAGGGGTCTAACTCCCACGGGTCCACTAGTAGTTCATAGTTCAAAATGACAAACAGTCAAGTTATTGTGTCTGTTATTATGCTACATGGCAACAACTTCAAAGCTGAAAACAAGGGAATGCATCATTTATGTGATCTGTGACAGCAAATGATGAGTGGATTAATGTTAACCATGGCTTTTCAATCAATAAGAAGAATTACAGAAAACATGGATTTATTTTTATTATAAACTTTCTTGGCAAGGATCATTGAATGGATGATGCATGACGTCACAGTCAGGCACTGTCTGGCAGCAGCAGCCAGGAGAGAATGCTACATTAACATTAACGTTAGGTAAGAAAGATGCACTAAAGTTCCATTTATACAACTTGTAATAGCAATTAGCAAGCAACTTTGACATCGGCACCACTCAAGCCCCGGTATTTTATCGGTTCTGTACGGGTCCGGTATGCTCGCTTCTATACGGGTCCGGGTCTCAGCTTTCTAATAATAGATGGGTCCAATCCGGGTCCGGGCACAAATTTCACAGGTCCATCAGGGTCATTTTGGACCCGTGAAGACCTCTAGTGAGGAGTGGGACAATAGTTATTAATGTTGAAGGGATCCTACCAAGATCAAGATTTTGTTTCTAGTTTTTGTGTTTTCTTTTGTTTGTGCTGTCATAATGTTGTAGTGTCTGTTAAGTGTGTAAAACATGTAAAATAACAAAATAACAAGGGAATGAGGTAACTGACAGATGGGGTTCACTCTCCTCTCCTCTCTGTTTTTCACTGTCTTCCAAAACGTTCTTGTATTAGATCCACAGAATTAGCTGACCTTGGCTTTGCAGATAGCCTGAATGCACTTTCACTTCTGTTTTTTTACTATGGGATACAATCTAGACAGAAGTGAATCAAAGTGAACACTGTACTTTCACAAGAGGGAATTTAATCCTTAGGGACAAATGGGCCTTGGACTTTGTAAGAGGAGGGTGTTGATAAACTCTTGTTGTTTTGTTGCCTCGGTGTGTTTTAACAGTGGGTCAAGCTTCAGTCAATCTGCTCCAAGCTGTCAGGCCTTCTGCCTGTTCACTATAGAGGCCATAAGTCTGGTCTCATCTGAAGTGAAGCATCATGTGCTCAACACAGGAAACCACAAAGTTTCACAAAGCTCCATTTGGTCATCAGCACCGGTTTCCTGTTTCCTGTGAACATGGTGCAACTAAACAGCTCTAAGTCACACTTCGAGCACAGAAACGAGTGGCAACAAGATATAAACATTCAAGATCATTTTAATAACCATAATGTATGTATGGATGTAGAGTGGAGATTCAGGTGATAGTGTGTAGTTGCCTCTCTGTGTGCGTGCCTGTACCTGTCAAAAAATTTCCGGGAGGTGTGTGTGTGTGTGTGTGTGTGTGTGTGTGTGTGTGTGTGTGTGTGTGTGTGTGTGTGTGTGTGTGTGTGTGTGTGTGTGTGTGTGTGTGTTCGTGCGTGCGCGCGCGCACACGCGTGTGTTTGTGTGTGGTGGGGGAAGGAGTACGGCTTTGTCCTCAGAGAACCTCTGTATCATAATCTGTCTCTGTGTGTTTGTATATTTGCTGTGTTTTGACTATTTGGTTGTGTCGTGTGTAGCTGGGTGAATATGACCACATTTCACTAATAGACTTTTATCAATGGATAAAGATAGAATGTGATGCTATTTTATGAGACTTTGGCTTCAAACATGTAAAAAGTTTATAATCATTCTTCTAGAGCAGTGGTTCCCAACCTGTGGTCCAAGACCCTCTTGGGAGGACAGACCACTTGCCCGGGCTCAGTGGTCCTGCTGTGGGATCACTTTGACTTGACCCACTCATGCTATGGTTTCTCCCATTTCTAATCAGTTTTATGTTTCTTGCATGCAGGGTGTGTGTGTGTGTGTGTGTGTGTGTGTGTGTGTGTGTGTGTGTGTGTGTGTGTGTGTGTGTGTGTGTGTGTGTGTGTGTGTGTGTGTGTGTGCGTGCGTGTGTGTGTGGTAAGGCTGGTGCTGTTGGCAGGCTGGGCTATGATGGGCTCATCAGCGAGTACTTGGGGAGCTCCTCGCTTGTGTCTTTGCACAGTTCACACTTAACAAGCAAGCATTGAGACAACATGATTTGCCTTTGATCAGGAGGGGTTTGTCCCCGAGCAACAAAATCAGCTCGCCAAGCGCTCGGAGCGCCTAGTGTGAACTTAGCTTTAGTTGTCAATTCAATTCAATTAAAAAAGGCTTTATTGGTATGACGAATAACAGTGTTGCCAAAGCACATTGTACACAGAGAGAAAATACAGCCTGTAACATATAAAGCACATTGTACACAGAGAGAAAATACAGCCTGTAACATACAAAGCACATTGTACACAGAGAGAAAATACAGCTTGTAACATACAAAACATAAAACATGATGTTACTGTAACAACATACAGGTAGTTCGAACAGCAACCATGTCAACATTTTTAATGACATGATGGTGTGTGTGTGGGGGATATGCAAATATTTGTCCAATGCGGTCCAATGGCATTGCTCTCTGTCAGAACTTGCTTGGATGTCCTGATGTTGGTTTAGTAGCAAAAGTAAACACAAGTAAATAGCAGCATTCACTATAGACTCTATAGTGAATGCTTTCCAAAAAATCATGAACAATGAAGAAAACCACAAGGAATACAGTTCCACTTTTACCAAATAAACCAAAGTTGATGTTCTGCGACTGAAAACCCAAATATTTGAAACTAGTAAAATTATAAAATTATCTGTCAGTGCAATAAGGTAAATAAAATAAGTTGTTGGTCCCCCATAGTAAACATAGACATTATGACATCTTCCCATATCTGTCAACCTGTCACAAATAGGTGGCTGACTCCTACTGGAACAATTCGGTGTACCCATTACACTTAACTCATTAGAATATAATGCAACTTAATCCCCATCCCTGAACCCACAACCTCTGGCAACCTACTGCCAAAGATGGCCCCTACCAGCCCACCCTAATGTAGCAGGCTAAAATCAGGCCTGGAAGGAAGGGAAAGTGTGTGTGTGTGTGTGTGTGTGTGTGTGTGTGTGTGTGTGTGTGTGTGTGTGTGTGTGTGTGTGTGTGTGTGTGTGTGTGTGTGTGTGTGTGTGTGTGTGTGTGTGTGTGTACATGCCTGTACCTGTCCAAAAATGTGCTTTGTGTCAGCAAAGGGAGGTGTGTGTGTGTGTGTGTACGTGGGGTACGGTGGCGCAGTCGGTAGCGCTGTCGCCTCACAGTTAGAAGGTCCTGAGTTCGATTCTCGCCTGGGACACTGTGAGCGCTGTGGTTGTGTTCCCCCCCATATCTTCAGTGCCTACTGCCCAGGTGGGTTATCTCGTCGTAAGGGCCTTTCTCTCTGTGTGGAGTTTGCATGTTCTCCCCGTACCCCCCAGGGGGTTCCTCCGTATATAACCCCCCCACTAAAAACATGCAGAAGATCAGATCGTCATCGTCATCCGACCAGTGACGACAACATCCGAAGTTGGTCCCCGGGCGATGTACGAGAAAGCGACCACTGCTCCTGGCCTGCCTCTTGGAGGAAAGGACATGCCTGGATGGGTTAAATGCAGAGGACACTTTTCACCGGCCACCGTCAACATGAGTGTGTTGTGGCCACATGCATGTATTGTGGTGTTCGTGTGACAATAAAAGACGGGCTTGTCCGTTACGAGAGAGTTTGTGTGTGTGTGTACGTGCCTGTACCTGTCCAAAAATGTGCTTTGTGTCAGCACGGGAGGTGTGTGTGCGCGTGTGTGTGTGTGTGTGTGTGTGTGTGTGTGCGTGCATACGTACGTGTGTGTGTGGGGAGGGGGGGGGGTGTCCTCAGATAACCTCTGTATCATAATCTGTCTCTGTGTGTTTGTATATTTGCTGTGTTTTGTCTTTTTGGTTGTGTCGTGTGTAGCTGGGAGAATATGACCACATTTCACTCTCAAATAGACTTTTATCAAATTAAATGTGATGCTATTTTAGGAGACTTTGGCTTCAAACATGTAAAAAGTTTATAATCATTCTTCTAGAGCAGTGGTTCCCAACCTGTGGTCCAAGACCCTCTTGGGAGGAGAGACCACTTGCCCGGTCTCAGTGGTCCTGCTGTGGGATCCTCTTTGACTTGACCCACTCATGCTATGGTTTCTCCCATTTCTAATCAGGTTTATGTTTCTTGCATGCAGGGTGTAATGCTGGTGCTGTTGGCAGGCTGGGCTATGATCAGAGAGTTCCCCAAACTTCTGACCAGCCAGATATCTTACCAGAGCAGCCAGTAGATGTGGCGGGACAATGCCAGCGCCCAATGGGCGCCGGTGAATTGGCGCCGCGCAAAATTTTTGACCCCTTGAAACCAGATTAGAGGACCATTTACATTAAGATTAGACTGTTTTTCAGTCTTAACCATCAATTTGCTGAGTGAGTGGCACTGCTCTTGCCCAGATGTAGCCATATAGGTAAAAAACTAATATTTTCTGACACACCTCCACATCACCACCACCTGCTGATGTCTATATCATTATTCACTCATTTGCAGTTGATATTTAATTTTACAAATAAGACACAAAATTGCTTTACTTAAATGAACATTTATTATATATATATTATTGTGGCAGTGTCTGAAGAGAGATAAAAGTGGCCCTTAAATGTCAATACATACACTTGCAAATAAAATTGGGAAAATTGTATTAATGTATGTATTAATCAATACATGTCAAGTCAATCTTATCAATACATGTCAAGTCAATCTTGAGCTTAAATTGTTGCAAAAAAAACAACGCAGCTAAAAGTAATAACTGCGACAGTCTCAGTGCACAGCGCACAACTTGGGCTACACACCTTTCTCTCCCACTCACACCTGGCAGCGCACAATTGTATATTGTGCGCTGGGATCAGCGCTTCCCAGCGTTTGACAGTTGGAAAAATACGCTAGGTGGACACAGGCGGCTACACACAGTTTTAATATTACATGACGACTATTTTGCGACCCGCCACGTGGCGGACAGATGCCAAATCTAACTCGCCAAAGCTAAAATATGGCCGCCATTGGCGGGTGGCGGGCTCTAATTTCGGGCCCTGTTCACAGCTGCTTTACATTAGGACATCAAAGGGGAAAAAAAAAGACGATACATGTCAACTCCTCAAAAATCGAATCAATAAATTCCTAGTCGGATCGAGAGAGGCGCCAGACGGTGAAATGTCCGACGACCGGCTCTTGTGGAACTCTCTGCTATGATGGGCTCATCAGCGAGTACTTGGGGAGCTCCCCGCTTGTGTCTTTGCACAGTTCACACTTAACAAGCGAGCATTGAGACAACATGATTTGCCTGTGATCATTTGATTTGATTTGTTTATTTAGACGGGACAGTGCAAAATTAATGGACACAAAAAACATAATCAGAATGTAAAAATTGCCGGATTTAGCACGAGGCTCGAACACGTCGCACATGGCACGAGGCTAATTTCCATCCGTAGTCCCCAAAACAAACAGGACATACGTGGACATACCTACATACAATACAATTACACACAAACAATACATACATACATACATACATGCAGCCGGCAGTAATGGTTTCTAAATATACTCCGATTTGCAACATGAAACATGAAACATTATTACTGTTTTGAACGAGTAACAAGGCACACTTCAATATTATACAGGTACAATCCATTTGTTGAAAAAAGTACAGGGATTACAGTCCGAAACTACTCCAATACTGACGGCTGGGTTAGAAAGGAAAAAAGGGGGGGGGGGGGTAGGTAGGGCAGCAGGGGCTGATGGAGACGGGCGGACGTGGTGGGGGATGGTGGAGGACGGGGTGGTGCTGGGGGAGTGCGTGCGTGACCATGTGTGATTGGCCTATGAGTCCTTAGGGTCCATGAGTGTGTGTGTGTGTATGTCTGAGCCTCCTCCGTCTGAACACAGCGTTGCTGCGGAGATGGCCTCTATCTATTCAGTCCAAAGTTCAGGTGTCAGATGTCAGGGCGGGGGGGTGAATAGATGAGCGTAGTTGCATACGAAAATATCAGGGGAGGAATTGCTGCTGCGTCCTTGGCAGCTCCGAGTCCAGATTAGAATGAAAATGTTTTGGTTGCCTGAATTCCTTTCAGGTCACACAGACCAAACAGAACAGGTGTCAAGTGTCTGGAATCCAACATTAGTTCATTTCTTATGCAGATCAGTGGAAATTTCCATGATATAATCCAGGTATAATCCATTTTTCACAGTTCAAATTCACTGACCGCCCATCTCAATTTTCATGACGTCACAGCCTTGGGTCAATCGCTGTTGTCTTCCCGTACCCCGCGGCGAAAGATTCGTCTAGGCAGAGGGTGGGGGTTCCCCGGACCTCGCATTCCTCAAAGTTTAGTTGATTTGCGTTGAGAGACCAGCTTAATAAATCCAATAAATCCATGTTTGTCATTTCGAATAGACGAATGCAAGTTTGCTCGGGCTAGGGTGGTGTTGCAGGCAGAGGGAAAGGTGCAGGAGAGGAGGGGTGGAGAGAGCGAGCAGAAAAGCGTCCGTCTCCCTCAAGTGCTGAAGCACTGAGGGAGGGGAGGAGCGTTTTTTTCCCCGAGCAGCAAAATCAGCTCGCCAAGCCCTCGGAGCGCCTAGTGTGAACTTAGCTTTAGTTGTCAATTCAATTGAATTCAAAGAGGCTTTATTGGTATGACGAATAACAGTATTGCCAAAGCACATTGTACACAGAGAGAAAATACAGCTTGTAACATACAAGCACATTGTACACAGAGAGAAAATACAGCTTGTAACATACAAAGCACATTGTACACAGAGAGAAAATACAGCTTGTAACATACAAAACATAAAACCTGATGTTACTGTAACAACATACAGGTAGTTCAAACAACAACTATGTCAACATTTTTAATGACATGATGGTGCTTGAAATAGGGAGAAGGAAGCGAGGCCGATTATAGCCATGGGCAGAGGTGGGCAATGCCCACCCAGACATGAGTCTTGCCCACCCAATCAAAAGTTAGGAAAATATGTTTATTTTCACCCCCAGCCAATGGAAAAATTGCACAGAAAATACCAGTAGCGACTCTAACTTCTGATTGGGTGGGCACTGACTCTGCCTGGGGTGATACAGAGTTGGACATGATTGTTTGTTGATTGCACTCTTAGGGGAGAGCAGAGCAAGGAACTAACCATTCTACACTGAAATGGATATTGGTGTGATGGGTATATATACCACTCTCATAACATGTGTGTATCACTTAGGGTGTCGAGTCATAGGGTGTATTCACACCTATCTCGTTTGGAGCAGTTGTTCCGAAACGGAGAGCATTTTCCCCCTTGGTGCGGTTCGTTTGGGGGAGTGTGAACACAGCAATCGCACTCGGATGCGGGACAAAACAAGCGGACCGAGATCGCCAAGAAAGGGTGGTCTCGGTCCGCTTCCAAACGAACTCTGGTGCGGTTCGTTTGTGGTGAGAACGTGAGCCGACCTCGATCCGCCACAACAGCAGTAAACGGTGCGCATTTTTGGATAAACCAGCTGCCGTAGTCAGCTGCGCTGTGCGTAATGGCCTGAAGAACGAACATTTTTATCGTTTAAAAACAACATCTTTCAGATCCTGTTTTGGCGACTTGTGACTTGCATCGATAAACTTTGGGGGATTTTTGGATCATCACATCAGCAGTTTGAACTCAATCAACTTACCTCAGACCATGGGAAGCAACGTTAATGTGTTGAATCTCTAGGATTTTGCCTGTGTGCGGTGTGCTGCGCAGCAACGCCGCAGCCCTCTCTCTCCCTCTCTTGCTCTCTCTGGTCTCCATTCAATAAATGAAAACAAATCGTGGTAATCAGAGCCAGCCTTCTTTGTGATAAGATTGTCTGGTTCAATCAGACAATCAGACTGATTGCATGTCTTCCTCGAAATGTCCGTTATTATTAAATTATTTATTAATATTTTATTCCTGACAGGACAGGTGTTCATATAGCCTATGTCTCTCGGCTAATCCTCATCTCCGTGATAGTAGCCTAATAGCAGAATTTGCGAGGGTCTTTGATCTTCTATCTCCAAATTCCCAATAGCCTAAATAGGCTAAATAAATACATAGGCTTACATAGGCTACATAGCATACATTAATAAATAAATAAAGAACTTTCTCCCTCTCTCTCTCTCCCGATCCCTCCCTCTTTCTTTCTTTCTCTCTCTCTCTCTCTCTCTCTCTCTCTCTCTCTCTCTCTCCTCGCACGGCGGACGCCCGACATAGCCTAAAATGTAGGTCTAACAAAACGCATTTTTATAATCATATAGGAAAATCTCTGGGATTTTTTTTTTTTTTTTTTTTATAATATATATTTATTATGATTTTTAAACAGAAACACAAACAATATAGACAACACACACAATGGCCAAAGAATAGAAAATATCTCAATTAGATCCTTAAGACATGATATATATACAGGGGTACTCAGTCCATTATCATCAACAGTAAACAGTAAACAGTAATGGGACAGCTAAACCTCTGAGGAGGGGGGGGGAGGGAGAGAAAAAAGAAAAAAAAGAAGTACATATATATGTGTATACATACATACACACATACATACATTATATACATACACTTGTATCAATACATGTACACTGCACATGCACATATACTGTACATCCACACTCCCATTCTGTACATTTCAAGACAAATACATTTCAAATGGTATCATCTTACGGCCCAAAAACATCTCTTAGGCAATTTTCAGTGTTACAGTCTGCCATTCCTTTTAATATAGTACTTGTAAGTCTTTCACCAGCATATTTAAAGAAGGCTGTCCAAATCTGAAAAAAATCGCCTGTTTTACATTTAAGTCTATATGTTTAGTATTCCATTGGAATGAACTCAAATATCAATTTATGCCATCCTACAATCGTGGGTGGCACATTATCAATCCATTTGAACAATATGTTCTTTCGGGCAGCAAAAGTAAGAATATTGAACAGCCTTCTTTGATAAGAGCCTTTGATGTGAGGGCTAGGTACACCAAGGAGTAAAGACTGAGGTTCAGCATCTAGATGAACATTGAAAATCAAGTTAAGTTTATCAACAATTTTACCCCAGTACTCCTCAATATGAACACATGCCCACACACAATGTCTATAGCTTCCCACCTCCACATGGCATTTTGAGCACATTTCTGTCAGATTTGGATTCATCTTGTGTCTAAGTTGGGGGGTAATTTGTAAACGATGCAATATCCTAAACTGACTTTCTCTGCTTCTATTACATATGGAAATTTCTTTCGCAAACTGCCATATGTCTGACCATGTTCTTTCATCTATTGTGAGATTGAAATCATTATTCCATATGTGTCGCAAATATTCAGAGGACATAGTACTAGCAATGTGAAGCTCCACATATCCCCGACGAAGAAATTATTTCCTGCTTCTTTTAAGGAGTAAGCATTCTATCTTTGAGGTCTGACAATCAAACAGGTGACTGTTTTGATCTTGGATAAAGCTGCGAATCTGCAAATATCTGAAGAATTGATTTACAGGAAGACCGTACTTCTGTCGGATTTGTTCAAATGTAAGCATCACTCCTTTCTCAAATAGGTGACCTAAAGTTACAATCCCCATATCCATCCAGAGATTAAATCCCCCGTCTGACCCTGGAGCAAAGTTAATATTACCTTGTATGGGAGCCAGGGAGGAAAGTGTTTTTGAGCGGCCCTCTAACTTTCTTATCGCCTGCCAGGCTTGCAGACTAGTTCTGATGATGATGTTATTCTCCATGGCCCTCTTAATTTTAATTTTCTTTGGGTCTAAAGCAAATAAAAGACTTGCCAGAGTATTACCTGCATTAAACGATTCCAGATCCAGCCAAACTGATTCTGGATCATTATTAATCCAGTCAGCCATATACCGAAGCTGCACAGCCAATTGATAAAGTCTAATATTTGGAGCCCCTAATCCTCCCTTCTCCACCGACATCTGTAACTTAGCCATTTTCAGTCGCGGTTTCTTTTTATTCCAAATAAACGTACTGAACCAGCCATTAACCCTTTTGATTGTTTTATTGTTGAGTATAGAATAGGGACCATTTGAAAATAATACAGAAGCCGCGGTAAAATGTTCATTTTAAGTAAGGCGATCCTACCCAGCAGAGAGAGTGGTAAAGATATCCACCTGTCTAGATCGTCCCTAATACGCTTTAAAAGGGGTTCAAAATTAGCCTTGTACATTGCTTCTAGTGATGGGGTGATCGAAATCCCCAGGTAAGTAAAACCTTTGGGTGACAGTTTAAATGGAGATGGGATAGGATGATGATTGTTTAATGGCATGGCTTCAGATTTAAAAAAATTAATTTTATAGCCCGAGAATTCACTGAATTGATTTATTACCTCCAAAACAGCTGGTACAGATGTCTGTGGATTAGTTAGAAAAAGTAAAACGTCATCGGCATATAGGGCTATTTTATAATCTTTTCCACCAACAGAAATTCCGGTAATAGCTAGGCTGCTCCTTATAGCTTCCGCAAGGGGCTCAATAACAATCGCAAACAGCAGGGGGGACATTGGGCACCCCTGCCTAGTCCCCCTACCCAGGGGGAAGTAGGAGGAGCGCTGACCATTAATCAGAACAGCGGCAAGTGGCCTATTATATAACAACTTAACCCAATCACAAAATGTGTCTCCAATCCCAAAAGTACTTAGTGCAGAGAAGAGAAAAGGCCATTCGACTCTGTCGAAGGCCTTCTCTGCATCTAAACTTATGACCACACTGTCCAGTTTTTGCTGTTGAGATAACTGAATTATGTTTAACAGCCTTCTCATGTTATTACAGGAGTTCCTACCCAAAACAAAACCTGTCTGATCAGTATTAATAATGAATGGGAGAACCTTCTCAAGGCGCTGTGCTAACACTTTAGATAGTATCTTGAAATCAACATTCAAAAGGCTAATAGGGCGATATGATGGGCACTCATCGGCCGGCTTACCCTTCTTAACACATTGAGTGCCAGCCCTTTTTTCAATGCTCTAGGTAGCTTGTGCCAGGCCGTTTTTGGAGGATTCTGGCTCATTTTAGAAGAGCCGAGGATTCTTTTCTGCTTGGAGTTTGTGAACACGAAGTTCACAAAAGTACTAATAGAATGTGTGCTTTCTCTGTCTAAAAGAGTTAGTTTGTAGAGTTAGTAGTTATGTAGATATTAGCCGTTGAGTACAGCATGGTTTCAGCTGTCTGAGAGTGAAAGTTGAGATAATCGCAGTTTTGTGAAATTCAATCAAACAGGCAGAACAGTCACTTTAACCATTTCTTTTTGGCATCAGTGAGAGATCAGACATCCAAACAATGTTCCGAACGCCCTCTCATTCAACTCCTCCCTCCGTGGGCGTGTCTAGTGGCTTTCAGCCTGCGTTTGTCAGAAGCGAGTGCTCGCTGCAGCCTCGCTCCCTGGCAGGCAGCGAGTATGAGCAGCCTCCCTCCCTGGCAGCAAGTGTATGAGAATGAGGCTCGTTCGTTTCTGGGTTTTCGGAATGCGTGCGATTCTGGCCTTTCTGCGGGCGTTTCAAAGTGTGTTTTACCTATAATATATTATGCAAATTTGCAATCCCCCGTGTGCTGCTGCTGGCGCGGGCCGAGAGCGGCGAGTCTGGTGACTGATGACTGTAAAATCGGCAAGCCATTTCCTTGTGAATGGAGGAAGCACCCGCCTGAGGCGGCTGCTTTTGGTTGACTTTATCTCTGTCGGGAGGGCACTGTCCCCACTTAGCTGGTTGGTAAAATAGATTATACACATTCTCTTCCTCCAATTCTGCTATAGGAGGCGTAAAAGGGGTTGATCGATGTCCCACCGTCAAAAAAAAAAAATGTTTATGTAAGCCGAGATATCTCGTCTATGGCACTCAACGCTTGGATTATGTAAGCCGAGATATCTCGTCTATGGCACTCAACGTGTTAAGTATCAAGCTAATATTGGCTTCAGTGAGGGATCTAGGCAGAGAGCCTCTATCAAATGATTCATTTATCATCTCCAAAAAAGGATCCATAAGTTCTGATTTAAATTCTTTGTAAAACTCACAGCTAAGGCCATCAGGGCCCGGGGCCTTTCCCGACTGCAGGGCCTGCAGAGCCTCCAAGACCTCCTGCTTCGTAATTGGTTCGTTTAGGGAATTATTTTGTCCACCCAGAGGCTATTAGCCTATCAGAGTCTCTGCTGG
>NC_139633.1:32501410-32551410 GCF_964638095.1 Poromitra crassiceps
TCGAATTAAGACTATTTACATTATTTCTAGATTGAAAGGAATAATGGCACGCTTGAATATTATACAATACATAACATTTGTTGTTACATGTAAGGAATTAACATCCGTTGCAAACAAACTAGGTGGGGGAGGGAGAGGGATTGCGGGGGTTTAGCAGTGGGGGGCTGGGGGGGAGAAGCTCGTTCACACAGGAACTGGGGGCTATGCATATCGCTCATAGCAGCCTCCATCTATATGGCCCCATCCAGATGAGAACGAGGGAAGGAGGGGGGGGTGAGGATGAAGCGTGGAGGAAAGATTGCAGGGCCAGGCTGGAACAAGGCGGCATGGGGGGTGGGGGGGTGGGGGGTGGGGTGTGTGTGTGTGTGTGCGTGTGTGCGTGTGAGTTTGAGAGTCTGTGAATGTCCAATTGTCCTTGTGTGTGCTAGTGAGCCTGATAGGGCGAGTCGTCTTCCCGGATGGTGAGCGAAACATAGCGAGTCGCTATGTGACGGCCTCGAGTCCAACAGGTGTCAGGGGGAGGGTGGATGGTGGAGGAGCGCAGTTGCATTCGTAGATATCAGGAGAGGAATTTCGGCTGCGTCCTTGGCAGCTCTGAGTTCAGATTAGGATGAAAATGTTTTGGTTGCCTGAATTCCTATCAGGTCACACAGACCAAACAGAACAGGTCTTATGTCTTAAGTCTCTGTCTTAAGTCTCTGGAATCCCAACATAAGTTCATTCCTTATGCAGATCAGTGGAAATTTCCGTGATATAATCCAGGTATAATCCATTTTTCACAGTTCAAATTCACTGACCGCCCATCTCAATTTTCATGACGTCACAGCCTTGGGTCAATCGCTGCTGTCTTCCCGTACCCCGCCGCGAAAATCCGTCTGGGCAGAGGGTGGGGGCTCCCCGGACCTCGCTTTCCTCAAAGTTTAGTTGAATTGCGTTGAGAGACCAGTAAATCCAATAAATTCATGTTTGTCATTTCGTATAGACAAATGCAAGTTTGCTCCGGCAGCGTGGTGAGCAGGCAGAGGGAAAAAGGTGCAGGCAGGCAGGAGAGGGAGGATTTGCGACCGCCCAGGTTCAGAGGCAAGAGAGAAAGAGGTTCAAAGTGCTTCACATATGAACCAAGTAACATTATAAAAACAACATAATACAATACAAAGATAAAAGCAACAAGGAATAAAGAAAACAAGCAAAAAAGAAACAAAACAGGAGAGATAAATCTATAATGGGAGTTTGGGGAGCATCTGGAGCGTTCAACCTTGTTGACAATAAGGTAAGTACTGTAATAAGGTAGGTACAGTAAGCTAAGTACATGACCGAATCCTTTACAGGGATATTACAGATGTCAGATTGAAATTATTTACAGCCATTAGTTCACATTTGAAGTTGAGAGAAAGCCCAGAAGCTTTGGAGAACACAGTGATAACATTGAGAGCACAGTGAATGTGGGAAGCATCCTTTAGGAAGAGGGTCGTATCATCCTCTAGCTCAGTGCTGACCAATTTGCTCTGTTTGTTTTGGCCCGCCACAGATTTTGGACCCCCCTCCCCCATTTTTTTTTATCCAGAATGCAACTTGGGCAAGTTATCAGATATCTGCACTGATTGCAAAGGGTGGACGAGCTTTTTCATGTGGTGACTTTGTGAAACAGTGTCTGAATGTGGCTGCGGATACTGGGCCCTATTCTCCCACAGGCCTTCGGCGCTAAAACGGGCCTTAAACGCAAAAAAACGTGCCTTGCGCCTGTTTTGGGACGATATCAATATGGCTTTACGCTGCCAAATGCGCTTTAGGCCGAATGGGCGTGGCGCAGTCCCAGAATGGGCCAAAGTGGGCGTGTCGGCGCTAACTACCGGCCTACTGATATCTTCGCACCTGGCCTACATTTAGCGCTTTGCGCCTTTGAAAAGCAGGCCTATTCTGTGCCTTCACTGCCTCTTCTCTGTCACCCTTCTCTCTCTCTCTCTCTGAGTTCCCAGCATGCATTGTGTTTCTCCATTTCGCTACTAAATAGCAACCAAATGAGCCAAAATAGATATAAAAGGTAGTTCTAAATTAATGTGTAATGGTAACACAGCCTGCCATTGTCAACATTTCAATATTGGACCAAATAAAACATCGAAATGAAAACACCACCCTATGTGAAACATATATGTCCTCTTGAGCCTATATATACCCCTTGTCGAGTTAACGTGATTTAGAGAAGTAACAGCAAACGCATTCCGCACTTCTACTGGCATCTGCTATACTGTGATGTCTGCTCCAATAACTTAGCCCCATTTCACATTTAGTTTTACAATAAAAACACATTTATGCAATGACTTTACATAATGTAGGGTATATTTATGTGCATCATCCTTCCTGCAGCAGGCGAGAGAAAATGATATCTTTCTGGACAAACTTTCACCAATCTAATAGGCTATATTTTTCTAGCTGATGCATTTGGAACATTCTTTTCACTTTGATCTTGCTATAGTGTAGCGTATTTACATGCTTGCAGTATTTCAACTGCAGTTAGATTGGTTTGAGAAGCATAATAATATGGAATAATAGCCTATAATGGAGACAGCAGACTGGATGAAGGGAGGGGGGGGGGGCAGAGCGCCTGGCTTTCGTCAGGTTTTGCGGGACCAGTGGAATTGGAGCTAAAAAGGCAAGCGTGCGATTCGTTTATTGCACTTATCCAATGAGCATGACAGTGCATAATTTTACGCTTAAAAGGCGTGGTTGTAATGCTTTGGGCTGCGTCTAGCGCCAGCACGACGATATCAAGTGCGCCTGTCCACGCCCACTGCTTTGCGCTGCGGCTGGCGCTCGGCCTAGAAACTGCGCCGATGCAACGATAGGGACCACTGTGTTCACTCCTGAGATTGCATCCCTGCAAATTGTCATGGCAAATTGTTTACAAAAGATACTTTTCAAAGTACCTTGAGGATTTTTCAAGTTGTGAATTAAGTCAAATTTCTCTCTTGATTACAAAGGTGGAAAATACAACTGTTTTTAACTGGGTGTTTACTGATTAAACGTTTAAGCTCCCCACAAATGCAGATGTTTTTTTAAATATATATAACCAATTGCAAATTATTACAATTACCAAACAGATAAAAAGTAGATCATTATATTGAAATGTTATTTTAGAATGTTAATTTTCTATAAAACACAATACATTTTAATGTAATTCCACAATGTTTATTTTTGGCCCTCGGCCCTCCACCCAGATTGAGTTTTGGCCCTTCATGGGAAAGAATTTGGGCACCCCTAGCTGCTAATTACAGTGCTAATTACAGTTTCTCTATCAGTGATTGTGAGGCCTTTCAGTCTGCTGTTCTTAATGTGACAAGATAAAAGTTCAGTGGCCAGAAGAAAGAGGTCACAAGACATTGAGCCACCTTGCCAGACCCCGCGCTTTACGTCAAATCCAGGGGAAGTTCCGGATGACAATTAAATAGAACAATTACTGTTTTTATATCATGTTCCGATGCTTCTGCAAAATAAATCACCAAAACCAAGTTTTTCTAAAGAAAGACAAATGAAGTTGTGCTCGATGGTATCAAAGGCTTTGTAAAAATCAAGGAAAATAATAACGCTCTCATCTTGAACCAAGTCAGAGTAATCTAATAAATCAAGTATCAAACACAGATTATTTGAAATATGGCTATTCTTTAAAAACCCAGGCTGAGCTTCATCTACAACATAGGTTATGTTTTTTTCAGACGGCTTGCAAGAAATGAAGCTAGTAATTTATAATGATTATTCAGGGCAGCAATGATCAATCAGTGAGTGATCTTGGTTTGCTATGAGAGGAATCAGGCCTCGGGATAGAGTAGGGACGAGAGATTCATTCATAATACTTCTGCTGAACATCATTAGAGGAAAAGGGGCCAGCTGTTGTGGAAATGATCAGCTGGAGCTTCACAGCTGGTTCAAAACCAGGTACAACAGCAGGCCTGTACCAGCTACTGTGCTGCTGCACCATAGTACATGTTGAAACCTGCTCACACACTCATAGGAATAGAACATAGAGTCTGGAGAAGAAGATGAAGACAGAGCAGACAGTGAGGATGAGGTTGATGATTGTGACGGTAAAGAAGGCAGATGCACAACTCTCCCGCGTTGCACCCAGAGAAAACGACTTGACGGAGTTAATATTGTATTGGTGTATGTCATTGTTATGCCCGGCCTAGGGGACACCAAACATAACATAAAAAAAAGTGACTCCCCCTTTCCCCTCTCTCAAAGATGACCATGCCACAGAGGTTTGCAGTCCACATCAATGTTTTAATGGAGAAATGACAGTAGAGAGCATCAGGGTGAGCATACCCAAAATAATAAACACAATCTATTTTAAAGGCCTAATCTTACCTCCAAACAAAACCCCCCCAAACAAACAACAGGCACCTTACCTGATGAACTAATAGTAAACACAGGAGAAAACAACTAAAGAAAAAGCAGGGCTTCTCACCCCTACATACAGTCATAAGGACTGCTTTTAAGATCAAAGGTGAGCAAGGTTACAATGACCCATTTACCAGCTAGGCTAACAAAGGAGTGGCTAAGCTAGCTCTTGGTGTGGCACAGGCTGGTTGGGAGCAGGAAAGGAGAGAGTGAGGAGGCCTCGGCACAGCCCTCTTTTTAAAGCCGGCCCGCATCAGTCTCCAACCAATCACCAGCCGCACCTGCAGTAAGAAGTCAAGAGTAAACTGTGGAGAGCTCCATGCCAGGCAGGGAGGGAGAACACAGCACATCAGGATACAAAATACACATATGATCCCCTGGGTCATAATGATTTGATGTATTGTCTGTTTTTATACTGGACCTTGTGTCTGTTAATAAAAGTGATGATGATGATGAATAACTCGTGGAGACTTTTCTTCTCTTTAGCCTCACAGCTTATTTATTTAGCAGTGCTGTTAACACCTCGTTCTGCTCGGCTCGACTGACAGGAACACACTGAACACAAGCAAGAGGGGCACACCTCTCAGACTGATGAAGCAAGCATGCATCCTCCCCTATCGCTTTAGCGCCTCACAGTGGCTCATTCACAATACTGCACCCAGAGTGAACTTATGTACAGGACAGTTACAGCATGACACAATGTGTATACGAGGGATCACCCGAGCAGCATTTTGGTAAACAAACCTCGTCACTGGGTGGCACCGGCAATGGAACCCTATGGAGCCTGAGTTTGAGCGTCTGACTCTAGCCGGCTGACCCTGTTTACATTTAAAAAACTGCCACAGCTCACACAACTTTAACACGACATGCATATATTATACATCAAACTCTTGAGCTAATTCTGCTCTCACTCAGAATGTCAAAATATAAGCAATGTGATGTATAGTTTTTGAGATATTAACGTTTGTTTGGCACAACTCATACTAGTTAACTGCGGCGGGGTTCTTCAATACTGGGTGTCAGTGACGTCACACTGATTGGTCCTATAGCAACTGAGGTCACACATGTAAACATTGACTATAATATACCCCCCTTTCTCTTTTTTTTAGCATATTATTTAGCAATAGACATAATATTCTAGTTGGATGCCTTTGTTACCTCCAATGGTTTGTGAATTAAAATAAAATTATTATTATTATTAAAATTAGCACTAACGGGGGATAAAAATGGGATAAGAAAAACTGGAAAAAAGATTAAAAAAAATAAAAATAAAGAAGTGAAGCTAGTAATTTATGATTATTCAGGGCGGCAATGATCAATCAGTGATGATCTTTTCTAGGTTTGCTATGAGAGGAATCAGGCCTCGGGATAGAGTAGGGGCCAGAGATTCATTCATAATACTTCTGCTGAACATCATTAAATCATCATCAAATCACTCCCTTCAGGAAGGCTTAGTTCTCACTGAATGGAAATCAGCCACTGTTGTCCCCCTACCTAAAACAAGACCCCCCTCCATCAGTGAAATACGCCCAATCTCACTCACCTCCCTACTAGGCAAAGTAGCTGAGAGTTTTATTTTCGAGTGGGCTTTAAATGACATCTTACCCCAGATTGATAGCCAACAGTTTGGGTGTTTACAAGGCCGGTCGACAACACACACCCTCCTTGACCTGACAAACCACCTCTTCAGGTCTTTGGATAATCCGGGTTTCACATGCTCACTTGTTACTACTGACTTCAGCAAAGCCTTCGACAGAGTGGATCACAGCCTGGCTATCACCAGGCTTTTGAACCTCGGCCTCCGTCCATCCCTCGCCAGGTGGATAGCAGACTTCTTAACCAACAGAACCCAGTCAGTACGCTACCATGGAATGCTCTCGGAAAGGTCTAATATCACATGTGGACTACCCCAAGGAACTCTGACAGGCCCGTTAATTTTCATTGCCTACATCAACAGTGCAGCTGAACAGACATCAGCTATGTGCTGGAAGTATGTGGATGACCTCAACCTGCTGGAGATGAGACCTGTGTCTGCCCCATCCACCATCCAGCACGACCTAACTGACCTGGAGAGGTGGTCCTCAGAGAGCTCCATGTTACTTCACCCTAAAAAGTGCAAGGTGTTGCATTTTAACTCAACAAAGATTCTCCCCACCCCCCCCAAGGGTGTTAATTAACAACATTGACCTCCAGAGTGTGTCGTCCTTAAAGATCCTGGATGTCCATATTCAGGCCAACCTGCAGTGGTCTGAACATGTGGACTACATCTGTAAAAGAGCCAGCCAGCGCCTTTTCTTGCTCAGACGGCTTAAAAATGCTGGTGTCCCCCCAGATGATCTGAGCTCCATTTTCATGGGTTATATCCGGCCCACCCTGGAGTATTCCGCCCCTGTGTGGCATTCCGGCCTCACAGCAGCTCAAACTAAATCAATCGAGAAAGTCCAAAGAAGAGCTGTGCGCATCATTCTGGGTCGTGAATTCACTTCATACGGAGAAGCCCGTGACCGCCTTGGGCTTCCCAACCTCAGCTCACGACGCGTGGACCTTACACGTAACTTTGCCTCATCGCGCCGTGGCTCCCAATACCGCAGCTGGCTTCCTTCTGAGCGCTCAACCATCAGCCACTGCCAGACACGTTCTGCAAACCAACTGGACTTGGTCCGATGCAGAACGGAGCGGTACAGAAAAAGCACGATTCCCTACATGACCAGACTCCTAAATAATTGAAGCACTGCTGAAATATTTTTGTATGTCTGATTTATTGTAGTTGTTATATATTATGTATTAGATTAGAGATATCTATAGACATAGTTTCTTCTTTTTTGGAGACCCTGCTTCCAATCATTATCTGTGTTTTGTGTATGTAAAGTCTTGCATTGTAAAATGTACTATCAATTCAACTCGTGTTGCCATTAGTGCATTACTACCTTCAACCAAATAAAAACCGTTTACTACTTTACTACTACTACTACATTAGAAGAAAAGGGGCCAGCTGTTGTGGAAATGATCAGCTGGAGCTTCACAGCTGGTTCAAAACCAGGTACAACAGCAGGCCTGTACCAGCTACTGTGCTGCTGCACCATAGTACATGTTGAAACCTGCTCACACACTCATAGGAATAGAACATAGAGTCTGGAGAAGAAGATGAAGACAGAGCAGACAGTGAGGATGAGGTTGATGATTGTGACGGTAAAGAAGGCAGATGCACAACTCTCCCGCGTTGCACCCGGAGAAAACGACTTGACAGAGTTAATATTGTATTGGTGTATGTCATTGTTATGCCCGGCCTAGGGGACACCAAACATAACATAAAAAAAGTGACTCCCCCTTTCCCCTCTCTCAAAGATGACCATGCCACAGAGGTTTGCAGTCCACATCAATGTTTTAATGAAGAAATGACAGTAGAGAGCATCAGGGTGAGCATACCCAAAATAATAAACACAATCTATTTTAAAGGCCTAATCTTACCTCCAAACAAAACCCCCCCAAACAAACAACAGGCACCTTACCTGATGAACTAATAGTAAACACAGGAGAAAACAACTAAAGAAAAAGCAGGGCTTCTCACCCCTACATACAGTCATAAGGACTGCTTTTAAGATCAAAGGTGAGCAAGGTTACAATGACCCATTTACCAGCTAGGCTAACAAAGGAGTGGCTAAGCTAGCTCTTGGTGTGGCACAGGCTGGTTGGGAGCAGGAAAGGAGAGAGTGAGGAGGCCTCGGCACAGCCCCCTTTTTAAAGCCGGCCCGCATCAGTCTCCAACCAATCACCAGCCGCACCTGCAGTAAGAACTCAAGAGTACACTGTGGAGAGCTCCACGCCAGGCAGGGAGGGAGAACACAGCACATCAGGATACAAAATACACATATGATCCCCTGGGTCATAATGATTTGATTTTATACTGTTTTTATACTGGACCTTGTGTCTGTTAATAAAAGTGATGATGATGATGAATAACTCGTGGAGACTTTTCTTCTCTTTAGCCTCACAGCTTATTTATTTAGCAGTGCTGTTAACACCTCGTTCTGCTCAGCTCGACTGACAGGAACACACTGAACACAAGCAAGGGGGGCAAACCTCTCAGACTGATGACGCAAGCATGCATCCTCCCCTATCGCTTTAGCACCTCACAGTGGCCCATTCACAATACTGCACCCAGAGTGAACTTATGTACAGGACAGTTACAGCATGACACAATGTGTATACGAGGGATCACCCGAGCAGCATTTTGGTAAACAAACCTCGTCACTGGGTGGCACCGGCAATGGAACCCTATGGAGCCTGAGTTTTGAGCATCTGACTCTAGCCGGCTGACCCTGTTTACATTTAAAAAACTGCCACAGCTCACACAACTTTAACACGACATGCATATATTATACATCAAACTCTTGAGCTAATTCTGCTCTCACTCAGAATGTCAAAATATAAGCGATGTGATGTATAGTTTTTGAGATATTAACATTTGTTTGGCACAACTCATAGTTAACTGCGGCGGGGTTCTGCAATACTGGGTGTCAGTGACGTCACACTGATTGGTCCTATAGCAACTGAGGTCACACATGTAAACATTGACTCGTAACAATGATGATGAGGATGTTTGTAACAGTGCAGATTAGAAGAGCAAGGTGCTCTTGCTTGATGAAAGCTTTCCAGTTGTAATGTGTTGTTTTCTGCTCTGATCATTTAGTAAACTTGTCTTTAAAACAAGTTCCAGGAGTCCTGTTTTCTACCTGTTCTACCTACATTTTCACTAATACACTCCCCTTTCTCTTTTTTTGAGCATATTATTTAGCAATAGACATAATATTCTAGTTGGATGCCTTTGTTACCTCCAATGGTTTGTGAATTAAAATAAAATTATTTTCCGTTATTTCAAATAAATGATTTATCTGTCCAATCCAATCGATTCAGCGTCCTCTAACGTCTTTTGGCTGAAACATCATCATCGGCCCCACCGGGAGTTGAGATGTGGCCACTTCTGGCTTAAACAGCCATTTTGAATTTTGACAATGCCAGAAATTGATTCAGCATCCTCAATAACCGCCCAAACCACTCCAATATTGTCCAAATCAGCCAAGCAGTTGCTGAAATATTGTCCATATAGTTGATTATGCTAATTAATGCTAATTATGCAAATTTCTCAACATATGCAAGTTTAGCATCCAGCTGTTCTTATATGATGGGGACCCATACTGTACATTTCTAACATAAGGTTTTGGGTACTCAACATTTCCTGGTTCACAACATGGGCTCTGTAGGCTGTCAAGTAGACTAAAGTCAAAAATCTGTTGATCTTCTTGTTCCTTCAGTTGGATGTCTGAGCTTCACTGTGCAGAATGATGTGTGCAGAGTTTGACACTAGAAGACTGCATGTTTACACAATCATCTGCTGAAAGTGGAACGTTTCTCTGAGCTCACTGAAAACGCCGTTTTCAACCAGCATGATTCATGACATCACTGGAGCCAATCCCTGTCCAGTATTCAGCAGTTAAAGCCATTGTTTGTATGCTGTGATTGGCTAGTTATGTTCTAGATAACCCTGATTGGTTGCTTTGGAATTTTTGATGAGGTTAAAGATGGCAAAGTCATTTAACCTTTTTTGTGGAGAAAACCATCAGGCACAAATGATTGTTCAAAGTGGAGTATTTGATATACATCTTAAACATGACATTAGGGCGTCCTTAATGTCTCTGAGTGTAACTTAAAACCCGTGCTGAGCTCTCAGTTGTGTCTGGGCCGTGTAGGCCAGCATACTTTTTGCTGAAAAGAATAAGAAGTGAAGCTAGTGCCATAAGCAGTGCAGCGTTTCAACCTTTTTGGCCCGGGACAACGCACGTCACTGGTTGCATATGCAGAGTGGTGAACACTTCAACTAAAGAATGATTTCCTCTTTTCAGGTTGTTTCATGTAATTATCAGAGAGGCAGAAAACTATGCAATATTTTACAAAAACACATCTGAAAAAAAACATTTGTCTCAAATAAATTTGCTTTTTTCCTATCCAATTAATAATCTTGCGACTTCCCAAATGATCTTGTGACCTCCTGTGGGGTCCCAACCCGCACGTTGAGAACCACTGCCGTAAAGAGTGAATCCTGGTGGACTCACACAAATAGACAGAGACAAAATTGAGACAAAATTGTGCAACTACCTCACAACCAATCAAGATGCTTGAATAATTATACATCACCATTACTAGTGTTAAGGCGGCATGCCCCCTTTACAGCTGTTATTAATGCTGCATTCAGTCCTGTGGGATTGATGGTACAGTGCACTCCTGTTATTAGTGATCAGTGATCACCTTGGGACGGGTCAAATTGATCACTATAAGCAGATGATCATTATAACCGATTCTTTCCCCTTTTTCTTTATTTCTCATGCAGATGAACCATGTACAGGTAATTGACATTTGTATATGTATTACATGAATACAGTACATATAAAGTAAAGGAAGGTTATTGACTTTAAAAATCCATACAGTAAATTAGGCCTCCAGCTGTTTCAAACACAGTGGTCTCATGTAGAGTGAGATGCTGCCATCTCTGCTCACGAATGCTCACGAATGCACGAATGCTGTTCGTGGACTACAGCTCAGCATTCAACACCATAGTACCCTCCAGGCTGGTACGCAAGCTCAAGGATCTGGGACTAAACACAGCAATGTGCGACTGGATCCTGGATTTCCTGACAGACCGCCGCCAGGTGGTGAGGGTGGGCAACCTCACCTCCTCACCACTGACCATCAGCATAGGAGCACCCCAGGGGTGCGTCTCCAGCCCCTTCTGGTACGACCTCTACACCCACGACTGCGTGGCGACTAAAACTTCGAACACCATCGTGAAGTTTGCAGACGACACAGCGGTCGTGGGGCTGATCTCGGGGGGCGACGAGACGGCCTACAGAGAGGAGGTAGGGGCCCTGGAACAATGGTGCCAGGACAACCACCTCTCTCTGAACGTCTCCAAGACCAAGGAGATCATTGTAGACTACAGGAGGGGGGGGGCACACACCCCCCAATCACCATCAACGGCACAGTGGTGGAAAGGGTGGACAGCTTCAAGTACCTGGGAGTCAACATCCACCAGGACCTGACTTGGGCCGGTCACACCGCCACTGTTGTCAAAAAGACCCAACAGCGAATACACAGACTCAGGCGCCTGAAGAAATTTGGGCTAAGGCCAGAAATCCTTAGGAACTTCTACAGAGGCACCATTGAAAGCCTGCTGACTGGCTGCTTCACCACCTGGTACGGGAACTGTACCACCATGGACCGCAGGGCGCTACGGAGAGTGAGACGCGCGGCCCAGCACGTAACAGGATGTGAGTTGCCAGAACTGCATGAACTGTATAAACAGCGGTGCCTCAGGAGGTCCCTGAAGATCATCAAAGACATCCCCACAACAGCCTGTTCTCCCTGTTACCCTCAGGGAGGAGATACCAAAAGCACGCACAAATCGCTTGAGGAACAGTTTCTTCCCGCAGGCCATGAGACTCCTTAACATACACAAATAGTGTAGTAGCCGTACCGTACCGTACTGTAGCTGCTACCATTACGTATGTCTAATGTTTAATTGTATGTTTAATAAGGAATATGCTGTTTGCACCTGTATGTCAAATACGCCAAATTTTAAATGTTTTGCACGTCTAAAGTATGCACATGACATGTGCACCTATGTGCAGTGAATATGCCACTGTCTCTGACTTGTCTTATCACTATACTGCCTTATTGCTTGTTATGTCTCTTGTTGTTTTTGCACTCATATGCCCTGTTATATTTGTACTATGTTGTAAACGGAGTTCACAGCACAAGAATTTCACACGTGATACTTGTACCATGGAGTGACAATAAAAAATCTTGAATCTTGAATCTCCACAGACAGAGATGCCGCCATCTCTCTATACAGAGAGACATGCATCAAGTATCACTGCTGTATCTCGTTGGCTCATTTTTGGCAGTTTGTAAGTAAAAAATAATAAAACTACTGTAGTAAAAAAAAAAAATCCATTGTTCTCAGGTGGGACAAGACCCAAAATGATCACTGTAAGCAGAGTATTGATCACTATAAGTGAATTTTTTAAACAGCATGTGTATAGGAATGATTCAGGATCAAGCTTTTCGATCAATATAAGCAGTTGATCACTATAACCATGATCTCTATAAGTGGATTCCACTGTATATGACTTGATATATGATGTGATGTTCTAACTTACTTGAGAGTTCAGTGAGAATGACTTGGGACTGAAAAAAGTTGAATGGGTCACACCTCAAGCTCTCGGTTCCTTTTTACCAGAAGATGGCAGCAAATCTTGACTACATCAACCCTCTCAGTCAGCCAAGATTTTTAAGTCTCAAAAGAAATGGCATTAAACTTTAGTAAATGTACCTTCCTGCACTTAAGGGTTTATAACACTGTATTATATCTCACATAGGGATCACTACTGATAGAAGACAAACTGAAGAACTGGTGAAAAATATCAGTGGATTTGTTTTTATTCTGATCACCATTTTGACAAATGGTGCATAGTTGGTATATTCTCATATTTCCACTTTGATCAATTTAATTAATTACAACAGTTCTTTGATTAATCTCCCTATCATCTCTCTGAAATGCAACTTATATTCCTGTACATTTTAGAAAGGCACTACGCCTATAACAGGAACACTACATACTACAATGTTATAGTGATACCATAGGAGAAGGGGAAAAATGTATGAAATTCACTGAAAACTCACTCGTGAGTACCACAGACACACAATAAGTCGCTGTATGAATAGTATGAATATTAGTGATTTTTCTATGTTAAATAACAGTGTTATGATCGCTGTTTCATACTGTATCATTTGTTTGTAAGCATTATATAATCAGTGGCAGTGGCAGTCGTCAATAAAAAAACGTGATAATATTCCTTTAATATATAGGGATTTATGGTGTTATGGTGGGACGCAATAGTGATTTTTAATGGTGACCTTATGGTGCTATCGGGCATTTGTAGGGTCAAGGTTGGGGTGTCGGGTATGTTAGGCTGTTGGGTAGCAAGATTGTCTTGCTAAAATCTGCTATTGCCTATTTTGTGTTCTTTTGTATGATACCTTGTGTCTTCACACTTTTCACACTTTGTATGGTAACACTGTGCCCTCCTCGCCTCCTCTATGTACACTTGATGGTGCACCCATTGAGTTCATTGAGTCTTATAAATACTTGGGCTTCTGGTTTGATAATCACCTTAACTTTAAATTGCATATTTCCACTTTGTCTAAGAAGCTCAAATTTACTCTCAGTTTCTTGTACAGGCTTAAAGCCTGTTTCTCCTTGTCTGCCCGTAAACGCCTGGTGGAAAGCCTTTTTATGTCTCAGCTAGACTATGGTGATATTGTTTACAGTCTTTCTAGCCCTACTTCCTTGTCTAAACTGGACCCCCTTTACCATGCCGCTCTGAGATATATCACAAACTCAGGTTACAGGACTCATCATTGCACCTTGTACGACCTGGTTGGATGGTCCTCCCTTGCCCTGCGCAGAATGCGACATTGGTACATGTTCATATACAAGGCCATCCTGGGCAGACTACCCTCATATATCTGCTCTACGTTTGTAGCGATAAACAACTCCCATAACTTAAGATCAAATAGCTGGTTGAAATTCAAAGTGCCAATTATGCGAACAGAATCTGGAAAAAAGAGTCTCTCTTACTTTGGTCCCTGGTCGTGGAACGACCTGCAGTCCCGTTTAAAACTGGTCTCTTCCATTCCTCTGTCCAGATTTAAACATGCTTTATCTGAAGTTCTTACTGCAAGCTGCTCCTGCAGTAATGTCTAGTTTACTTTGCTCTTTTTGACCTGTTATTCTTGTTTTTAGGCCATATGTTTTTACGTTCTTGATCTTGTTTTATTTATTACCCTTGGATGTGGTATTTTATGATGTATTTGGTTGTCCTTGCTTTTTGAAATGTTTCAGCTTTATAGCCCTGTTTTTATGTTTCCTTTTATTTACTGTAATTTATGTTGATTGTAACCTGGCTTGTAATTGCTGTCTTTCTTGGCCAGATCACATTCGCAAAAGAGATCTTGTATCTCAAATGTCTTCTCTGGTTAAATAAAGGTTAAATAAAAAATAAAATAAAATAAATCATATATTATACTGTCTTTTTCTGTCTGTTCCATTTTGCTTATTGATTGTGTTTAGTTCAGGGGAGTCAAACTCATTTGAGTTCATGGGCCACATGCAACCCGATTTGCTCTGAAGTGAGCCAGACATAACATCAATGCTTAATAACATATAGATTTGCTCTGAAGCGAGCCAGACATAACATCAATGCTTAATAACATATAAATAACAACACCTCCAAATGTTCCAATTTATTTTAGTGTAAAGAATTACAGGTACATTTTAAGAACATGTTTTCACATAAGGTTATCTCAGCTACCTTACACCTAACTAACCTATCAAACAAGTTATCATTACCAACTGTGACTGTGCATTACACCTATCAAACAAGTTATCATTACCAACTGTGACTGTGCATTACACCTATCAAACAAGTTATCATTACCAACTGTGACTGTGCATTACACCTATCAAACAAGTTATCATTACCAACTGTGACTGTGCATTACACCTATCAAACAAGTTATCATTACCAACTGTGACTGTGCATTACACCTATCAAACAAGTTATCATTACCAACTGTGACTGTGCATTACACCTATCAAACAAGTTATCATTACCAACTGTGACTGTGCATTACACCTATCAAACAAGTTATCATTACCAACTGTGACTGTGCATTACACCTATCAAACAAGTTATCATTACCAGCTGTGACTGTGCATTACACCTATCAAACAAGTTATCATTATAAACTGTGACTGTGCATTACACCTATCAAACAAGTTATCATTACCAACTGTGACTGTGCATTACACCTATCAAACAAGTTATCATTATAAACTGTGACTGTGCATTACACCTATCAAACAAGTTATCATTACCAACTGTGACTGTGCATTACACCTATCAAACAAGTTATCATTATAAACTGTGACTGTGCATTACACCTATCAAACAAGTTATCATTACCAGCTGTGACTGTGCATTACACCTATCAAACAAGTTATCATTATAAACTGTGACTGTGCATTACACCTATCAAACAAGTTATCATTACCAGCTGTGACTGTGCATTACACCTATCAAACAAGTTATCATTATAAACTGTGACTGTGCATTACACCTATCAAACAAGTTATCATTACCAACTGTGACTGTGCATTACACCTATCAAACAAGTTATCATTACCAACTGTGACTGTGCATTACACCTATCAAACAAGTTATCATTACCAACTGTGACTGTGCATTACACCTATCAAACAAGTTATCATTACCAACTGTGAATGTGCATTACACCTATCAAACAAGTTATCATTACCAACTGTGACTGTGCATTACACCTATCAAACAAGTTATCATTACCAACTGTGACTGTGCATTACACCTATCAAACAAGTTATCATTACCAACTGTGACTGTGCATTACACCTATCAAACAAGTTATCATTACCAACTCTGACTGTGCATTACACCTATCAAACAAGTTATCATTACCAACTGTGACTGTGCATTACACCTATCAAACAAGTTATCATTACCAACTGTGACTGTGCATTACACCTATCAAACAAGTTATCATTACCAACTCTGACTGTGCATTACACCTATCAAACAAGTTATCATTACCAACTGTGACTGTGCATTACACCTATCAAACAAGTTATTACCAACTGTTGAATTGACGGTCGGAAACTGTGCAATTCTCTATATTCAAGGCTAATGAAATAGTTGAGAAACTGACAAATAACAGAAACTGACAAATGAAAAAGTTAAAAGAAAGAAATACATCTATTAGATACATAATACAAAACAGAAAACACACACACACACACACACACACACACACACACACTCAAAACAACATTCTGGTTGAGGTTTAGCAACAACAACAATATAAATAGTTAGTCAGTAGGAAGAACAGAGAGACTGTTAAAGTAAGAAATAAAGCGCTGCCACTTTGTTTTGAATGTCTCATTGACCCCTCTGGGTGCAAACTTGATCTTTTCTAGTCTGAGAAAGGAGATCATGTCTTTTAGCCAGGTGGAGAAAAGCTCTAGGTAGTTTCCAAGCTAATAGTATTCTCCGTCTGGCTAAAAGTGTGGCGAAAGCGACCATGTCAGTCTCGTTCCAGCTGACACTCCAAAAATAGCCAACAAAGGGCAGGGCCGCACAGTAGTATTCAAGACTGTTGACAATGTGTCAAATATTAAAGAGCAAAAGGCTTCGAGTCTTGGGCAGGACCAAAACATGTGAGAAAGATCGGCTTATGGATTGCCACAGCGGTCACAATTAGTCAGAGTCAGGGTGAATTTCAGCAAGTCTTGCTTTGCTGAAGTGAACTTCACTCTGTGAACCACCTTTAGTTGTATTAGACTGAGTCACAGGAGGAAGAGCAAGACTAAGACTAAGACTCTGCTTAGTGCTCCATGCCACCAAACCTCTGACAACTCCATCCTCAATTCTCCTACTGTATCATTATAACATTCCTAGTGGCTGTGTGTCTGTAGCTATTCCTGTATTCCCATCATCTTACATGAATTGACTACAATCAGAATGACTTTTATTGCCACAATATGCAAGATTACATAATGAGGAATGACGTATGCAGTGAAGCAGTCATATCAATATTCAGAGTTCAAAGGAAAAAGGAAAATATGTAAGGACAACATTGCAAGTGCAGAGCAATATACAACATAATACACGAATAGGAGTGTTAAGTAGGCATTACATATGGATTTACAGTGTGAGTTAGATAGGCACTGGGGATTCAACTGTGTTCAGGGAGTATGTTGGGGGGTAGGCTCCTTGGTGGAGGGGGCTTTCAGGCCTTGTTGATGAGGCCGATGGCAGTTGGGAAGAAGCTGTTCTTGTGGCGAGTTTCGCGTGTATCCGTTTGGCAACCTGATTTCAGATGAAACCACGCCCACACTCATTTGATTGGTCGCCCCACTCATACGCCCCGCTGCCCTCTGGGCGCTGGGCAGCCTGGGCTTTCCGGCTCTGCAGTTAGATGATATGGCTGCCCTTCACCACCCCTGACAACCAGGCAGCCACCGCTCAAAGAGAACTCTTATGCCGAAGTCGAGTGTGCTTTCCCCGTTGCATAACGAAGCCAGGATGTGCTGCCTGCGCTCATAGTTCTCCGAGCCACACATCTCTCCAGGGGAAGGAGAGAAAAACCGGGGAAAACACACTTGACTTCGGGGAAACTTTGGGCGGTGCCTCAGCCTGCCTGGCTGTAAAGAGAGGTGTTCGGGGTGCAGCGGAGTCGCCTCTGCTGTTTACGCTAGTTTGTTGTCAGTGGTGGCGGGGGACACTGACACGTATGGTGGGGAAGCGGGGTGTGTGTGTGTGTGTGTGTGTGTGTGTGTGTGTGTGTGTGTGTGTGTGTGCCTCGCTTGGGCGTTTGAGTTTGGAGGCGTGGCTTGCTTGGCAGGGGGTCAAGGCATAGTTGGTGTGTTGCAGCGCCCAATCAAATGAGTTCAGGCCGTGGGTTGCCAAACGCATACACGGCTGGCAGGTTGCATCCGATCACCTTCGTACTTACCCTGCAAGTACAGATTTAGTACCCTGTACTTATAGGGTAAATTCACTTCTTGTACCCCATACTTGCCCTGTACGTACAGGTGTGGTACCCCGTACGTACCCTGTAAGTACAGATTTTGTTACCCTGTACTTACAGGGTATTTTGCGGGCTGTATTCTAAAGCGTTACAGTATTACCTAGTGAAACTGCTGTGGCTCCACTCTGGCTATGAAGTCAGACACATGTCCTGTGTCAAGAGGCTACAGGATAATACTGATAGAATTCAGCTTAGGCAGGTTTACAATGCTAAAACTTTTCCAATGATCAAGAAGAAATGTATCTGACCAAGCTTTATTTAATAATAATAGTAATTTCTAACAGTGATGACAATAATGCACTTGATTTATAGATACACTGTAGATTTGCTAACTGTATTGATATGTGAATACATGCACTGTTGTGTATAGTTAACACCGCTAGATGGCAGTATTGTATCAGGCCAGAGCTGGCAAGCTGTCAGGTGATAACATGAAGCACTGCTGAAGTAAACATTGTGAGTACAGTTACTCGCTGTGTCGTGTGCAAAGCCTCAGTTTACAAGATCAAATCAAACATGTGAGCAGCCATTAAACACACAAGCAGTGAATGCAGAAGAATGGGCGTGGCTATCTTAGCAGCTCTCAGAGCCTGGTGGAAGAAGCTCAACCTATTAGAGCCTAGAGACTGTGGAGCAACTGAAAGAGTGGATCTCAGTCTGCCCATGAAGGGGTTACAATCTCACACATATACTGCAGCTATACACTTAAAGGAGAAGTTCACAGAAAAACAATGTTGATTTATTTTGCACATGATCTCACACGTATCCAAAAACTGTCAACAGTTTTGCAGACATTCATTGTGGACCAGTGATGTCATTCATGAACCGAAGGAATAAGTCCAGAAGTAGACTTCTGGGTTCATCAGGGGAAAAGTGAATGGAGATTTCACTTAAATGCATAAAACAAGGTCTGTGGTTATCAAACGTTTATGGGAATGGGAATTTGGGTTCAGCAGGATAATCTTCACAAACATTAATAACTTTTATGACTTTTAGAACATAAAAGTTTGTTTTTAGAAAACACTTCTCACAAGATATTTATTTATATTTCTGTTGAGCCAAGTGACCCAGATTGCCTTCGTTCTTTGACTGCTTGTTTAGCCTCAATAAATCAATGGATGAATGACAATTTCTTAAAACTAAATGAGGATAAAACCAAGATCCTCCTACTTGGACCGAAAATCAAAGAGGGATATCCTCTCCAGTAAGCTTGGGAACCTGGCTCACCAGATGAAATCCCAAGTTAGAAGTTTAGGTGTCATCTTGGATTCTGATTTAAGTTTTAAGCCGCACTTTAGTAAAGTGACACAGACAGCTTTCTTTCACCTTAGAAATGTTGCCAAAGTACGACCATTTCTATTAAAACAGGATGCTGAGAAACTAATTCATGCTTTTATTACTAGTAGGTTAGACTACTGTGATGCACTGTTTACTGGTCTACCAAAAAAGTCTATAAAGAAACTTGAACTCATACAGAACTCGGCTGCTAGACTTTTAACTAAGACCAAGAAGAGAGAGCACATCACTGCTGTTTTAGCTGAACTACACTGGCTCCCCGTTCCTTTTAGAATTGATTTTAAGGTCCTTCTAATTACTTACAAAGCACTTAATGGCACAGCACCTTCATACATTTTAGATTTCTTTACACCTTACCAACCGCAAAGAGCCCTTAGGTCCTCCAATTCCAGTCTTTTAGCTGTTCCAAAAGTACTGCACAAACATAGCGGGGAAACTGCTTTTATGCACTATGCACCTAAACTGTGGAACACCTTGCCCGACTACATTAAACAGGCAAGCTCCGTGAACATTTTTAAAAAGGAGCTAAAAACCTAACTTTATTTGAAGGCCTGGCTTTAACTAACCGCTTATTTTATTTTTATTTAGTGTTTTATCCCCATGCAAGTTCTTAGTTTCTTTTAGTTCTATTTTAGATTTTATTTTTTATTTTTTATCTCTTTATTATTTTGACCTGCCACGAGTCGAGTGCTGATGCGTCTCCCGCACTAGAGAAAAGTAATTTAGCATTTAGTAATTTAATTTAGTACCTGGGCACCTTTTTTATGGTGATTTTAAAAGTGAGCAGCATTTTAATATATAAAGTGCGTTTTTCAACTGTAAACCAGTTGAGTTTTTGAAAGTGCTCAGGGTCAAGGTGAGTGCGTGGGTGTTAGCTTGTTTTGGGCTGTCTGCAGTCTGCCCTTTATCCACTGCGCTAAGCCAGTGTAGCACGAAATAGTGGCTTTGTATTAAGACTCCTGCTAAGACATGCAAAATAGAACTATCAAGGAGAGCAGCTTTCCTTGATAGGAATTTTATTCTTTGGTGGATCTTGTTTAAAACTGTCACGGCCATCTCCTCACCAGATACACACTTATCAAGTATACATCCTTAACACGTTCACTGCCGTGGACGAGTTAACTCGTCAAAAAAACAACAACGGTTGACTGCCGTGGACGAGTTAACTCGTCAAAAAAAAAATTGTGGGACGTGCATCTAACCCTTTTACATCTCCTATAAAAATATGGGAGCCACCGAACGTGTACAACCCATTCCACCGACCCACTAAGTGGCGACAGTGCTCTCCAGACTAGAGGAAGCCAAGCAAAAACAGCAGCGTGAGGAAGCCATTCTCATGAAAATGGATTGGCGAAAACGCTTTCGCTTTCGCGCTGGGAGCTGGCGGTGTGGGATTGCAAATTTGCATAATAGATTATGGGTGCAACACACTTTGAAACACCAGCAGAAAGCCCAGAATCGCACGCAGCTACATTCCAGCTGAGCTCACAACCGAAAACCCAGAAAGAACGAGCCCCATCCAGACTCGCCCAAAACGCTTTCGCGCTGGTGCACAACGGTGGCGCACAACAGTGGGGGGTTCCAAAAATAGACTGGGTGCAAGTCAACACACTTTGAAACACGCAGCATAAGCCCAGAATCGCACAAAGCTTCATCAAAGCTCTCAACCGAAAACCCAAGAAACGAGCGAGCCCCATCCAGACTCGCCGACGAGGGGCCGCCAGAGAGGGATGCTGCTCAGACAGGCAGCAGAAACTTGCTTGTGACAAACGCTGCAAAGCCACCAGAGACACGCCCACGGAGGGAGGAGTTTGAAGGAGAGGGGGGTGCGGGTGCTGTTATGGAGGAAATGACTGTTCAGAACTATATTGTTTAGATGTTTGATGTCTCACTGATGCCAAAAATAAATGGTTAAAGTGACTGTTCTGCCTGTTTGATTGAATTTCACAAAACTGCGATTATCTCAGCTTTCTGTCTCAGACGCTGAAACCATGCTCTATTCAACGGCTAATATCTACATAACTACTAACTAGGGCTGGGTCGGTTTGAAAATTAAAAAAAAAAAAAAAAAAAATTCAAGCAGGGCTCCCGAGTGTGGCCCATAACTGTCTGTAGTGCAACTTCAGTCCACCTGATAGCGACAATACACCTCTAAGCTGGTATTGTCAACCAGCAATGATACTGAATAAAAAGAAGCAGGACACCTGTGTAACAAACACACCCTGTATTTATTTCTCATAACTATTCAGCTCAACTTTTCTTCTAAACATCAAAATAATAAATGAAATAAGACTTCTGCCTATAGTGCAACTTGAGAAAAAGGCTAATAAAAACACAAGCAGTGCAATCAGAATGGATTGGCTTACAGCTGAGCTGCCTTATAAACTTCAAAACTCACAAATTCACACAATATAGGGCCTAGGCATGGGTCGGTTTGAACATTTTGAAACCGGTTCGATATTCCCCAAAAAAACGTATCAAAGCGGCTGCAGTTGGTGGCGATAATGCACCTCTAAGCTGGTATGCTGCCAACCAGCACGAACACTGAATACAAATAAGCAGAACCTTTTAACTGTAACAACACACTGTTTTTATTTCTCATAACTATTCAGCTTAACTTTTCTTCAAACATCAACATAATAAACAAAATAAGACTTTTGCCTACTAGTGCAACTTGAGAAGAGGCTAATACGAACAATAGTGCAATCAGAATGGACTGGCAAAAAAAAAAAAAAAAAAAAAAAAAAGTTTTTTTCGGTTTGCACGTGATCAAACCGGTTTGGGCTCGTATACCGAACCGAACCGGTAAAACCGGAAATCGACCCATGCCTACTACTAACTCTACCAACTAACTCTTTTAGACAGAGAAAGCACACATTCTATTAGTACTCTAGAGATATTTTGTGTTCACAAAGTCCAAGCAGAAAATAATCCTCGGCTCTTGAAAGATGAGCCAGAATCCTCAAAAAAAAACTTGGCAGAAGCTACCTACAGTAAAAAAAAAACTGTTGGCAGTGAATGTGCTAAGTATTTTATCTTCTCTACTCCATTTAGTACACTTAAAACCAGGAGATCTTGACAATGTGATTTTGCTGCCAAACAGAATGGCCTCCGATTTACACGTGTGTCACAGGCACGTGTGTGCGTGCGTGCGTGCGCGCACGCACGCACGCACGCACGCACGCACGCACGCACGCACGCACGCACGCACGCACGCACGCACGCACGCACGCACGCACGCACGCACGCACGCACGCACGCACACACACACACACACACACACACACACACACACACACACACACACACACACACACACACACACAGTAAGTGTTAGGGTGGATAGTACACTTACCAAAGAAACCAAACAAGTGCATTTTGCAATCAAAATCTAGTTTTCATAACCTTGAATAAGAGTTGAGAACCGACAAGACAAAATAGTCCCCTCAGCTGCTCAAGATTATCATTGGATAAAATGGCCGCTTAGTGCCTGCACCTAGCAGAATTTCTAGACCATAAACTAACTAATAATTTAGCCAATTGTATGTAACATACAAAATAAAACAAATGGCAATGTGTAAGAATGCAACGTCATGTAACTGGCTCGTTAAACTCGCATTCCAGGGAATTACGTTAACGTCTGCGGCAGGGGCGTATCTACGGGTGGGCCTTTTTTTTTTTTTTTTTAATTGGTTGTTTTCTAGAGGCAAACTTGCTGCTGCATTGCTAGCCAATGGTTTTGTTACTTTTGTAAAAACGCAGGGCACATCATTTCCAGAGTCTAATGCATGACAACTTCATGACATCTAGGAATTTTGTTCTCTCTGTGGATAAATAAACCAGAGGGCGTCTTGTTCAAACTTGAAGCAGCCTCAGTGTTGTTATTTTTTAAACTCACAGCAGTATATGGATCAGTGGTTCTAATTTCTGTATAAAGTAACAGTATACACACAAGTATAAGCATTCATGTATGCAACATTTGGCACCTATATGTAACCTTTTAAGGTTGAGATAATTGTATTATCATTATATGGTCCAAATATTTCAGTAAAGCACTTGAAACACTTGAAATATTCTTGCTTGGGTGGTATCATTCTACTTGAAATGATGGTCAAATGCATTATTTTTAGTAAAATAACACATCAAATTTTTCGGGCGGCCGGCCTTTGGCCGGCCACCCGAGTGGGCCCGGCCTTTGGCCGGGCATCTGCACCCCTTCCTATCCAGGCCCACCCAATTTGATCCAGGCCCACCTAGAATTCAATTTCTGCATACGCCCCTGGTCTGCGGGTCTTATAAGACGTAAGTGGTGCGTGCCGTGCTCGGAGGAGACAAAACCATCAGAAGCTTTCTATGTTGAAGTCCAGGTATGTTTTGTACAAGAAAGTCTCTCAGTGTTGCTGTTAACTGCCAATTTCGTTGTTTTATTTTTGTTGATCTCATCTTTTTCCTCTTCAACATGATTTATATCAGTGATACAGGCAACGCGCGCGCTCTTGCAAAGCGCCTGGCTGGCTTGCTGCAAAGTTGTAAACAGAGCTGGTTTGACAGTTGACAGCTGAGAGCCCAGCTTCTGTCAGCTGACAACATCAGATCTCCGAAAACGACAGATTTCTAAATAGGGGTAATCCTATTAGGACGGGGGGGGGGGGGTTGAGGAGGAGGGGTTCTGGACCACGTCCAGAGGGGCGCTGCCTAAGTAGTGTTCCCACAGTAAAACCTGGCTGTTCCCACCACTGCCTACTGCTGCTAGCCACCAGTGGGCGATCAATATGTTTTGGCTTCACTTTAGGGGAGCTGTCATGACATGCATCTTTCATACAGTCAGTGGCATGAGCACAGGCACAGCTGATATGGGGCGTGGCAATGAAGGGGTGTGGCTAGGCAAATGGGGCTGTACCTATTTTCTGTTTGCTTCTTGAATTTTGAAGGCACAGTCATAATGTATACATGCATGAATCTGATCTCTCTCTCTCTCTCTCTCCTCTCTCTCTCTCTCTCTCGCTCTCTCTCTCTCTCCTCTCTCTCTCTCTCTCTCCTCTCTCTCTCCTCTCTCTCTCTCTCTCTCTCTCTCCTCTCTCTCTCTCTCCTCTCTCTCTCTCTCTCCTCTCTCTCTCTCTCTCCTCTCTCTCTCTCTCTCTCTCTCTCTCTCTCTCCTCTCTCTCTCTCTCCTCTCTCTCTCTCTCGCTCTCTCTCTCCTCTCTCTCTCTCTCTCTCTCTCTCTCTCGCTCTCTCCTCTCTCTCTCTCTCCTCTCTCTCTCTCGCTCTCTCTCTCCTCTATCTCTCTCTCCTCTCTCTCTCCTCTCTCTCTCTCTCCTCTATCTCTCTCTCCTCTCTCTCTCCTCTCTCTCTCTCTCTCTCTCTCTCTCTCTCTCTCTCTCTCTCTCTCTCCTCTCTCTCGCTCTCTCTCTCCTCTCTCTCTCCTCTCTCCTCTCTCTCTCTCTCTCCTCTCTCTCTCTCATAGGGTCTTTCACACCGGCCATGAAAGCCGAAAAATGCACGGAAATTAGGATTCGCGGCTCCGATGTGAAAGGCATGAACGCGCGTTGGTGGGTAATTCTTGTACGCCTTTTGTCCCGGCACCAAAGGTTGTCACATCGCCGTATTGGCGGACAACCCGCCTCCACTTGAAAGGTCGTCGCAGCGAGCCGGAAAAGGTGCGAATGGTCAGCTCATTCATAAAAACATTACAGGGGAAATCACCTCATGTATCAAGAAAGTGACGAGTGAAAGTAAAAAAAGTAGACTGATAGACAGACCTATCTCCACACACCACACTTTGCACTGTGCGAGGCAGCGCTTCATACGAATCGCTCATAAGATCGTGGTGTTTTTGCAATGTCAGCGTAGGTAATTATTATGTATATTAACTTTATTACAACTTTGGCATGGCAATATCTGCTGCTTTACCTTAACACAGTGTGACTGTTACAGTCACGACAGCCAACTAGTCCGCTGCTCTCGCTTCAGGCAGCCTCGCACTGTTCCCCTGTCTAGTGCAGGCTGCGCTGAACAGAGAGCACTGAGGTGAGGTGTCAAGATTTCATCTCTGAGGCCTCTGATAGGCTATTGCTTGATGTGTAACCAATCAGATAGCGCTGTGGGCGGGACATTGCTCCATACACAGAACTACTGTAGGAGAGGATTCTTCCAGGTGCAGCAGCCGCAAATTAGCGCATTTTTTTATTAAGTTATGATATCGGCAAACAGCCAATGAAAATGCCGATACAGATCTCCTCAGCGGACTAGGAGAAGGAGGAAAGTCTGTTGTTGAATTGAATTCGTTCATCATACAGTAGCCTAGGCTACACTAACCTATGAAAATATTAATTTGGGCTAGGAGGAGCTGGAAATCCCTCTGCTCGCCTTTCAATCCGGGAGCAGGGGATTTCACCTGAAAGTACACAGCAGCACGGGAATGTGACCGTGCTGCGGGCTCTGTGTGAAAACAATTTCTGTGGCAAGGCTGCCAGGCTTGACGGGCTTCCCGAACTACAATTTTGCGTGATCTGTGTGTGAAAGAGCCTTCTCTCTCTCTCTCCTCTCCTCTCTCTCCCCCTCTCCTCTCTCTCTCTCTCTCTTTATCTCTCTTTCCTCTCTGTCTCGCTCCCTCTCCTCTCTCTCTCTCTCTCCCCTCTCCCTCCTCTCTCTCTCTCTCTCCTCTCTCTTTCTCTCTCTCCTCTCTCTCTCTCTCTCCTCTCTCTCCTCTCTCTCTCTCTCTCTCTCTCTCTCTCTCTCCTCCTCCTCCACCCAGATACATTTGCCAGTAAGGTAGCTGCTATCCAGGACCAGTATGCAGACGCATCTATCGGTAACGTGACTGGTGAGTCCCATTGCATTGCAACATTTGTTTGTTGATTATTATTATTATTATCATTATTATTCATACTACTATTATGATTTATAGCCTATTCTTTGATGCTGCAATGACCCATCTCCCCCTCAGGGATCAATCAAGTTCATTTTATTTAGTCATTTCATCTGGATGATTGAGAGGTCTCGTGGTGCATCGCGGCCATCTGCCACCGTTGTTCGTGTTGCTGCTGCTGCTTCTGCTGTGGTAAACAATCGTATAGCATGGTCTGGATGAATACTCTGCTCTGATTTTTTGTTATTTAAGTTTTTTATTTGCCATTTTTAAACATAACAAAGACAAAGACCGAAAAGAAAAAAACATTACAGGACAAGACAATAAAAACTAAAACTAAATAACAATAAAATAAAAAGGACAATAATTGGGATGGGGGGGAGGGGGGTGATGCAGGGGTGTCAAGCTGAGCCCGTCATAGAATACAATGGTATTTGTACAACAAAGATGCCGCAGATATTAGACATGGGTTTCATTACCAGCAAAAGACAATATAATGAAAGAAGATACAGAGCAGAATAACACAAAAAATAAACAAAAAACCTACATACTCTGGTTAAGAACTTGCGAACAATATCCCAGTGGTCGTCCTCTAGACCCTTATCAAAGTCCTTTAACAAACAGGCTGCACGCTCCATGTTTAATAAGTCCAGGTATTCCTCCAACCATGAGTCCCTGGAGAAGCAGGTTGGTTTACGTTCCTTCCAATTTAAAATAATTAGTCTCTTAGTGGTTAAACAAGCCAGTGTCCAGAGTCGGTCGACAGAAAAGTTGTTATTGCCTGTTTTTAAGCCCAACAAACATACCATAGGACATACAGAGAAAGGAAAATTAAGAAACTTCGACATTAGGGCTATTACATCTGACCATAATGTTTTTACAGCTGGGCAGTCCCAAAGCAAGTGTAGTAATGAACCTCGATTGCCGCAGTTATGCCAGCATAAGTCTTGACATTTATCATCCATTTTTGATATTCTAACACGAGTGATATATGCTCTACAAAGTATCTTGAATTGTATAATCCTGAATCTAACACATTTAGACGATCTTAGAGCTGATTTCCAGATTGAACTTCACTGAGGAGCTGTCAAGCACATTGAGGTCGTGCTCCCAGGCCTGCTGAACAGGAGAATATGCATCGGGGGCGGCCCTGGACAATAAACTATAAATATTTGAGACCACACCTCTTTTCAGTGTTGTTTTCTTGAAGAGCTGGTCCCACTCTGAGCAAGAGGTTGGCATGACTCCCTCCCCACATTTCTTGTTTATGATAGAACATAATTGTGCGTATATTAGAAAGGAGGAGTCAGTAAGGCTAAATTGATTTTTAAGTTCTTGGAATGAAAGCAAATTATCTTTAAAAATCTGACCAACTGTTGTGATGCCAAGCCTCTGCCAAGTTTTATTACTTAAAGTACCACCTCCTGCTGAGAGGATGGGGTTACTCCAAATGTAGCTAGAGCGAAAATTCTATAAGAGAGACCTTAATGTCATTCATTCACTCACTTTTCATTCTTTCACTCTCAGGATATAACTAGCTCTCATACCCACTTCTTAATCAAACTGCATTTTCCTGTTCTAGGAGAAACCCTTTAGTTGTCACTGGCTCTCATTCATCCCTCCTGTCCTCATTCACATCTTTCCCTGTCAGGAGAAAACCTTTTAATGTCACGCCCACTCATTGATAAATTACGTCATCAATCACCCCTTTTCCCGCTTCTATCTAGCGTCACTGTTTGTGGGAGGTATCGTTTATTTTAGGCCAATCAGAGTAAGACACCTTTTCCCATTCAGCCTATCACCATCAAGCTGTCAAAGCTAAAAGCTCTCCGCTTTCTCTGTGTGATCTGTTGCTTTTCAGTACGTTCCTGCGACCCGCCTCCACCCCATTCTCCTCCAGTCCTCTGAGATCTCAGATTCAGAAGCTTCGCCACCAAGACCAAGACCTCATCTGTCACCACCACCAGGTCTAGACTCCACGGGGGGGATCTTCATTCCTATTCCTGGCTGATCTACCCCTGCTGATCATGACGTCATAATCAAGCTGACGTCATGATGGAGTCTAATCGCCAAAACTATATCTCTGTGCCTACAGGCTCATGTATCTAATCATCTAATAAATCATTGTCATTCTAGAAAGGTGTCTCTCTGTTTGAAATGGGGCAGGATGGGAGAGCAAGCCCCACAATATTAAATATCCTATGCAGCTGCTTTACCACAGAACAAGAAAAGCTGATAATGATATTGTCTAACAATGGAGGTGGACTAGGACAGTACCACAGTGCTGCCAGGGAAATTGTTTTACATTTAGACATGATGGATTTCTCCAACCAGTCCCAGCTACCTACCACAGAGTCGGGTTTGTAGGCCCAAATCAAAGGATACTTTGCATTATATGAAAGATAATACTGGAATACATCAGGGACTCCCAGTCCTCCCCTCGATCTGGGTATATTTAGGTTCTTGAAAGCAATTCTGGGTTTTTGGTTATTCCAGAGGAAATTAATAAAAAGAGATTTAACATCTTTAAACCAGTTCTGCAGAATTCTAAGGGGAATAGATGAAATTATATGCGTAAGTCTTGGTAGAACATTCATCTTCAATATCTCCACTCTGCCCCATAAAGACAGTGGCAATACTGTCCATCTGTTAATGTCATCTTTGATAGATTGAAGCGTACCAGGGCCATTGAGGCTGAATATTTTAGTAATAGGCGAGACGATATTGATTCCAAGGTACCTCATTCCATTTGTTTTCCAAATGAAAGGAGCATCCTTTAGATCTGATTTAAATGTATAAGAGTTAAGAGGACTCACTCTTGTTCCAATTGATCTTATAGCCTGAAAATTTTCCAAATAAATTAACCAAATTAAGAATGGCAGGAATAGAGATAGTTGGGTTTGTTGTTGCTTCTGCTGTGGTAAACAATCGTATAGCATGGTCTGGATGAATACTCTGCTCTGATTGGCCAGCAGGTGTGCGTTAAAACTAGGGCTGTCAAACGATTAATTTTCTTAATCGCGATTAATCGTGCGATTAATTATAATTAATCGCGATTAATCGCGTCTTTGTATCGCATGTTTAAAATGCTATTATTTTGCATTGCAAAGCATTTTTAATTAGATATTAATAATTATTACCAGTGTGTCGTGATTGGGAATCAAATTAATGCAAATAAATGTACTTTGTGATCTTGAATTTTAGATTTATTTTCAATTCAATAGAAGTGCAATGTAGACAGGAGGTCACAAAATGCATCTTGAATAGAAAATAAATGCACAATAATTGTAAACACTCCAGAACAGATACTTCCGGCGGCGGCGCTGTGGAGCAGTCGAAACCCAAAATGACACAGCCGAAGAAGGCTGTATCTGAGCTAAAAACTTTGGCACTTCCATGTGAATAATGGCTCGGTATTGGAAACTGTGTATTGATAACGTGTATATCGCGTGAAGCCATTAGAGCCGACCTCCCAGTGGTTAGAGGACCCGCGCATCCGAGACTCTGAAGGAATAATGAGTGATGAGTCTCGCGCTAGCTAGCTGGCTGCTAGCTACTTTCAGGTGATCGCTCGCCTCAAACTCAATGTACTTCGGTGATATTTTAATTCCGTTTTACACAAGGTGCAAACTACGGCTCTTGACTTATCCACTGTGCCATTTGGGAAGTAAAACGATCCATTTAAAAGCGTATTGCTGTCGTTCTCTTCCATGCCTGCCTGCACAAACAGGAGACAGGAAACCGAACGGCTTGACTACAAGTACGGGGCGACGAAGGGACAAAATAACGGCATGCGATTAACGCGATTAATTCAAAATAACGCGTTATGATCGGCGCGCGTTAACGCGTGATTAACGCGTTAACGCTGACAGCCCTAGTTAAAACCAAACTTAAAAATACCACACATAATACAAAACTGTCTTGCTAGCTTAATCTTGTAAGATATATCTGCTGGGGGGGGGGGGGGGGGGCATTCCATGACTGATTTAACTATTACGGCTGTGAAATTCACATGTATTTTTAAGCTATCGTGTCACCTAACTGGCTTGGTTGTAAAAGGGACTATAATCATTCATTGCCATGACAACGGTAAATTCTTGCTTCATAAGCTTTTGATTTTGAGTACAAAACTTTCGCCAAACATTTGTCAATTATTTTATTTCATATTGTTGGCAATATAAAATAATCAACGAGTAACACTTTGCCTCCACGTCATTAAAACCACCTAAAAGCACCTACTGTACTCACTGATTATCCCTGACTTAACTGCTAACATCTGACTTCATCATGACTAAGGATGCAAATTGGAATCAATTTCCTTAATCGTTTAATTGTTCATGTTAACAATCACTTAATCAATTAGTCATTCTATTAAAGGTATACTATGCAACTATATAATTAAAAAACATATAATTATACAAAAGTTTCCCCTCAAAACGATCACTTCTGGCCCATATAATAGTGTGGCAGTGTGTTGGTGTTGAGAGACGCTGCGCCCTGTGTGTATTTTCGTGGTGGGACATTGTTTTGCTGTGTTCTGTGTTTATGTGGTCAAGCAAGGCTGTGTTTATGTGGAGAGAGAGAGCACCGGTAAACCGCTGAAACGCAGGGATTACACTTTTTTTTCTGATAGTTTCACAGCGGTTATGTTATAAAATCACAAATAAACACAAACCTACCTCCAAACCATCGAGGTATGAGCTCCAAACATCTTGAAATCTGCTCAGGAGGAACTAATTCCAACTCTTTCACTCCATTTCTTATTTTGTAATGATATATTCTTCAAAAGGTGGGTTATCATTCCTTCATTGCATCACATGCTATTGTTTTCTATTGCAGTTTTCTAAACAAAATGCTGTAATCGGGTAAAGGGGGTACTTGGATATAGAGATCAGGAAAAGGCGGTAGTAAAGCCAAAACAGTTTGAGACCCACTGGCCTATTGTCAAATAATCAGTTATGTTTGATGGGTAAAATTCTTAACGGTGATCAATCAATTGTCGATTATTCATTAACATCCCTAATCACAACGATGCTTGTGATTGACAGGTGGCGTGGTCCATCGCTGCCATCTACCACAACAGCCAGGGGCGGGAGTTCAGGGTGGACCCGGGCATGCTGGCCTTCTCCGTCACGCTCTTCACCATCTTCGCCTTCATCTGCATGGGCACGCTGATGTACCGGCGCCGGCCCGACATCGGGGGCGAGCTGGGGGGCCCGCGGACTCCAAAGATCCTGACCACCATGCTGTTCTTTAGCCTGTGGCTCCTCTACATCCTGTTCTCCTCTCTGGAAGCCTACTGTCATGTCAAGGGCTTCTAAAGACGGAGGGACCAACGGGGACCGATGGGAGACGGACAGACGGACGGACGGCGAAAGGATGTGGAGATATTGAGAGATTGATGGAGTGATCGCTCATCCATCCATCCCTCCCTTTCACGCAATAGACTTAACGGTAGATGGATGGATGGAACGATGAAGGGAGGAGAAGGAATTGAAGGCATCTAAAAACAAAATGGAAGGGAGGAACGGGTGAATGGAAGGACTACGACAAGAAAGAAAGAGTTATAATATATGTACTATATTATAACATAATGCAAAAGCAGTACAGTCTTCCTGCATCATACAGTAGCTATCCACTACACAGCTTAGCTTGTCTGTTACAAGCGCAGGTTGTTTATCATACATTCCACTCCTGACATGCTTCTGTCAAAACTGTGGTCAGATTTGCTCCTGCGTGTGAGTCTTTCCAAACACGCGTCTGAAGCACATCATTCTTTATTTGTCAGTCGGTGTTAATATGATGACAAGTCACAGTTACAGAGTCTTCTGTTGTACACGACGTCCACCCATCTGTCGTGATAGCCACTCATTTTGCATTCATTCACTCACATTTAATTAATTCATCATCTTTAACTTGATTGTACAGACTCAGTATGCAAGTTTCACTGAAGTGCTTTCTCCATGGCATTAGATATTTTGGCTCCAGAGTATGCAGTTGCTCACGTTCCGTTTTACCATCTTTTTTTTATCCAAAATATTTCCACGCCGTTGATTTATGTCCAAGAGGGGAACGAATATCCTCTCCCTTGTTTTCTTGCCTGCTTGCTGTTGCCATTGTTTGTATGCGGAAACGACACGTGCGCTTTGGCAGAAATGGTGACGCACAGACGCAGATGGATTTCAAAATAAAAGAATATGTCTAATTATTTTTTACGGCGCGTCACAGCGATTAATATCAATGTTTTCACTGTGCATCGATGCAGTTGGATCGTTGGTCAGTGAAGCGATGCATCGCTGCAGATCGATGTATCGTCCCAGCCCTACTGGAAAGCGCACACTCATCCAGACCAAGCAGACAGAATCGCAGACTGGATTAGAAAAAGCAGATATAGGGACCTGATGATCCACAGTTGTTCTTCAACTCTGGTAGAAGGTCAGAAAATCAGTTTTCCCAGTTATCTAATCATTCAGGATATTAAGGTATTTTTTTAGGTTTAGGTCTTACTCCAAATAAAGCCATCTGTACTGCGATCAAAGCCTTTCTGAGGCCGTCTTCACTCGCTGTTGTGTTTATTACATTGAATTGCCTTCGTAGGTCTTTCTTCATGCGGACAAGGGTTTGAATAAACAACCATAATATTAAAATGGATTCTTAGCTTCATAGGCTTCTTAAAGGCCTCCAAACCAACTATTGACCACTATTACTTCAGCAATCTAATATCAGTCTTAACGTGCGAACCGCAGGAAGCAGTCGTGGTATGAAAATAATTACTAATTTATTAACAGAGACGAAGACCTATAAACAGATTCAGGTAGATTGTGTTGTACTATGGCAACCCTGTTGAGACATTTAGCAACTCGCAGTGACTTGAGCTTTTGAAAACACTAGATAGGACAAACTTGAGTTGTAGAAATGGCCACGCTACTTTGAAAACCCAAGTGCTGTGCTCGCTAGTAAACATGATTGTTGCCTTGAGGAGCTTGAACATGAAACCATCAATTCAAAAGCAGTTAAATGAACCGGATTCACCGGCAAATAGCTGAGATGCTCCCAATGCTAACACTATCAAACCTGCTAGCGGCTTTTCCACGCTGTTTAGATTTCTGCTGGACACTAACTGGCTGAGAATCTCCTCTTTCTCTCCTTTAATGAGACATATTTTTATTTGACATCCTGGATATATTTCTGTAAAAGACTTCTGGCCAAAGTCAGCTATGTTAACTACATGGAACTGGCCCAACCTGGCTCAGAGGCCTACTCTGAATTATGTTTAGGATATATTGCTTCGAGCCCAACCAGACTGTCAGAGAGGTTTACATTTCATTTTTTTTTTTTTTTTTTTTTCCCCCCCGATTTTTTTTTATCCCATTTTTATCCCCCGTTTTAGTGCTCATTTGATTACTCAATCCTGGTTGCTACTCCATCCTCTGCCGATCTGGGGAGAGCCGAGACTGATTCCATGCATCCTCCGAGACATGGGCAGTCAAGTCAGCCGCTTCTTTTTCACCTGCCCGAGGGAGCTTCACCGGTAGGACATAGCACGTGGGAGGTTCACGCTATTCCAACCAGTTCCCCTCCCTCTGAACAGGCGCCCTTAACGATCAGAGGAGGAACCATATAAGCAACCAGGATGTTGCATGTTTTTGTGAAGGGGGTTCCTATATGAAGGAGACCCCCGGGAGGCACGGGGAGAACATGCAAACTCCACACAGAAAGGCCATTTTGCCGACCCCACCCGGGCGGTGGGCACTCGAGGACATGCGGACGGGCACGCATTCCTTCAGTGTTCACATCGGTCCAGGTGGGAATCGAACCCACGACCTTCGAGCTGTGAGGCGATAGTGCTTACCACTGCACCACCGTACCTCCCGGAGGTTTACATTTCAGACTGTTAACTATTTTACTAGTTCAGCCTACACCGAAGAGATCTCCACCTACGCAGAACGTATAGCCTTCTGAAAGTCCACAATTTGTAAGCCAAGGGCACCGTGCTGTACGCATCTGAGTTGGCCAGAATGTTCCTGCTGATGTGGTGTGTTTTTTACTTGATGTGTAATATAATAGTGCTATTCTAAATGTCATCTGTAGAGTAAGTAGTCTGAGTTAGGTCAAATCCATTTGAAAAACAGCCATTTCTCCTCTTGTCGCAGACAGATTTCTACCCCTTGTGAGAGATTAGAAGAGCAGAGCCATGGGTTGTAAAAGAGTTTGGCAAACCAGACATGATTCTCCCCAGGGTTGTAACATGGCTACATGTTACATGTTACATGCATGTTACATGTTGTAACATGGCATCCCATGAATGATATTAAATTACCAAAATAAAATGACACCCTCCTAGTAGTTTCTCATTGCATAAAAAAAAAGGCTGTTAGCTTTACAACCATGTACCGAAAGTACCAAGCAGGCTTGCTTTATTGCACAATCCAAATCTTTGTCAAAACTTGTCATTTTCAGTGTGTAGCTTGCTAGCTTGCTAGCTAGCATTGTTGTTGTTTCACAGCGGGGGAGGCATGTGAGAGCGACATGCAGGGAGTGGAAAGGGATTTCCCTTCGCTCCGACTGAAATGGTCGGAGCCAATGGCAGAGCTCATCCCTGCAGACTGCTTCCAGTGAGTCAGACTAGGCAGAGCTCATCCCTGCAGACTGCTTCCAGTGAGTCAGACTAAGCAGAGCTCATCCCTGCAGACTGCTTCCAGTGAGTCAGACTAGGCAGAGCTTATCCCTGCAGACTGCTTCCAGGTAGTCAGACTAGGCAGAGCTCATCCCTGCAGACTGCTTCCAGTGAGTCAGACTAGGCAGAGCTCATCCCTGCAGACTGCTTCCACTGAGTCAGACTAGGCAGAGCTCATCCCTGCAGACTGCTTCCAGTGAGTCAGACTAGGCAGAGCTCATCCCTGCAGACTGCTTCCAGTGAGTCAGACTAGGCAGTGCTCATGCCTGCAGACTGCTTCCAGTGAGTCAGACTAGGCAGAGCTCATCCCTGCAGACTGCTTCCAGTGAGTCAGACTAGGCAGAGCTCATCCCTGCAGACTGCTTCCAGTGAGTCAGAATAGGCAGAGCTCATCCCTGCAGACTGCTTCCAGTGAGTCAGACTAAGCAGAGCTCATCCCTGCAGACTGCTTCCAGTGAGTCAGACTAGGCAGAGCTAGAGACTACCCTCCTAGTAAAGAACCTCTGCAGATTGGCTCACTAAAAGTTTGACTACATGCAGTTCCCAGTGGCAGCCAAATGTACTTGTACTTTGACAGTAATTACATAGTACATACTACATACTAAGTCATATCAAATACTTGATTGTTATTAAAGGGCTACCTTGGTGATTTTCAACCAACTTTGTACTGTTAGAAAATTGGTAGTAATGTATGCAAATGAACAATATTTACCTTCCCTCCATCTTGCCTGGATCGAGAACTCCACATTCATTCACAGAACTTCCTGGACCAAATGATGTCATAATGATGTCATTTGGAGCAGTTTTGCCATGGTATCAGTATTACTGTCACTATCACTATACCATCACTATTGCGCTCTCTACCTTCATTCGCAACTTCCTGGATGAAATTACATCATCATGACATCATTTGGTCCAGGAAGTCCTGTGAATGAACGGGGAGCTCTCGGTTCAGGCAAGATGGAAGTTAAACATTGTTCATTTGCATATATACTACATATTATATACTATATATACTACTGATTTAGTGATGATAGAAAGCTGGTTGAAAATCAGCGAAGTAGCCCTTTAAGGAGTTGCAGAAACATTGTTGTCATACAATCTGACCAATCGGCACACTATCAAATGCTCTGTTGCAACTATACACATTTAGCGGAGAACCCTAAATGATCAAACATAATGCAAGCTCTAAAATTAAACGACTGTTTGCAGAGCTGAAGTGTAAATGAGATTTCAAATTTGTCCGGTTTGTAGTTTTTGCCAAACTCTTGACCTCCTCTGGCTCTCCATTAGCGTACAATGTAGTTGTTCTCAAGCGAAGGCCTTGGAGTGGCAGTTTACCCCTGTTTTGCCAAAGGGAAATCTTTCTATCAGAAACTTCCTGTCTGCAGTCAGACCCGTAGGGGTTTTTCTAACCAATGGATCTTTCTAAAAAAAAACACCAAATGTGACTGATGTTTCATTGACATGCCGTAGAGAGACAAAGAAAAGCCTTGATGTTGTTTTAAAACCTATCCAGAATCTTTATACGTCAATTTGTATCCATTTGTCTCTTCACTGGCATGGAGCTGAAGGTTTGTACACTGTAAAAATGTAATGCTAGCTTCTGCAAAACATGACATGACATTGTGGAAGCTGTTTGCATCACCTCTTGAGTAAGTCCAACAAGTAAAACACTATCAAATATAACGTGCATCCAGTATCACGTTGGATTGACTTAAAAGGTCCTTGCTGTCTAAATTCATAACTTAAAAAGCTTGCAGTAACGTAGCTGAGTTGTTTGCAGCACTTTCTTTTCTCCAGAAGCTAACATTTTCCATTGAGATGGTAGCGCTTTTGCTAGCGTCACCTCTCTGTGTGCGTCTGCCCTGACCGAAGCTAGCCTGACGTGAAGCTAATCGCAGATGAACGACAGCTGGCTGCAGACTGAATGGGTCAGGACCGGGAAGGGGGGGGAGTTAGGAGTTAACACCAGCTAAACCAGCCGACTTTACAAATAACATAATTGAGCACTTTACGTGACATCAACGTAATTGTGTCCTGTTCATTTCACATATTTCTGTGAGATCATGTTGACGCAACCAGGCTGTTTCTGTCAAGAAGCCACTTGTCTGGCAGAGTTGCCAGATACAGCTGATTGTTTCCAGCCCAAAGGCTGTTCAAAAACCTGCAAAACGCACATCAAACCGCCCAAGCAAATGCAGGTCCAAGGAAAACAAGCGTGCAAGCCCATTTTTACTCTGCGCAATGCAACCCAAAACAGCCCAATTGGCGGAAAAGCACTCAATCTGGCAACATTGTTGGGATGAAGAAGTCATGCTTCCCGCCCTGGTGTGGACTCATGAGGTTTGGGGAGGCGGGGCTTTGTAAATATGACACTAGGAGGAAGGGAAGGGAGTTTTCTCTGGGTGAGTTTGAAGCAGGGCCTGGGGCTTAAAGTGAAGGAAAAGCATTGCACTGGTTCCTGTCGCTCATGTGAAATGGCTACAACGTAGTTTCGATGTAACCATTAACAATGTTGCTTCTGATGTAAACCCTTTTGTTTTTCGCTCTGATGTAAACAATAACAATGTTGTTTCTGATGTAAAAAAAGAAGAAGTTTTGAATCAGTTGTGAACCGAGAACGATGTTGCTTCTGATGTAAAGACTGATGTGGCGCTGTCGTGGCTTCGTTCACCTCTGGACTGACCGTCTGTCTGACCGGCTGACGAATAAACAGAACGACGGACAGACGGACGGACCGACATCCCAGCCGGTACGAGCCGAGCGACCTCCCGCTGAGCCGTCGCCATGGCAATAAAGTACTGTGGGAAATCCCGCTACCAGACTCAGCCTCTTATCCTTAAAGTAATATTAACGAAGGATGACGATAAAGAAGATGGAAAATAATAATGAAAAAAAAAACGTGAAGTTACAGCCATACATTGATTTCTGGGTCAGTGAGACTGAAATGGACTTCTCCTGCCCAGTATGTGTGTTGTTATGGTGTCTATCTGTCCCTCTGTGTGTCTCTCTCCCTCTCTCTCTCTCTCTCTCTCTCTCTCTCCCTCTCTCTCTCTCTCTCTCTCTCTCTCTCTCTCTCTCTCTCTCTCTCTCTCTCTCTCTCTCTCTGCACTGCAAGAATAAAAAGGGGATGTCCAGCTGCACATATGGCTATATTTCAGTTAAAATCAGCGTGTAAATGACGTATTTTCAAGTCAACTTGACATCTCAGGGCTTGTGGTGACTTGGATTATGCCAGGTGAGCAGTATGGAAGCTATCCCTTTGGAATAATCTCAGCCTGTTAGTGGTAAAAAAAATAAAATAATAATAATAATAAGCCCGTTTAGTGGGGCATGTGGGAAAAGTGGCTGCCAACTGAAGCAATCTTGGTCAATACTGCATCAATTTAAAAAATGTCTGTCCACATAACTTAGTTACACATAAAAATATATATAGTAAAATAGGGTCCAGGTTGAAAAATAGAGAAATTCTCCTTTAACTCTCGTTATGTTACATTTCTATGTACGTAGAGCTAACGTTTTTCATTTGGGCGACGACGTATTTTTGTTTCGGGGTAACTTGCACATTCTTATTAATTAAATTAAGAAGTTAAAAAAAAAGGCAATATCTGCTGTTATTGAATGAGAGATGAGATCTTAAGGAGTTATGTATCTTAAACAAATAATCTATACGGGAGTTGCATGGGTTATTTGTACAAAAAAATACAAAAGAAATACAAAGACACTGCTTGCTACTTCTAATACCGTGGCTGTATTCTCTGACAGTGGACGAGGAACATTATGTACATCTAAAGGTTATTTTGTCATTAAAGAGATAATAATATTGTGTATATACTGTACAGTGTTATAAGTGAGGTGGACTGTATTGCCACCGCGCTAACGTAGAAAATTAATTCTACATGGTATTTATTTAAAGGAAACAAAAAATATATATACTCACTACACTCAAGAATGACATATATTGCCTTTTTGGAGAAGTTGTAGTTTGCGTAAAGCTTGTTTCTCTATCTCTGTCATCTGGCTATTTATGTTCTCTCCTCCTCCCATCCTTTGATCATTTTGTCTAGATCTCCTCTCCCCTCTTTTCCCCCCGAATGTTTTGTTTTCGTCTTGGAAGGACGTTTCAGGTGGTCTGGTTTCTATCTTTTCATTTCTCATCGATTCCGACAACGTCAACTTCTTCTGTCTGTCTGTCTGTCTCTCTGCTCATGTACCTGTCTGTCTGTCCCTTTGACGCAGTCTGTCTCCATCAATCTGTCCATGTGTCTGTGCCTGAGTCAGTCTGTCTGCTGCAAAACCAGATCGTCTGTCATTTTTCAGTTCCTAATTCTTTCTTTCTTTCTCCTCCTTCTCTCATCTACTCAGCTCTTTCCTCTCTCTTCTCTCTTTCCATTCCTCCACCTCTCCTCTCTCACGCAGGGTGTAGTCGGGGATTCATCGTCTGTCGGTTTGATTGATTGATTGATTTGGTGTGATTTGTAAATGAAACGATAACCGCATAGGATCAAAATGTTAATGAATAATGAAGATGATTTGTTTTTCTCTTTTCTTATTTTGCTGCTGTCCTCTGTTTGTGTGCGCGCGCGCGAGTGTGTGTGTGTGTGTTGGTTTTGTTTTGTTTGATTTAGTTAGATTTTTGTTGCACACCAACTGATAGGAAAGATGTTGTTTTCTGTGTGTTGCCACTAACTGTGACTGCTATCCATGGTACATGGTACTTCTGACACCACCAATAAAATAAAGTTTGGGATACCCTGTTTCAGAGACCCATGAGTCCACTGGCTTTTGTGTGTGTATGTGTGTGTGTGTGTGTGTGTGTGTGTGTGTGTGTGTGTGTGTGTGCGCGTGCGTGCGTGCGTGCTGTTCTCTGATCATCTAAATCTGGTTTGAAAAGGCCAAAAACTTTCAAATGGTCCGCCCCCTGGCATACCCTGGCTTTCTGTGGCACACCCAATGAGCCAAGTCTGGCTACGCTACTGGTTACAACATTCTAAAATCCAAGGGAACTGATATAGAACTCCAGTTAGGTGATTGGCCAGCAGGCCAGAGAGAGGGAGAGCAGGGGAAAGTGTGGGAGACGTATTGATTGGACAGAATGAGGGCGCGCTGTGACACTTCCTGTCGGTAGGGACAGCTGTTATGCAGAGAAATGCCCCCCCGGCGGCAAATGCCTCCCCACCTCACAGAGCGCGCAAAGTCTCCTCCTGGATTCGAACCACAAATCCTCGGTTTACGAGACAAATGCTCTACCAATGAGGCTAAAATCTAGCGGGGGGGGGGGGGAGTTGAGTTGTAAGAGACAGCTCGCAACGTAGGTCAACATTAGGCTACTGTTTAAAGACTAATCTTACATAGGTTCCAGATTTGGCCTATTTGAATTAGTTGAAAGACAGAAAACAACAACAACACAACACTTGCCCTGTAACCTAAGTACAGATTTGGTACAAGTAGGCTACTTACAGGGTAAATTCACATCATACCCTCCACTTACCCTGTAAATACAGAGAAATGACATGTTTTTGGAGTGTGTAACCCTCTGAAGTCTAATTGATCACTCCTTCATGTCTGTCTTTACTTTTTTTGTATTGTCATGAAAATTATTTGTATAACTTAAAGCCAACTCATTCAGACTATGAGGGACAGGGGGGTGCGATATTCGGCAGGGTGGTTTTTTGCTGCATGTTACATATATAACATAACAGCACACATACAGTATGTCAACAGACATGAGTGTAAAATCACTTCTTGTTTTTTTGTGGGGGACACAGAAGCTTATAATTCCAAGGTCACATCATGGAGTAAGTTCATGTTGGTTTGGATTTGAAGTGCATATAACATATGAATAGGAAGGTGCTAGAGAGTTCACAACCTCTCTCTCTCCCTTTTCTGTTCCATCATCTCTCTCTCTTTCTTTCTCTTTCTCTCTCCTTTTTCTGCTGCATCTCTCCCCCTCCCCTCTCTCTCTCTCTCTCTCTCTCTCTCTCTCTCTCTCTCTCTCTCACTCCCAGTAAGCCTGTTGCCCCGCGGCCATGGGACAAAGCATGAAATGCCAGAGAGAGAGAGAGAGAGAGGACACACACACACACACACGTGCACACACACACGCGCACACACACACACACACACACACACACACACACACACACACACACACACACACACACACACACACACATTTAAATGATTTATTTATGTCCACATAGATACAGAGTACAAAGGACATAAACACTAGTAATGCAATCAGATGTTGGGAGTTGGTCAGATACAAGAGTGCCTAATTGGCGACCACAATAATGCATACAAAGAAGATATAATACCGCACAGGGTGATGACAAAGGCAGATTGACATACAGTTATACTGTAATACAAGATAAGGGACAGCATCCAATTTCAAGGGTACAAAAAGCAGCGCCTTCTCCATATTGAGCGACTGCCAATAATAGCAGATACTGAACAATACCTTGCTAACTGTTTGGCCCTTCTCTTAGGTAGACCAGCCATCTGAAGGCCTCTTACAACCAGCTTATGGACATGACCCAGGCTACCAAATATGAAAACTATAAGTTTACACCTGTAGCCCAGCTGTGAAATGGTCTGCTCCAGCTGTTGATATTTTAGCATCTTGGTTATAAAGGCCTCCTCTAGGCTGTGGTCAAAGGTACAGCCAACCTCAAGAACAAACACCTCTCTGAGATTTTCATTCACGACAACAACATCAGGAGTGTTAGCTGGAATATTAGAGAACACATCAGAGTCGTCACTACACAGACTGAACATGCTCGGCTTCACGGTGGAATGCTTATAGAGTGAAAACACACACACACACACACACACACACAGGCTGTGATTACTGGCTAGCTTGACTGACTGATAAGAGAAATGTGGAGTGGACCTACACAGCCACCAGACTAGCCCACCTGCTCCACATGTTGAACAATGCTGATGCCACAGTCTGAGAAATGGCCAGGGCTTCTCTCCTGCTGGACCTACGGAGGAGAAAAGTTCCCCTGGCCACCGCAGATCAGAACAACTTCCTGGGCTTCAGGAGAAAAGAGTCTGGGAAACTGGACTCACAGGACAAGGGCTTTGGGGTCTGGTCTGATTGGCTAGACCTCAATGACCTTTGCAACCGGTCCGGAGTCCAGCTGAAATGGACAAAACTCACCACACAGACTGAAGTCCCTGTCTCCGATGAACTGGTCACAGACCCCTGTGTAGCTGTTGAGGCCACCATCACCACACAACAGGGAGAAACCAGCAGACTGACCACAGAGTCAGCTAGGAGAGTCCTGATTAATGCAAAGCAGGCTGAGGTCAGGCAGCACTGGTGTGGACTTAGACTGCAGGGGAAACTAGCGTGTCTAGGATTTGCTGACCATTCAGTCTCACACTCAGTTTTTAAGAACGCTGCGGTTGGTGAGGACATTTTAAAGTTTGCCATCAAAGCGAGACTGCAAGTGCTACCCACGAAATATAATCTGTCTACCTGGTACCCCCACACTCACAATCCATTTTGTTTGAACCATCCAGATTCACAGCACCATCTAGAATCCACAGCACACATAAAGAATGGATGTCATGCATACAAACAACTGTACATAGCTCGCCATGACTGTATTGTAAATATTGTGTCTGATGCAGTCCATAACATCATGCCTGCTAGCGCAGTACTGTATAAGCACAGTAGAGTGGTACCAGAGTGGTTTGGGTCTGCCTGTGATGTCTTTGCTAATATCCCCAATACACCCAACGCTGTTTTTGTTGACACCAGCCATAAGCAGGTGCTGATGCTAGAGGTAGGCTGTGTCTTTGATCTGTACATGGACCAGGCATTCCAAGACAAATATATAAAATACCAACCACTACTCGAGACCATCACGAGCCTAGGTTATACCTGTAGATACAGTGTGCTTATATTTGGAAGCCTGGGACATGTACATAAATGCACCATGAGAGGCCTGCAGATTGCTGGCCTGACAAGAGCAAGAGCCAAACAAACTGTCAAATATTGCTCTGTCTCAGCAATTATTGGCAGTCTAGCAGTGTGGAGAAGGAGGTGCTATGTGTATCCATAAGTGCTCAGTATTAATTGACCCTGATATATTTGTTTCCCTGCTTATGAAATGTAATTTGTGGAACCAAATAAAGTATTTAAAATGTGTGTGTGTGTGTGTGTGTGTGTGTGCACGTGATTGTGTGTATGTCTGTGTGTTTGTGTGTGTGTGTGTGTGTGTGTGTGTGTGTGCGTGACTGTGTGTGTGTGTGTGTGTGTGTGTGTGTGTGTGCATCCGTGTGTGTGCGTGCGTGCTTGTGTGTGTGTGTGTGTGTGTGTGTGTGTGTGTGTGTGTAGCCATGTTATAGCAGGTGTTTCACACACATGGGGTGGATTAAAATTAAATGTCAGGCAAATGCCAGAGCGTGAACTCTCCTCCACATCCGCCGTGTGTGTGTGTGTGTGTGTGTGTGTGTGTGTGTGTGTGCGCGCGCGTGCGTGTGTGTTTGTGTGTGTGTGTGTGTGTGTGTGTTTTAAGATTAAGTCTATATTAATAATTTGTGTGATATGATTTCTCCACAATCACACAATCACAAATGACCTTAACTATAAATTGTGAGAAGACCGAATTTGTGCATAAATAAACATCCCTGACCATGTTTATTGCATCACCTTATATTGTTGAATATGTTGAACAGGTAAACCAGCTGTTATGAAGCCTATACGTTTCATAAAGAGCCAGTCTTTGGGAATGCCATGGTGTATGAGAAAGAGCCAGTCTTTGGGAATGCCATGGTGTATGAGAAAGAGCCAGTCTTTGGGAATGCCATGGTGTATGAGAAAGAGTCTGTCTTTGGGAATGCCATGGTGTATGAGAAAGAGCCAGTCTTTGGGAATGCCATGGTGTATGAGAAAGAGTCAGTCTTTGGGAATGCCATGGTGTATGAGAAAGAACCAGTCTTTGGGAATGCCATGGTGTATGAGAAAGAGTCAGTCTTTGGGAATGCCATGGTGTATGAGAAAGAGCCAGTCTTTGGGAATGCCATGGTGTATGAGAAAGAGCCAGTCTTTGGGAATGCCATGGTGTATGAGAAAGAGCCAGTCTTTGGGAATGCCATGGTGTATGAGAAAGAGCCAGTCTTTGGGAATGCCATGGTGTATGAGAAAGAGCCAGTCTTTGGGAATGTCATGGTGTATGAGAAAGAGCCAGTCTTTGGGAATGCCATGGTGTATGAGAAAGAGCCAGTCTTTGGGAATGCCATGGTGTATGAGAAAGAGCCAGTCTTTGGGAATGCCATGGTGTATGAGAAAGTGGTGGAAAAACCTAAAAACCAAAAAGCAGCATCCCCCTTCCATGACAGTTTCATGAAAAGTAATTCCCTTTGCCTTAATGGGCGGTTTAATTTCATATCTATTTTGGGAGAGGTTTATAATTCACGATCTACTGTATAAAATAAAGTGGAACCAGTCTAAAAGCGCTCTCATTTTGTCGACCAAGGATATAACTTGTCTACTATCTTTAGAAAATACATCAAAACTCAAATGTTTGGTTCACAGAAACACAGACTTTTCCCACAGTAACAATAAAAAGGAACAGCAGACAAAACTGTTGGTCAGCAGAGGAAAAGTGAAATATTGTTGAAACTAGATAAGCAGGCAGGGAGGAAAACAGAGAAACCAAGACAAAGTGAACGTGACTTCCTGCCTTTCTCTGTGTACCAGCGTCTGAAGAAATATGAACGGTGCTGAACGAGACAGACATCACTTTTTTGATCCCGTTTGAAGTGTGCCACATGTACATTTTGTCAATTTAAAGGATAACTATGCATGTGAAGAAAGTCACAGGGCCCTATCTTCCCAAAAGCGGGAATTTAGCGTTCGCGCTCATTTAACGCTGCGTGCAATGCAAATTGGGGGCGGACACAAGCGTTATAATTGTACTGGGCATACATAGGCTGCCACATGCCAACGCAGGCATTTCAGCGCTAAAATGTGGGGATAGGTGGCATTACCCCATCGTAAAGTCCTGCTCCCCTTGGTTACTTTTGCTATGGAAGTCAAGCCACACGTAAAAAGGCCGTTCACAACAATATGTGACACCAGCGGGCGGAAGTTACCGTAATTCGGCCGTGGCAGTTCTGTGCAGCAGAGCGTCAAAGTATTTTCTTGAAAAAATGTGGTTTTGCTTTTTTTCCAATAGTACAAAATATATTATTTGAACTATCCATTCCACATAAAATTGAGTCGTTTTAGAATCAGTAAATAGGTATATTTAGCGATTTTAAAAAATCAAGATTTCAGGCTTGAGTCGCCTAGCTGAGGCGACTCAAGCTCATTTGCATGCGGCGTTTCACTGGCTATAATTTCTCTATTGTTCCGAGTTTCGGCCAATGAGTCAACGTTAGCTGTTGTGTGGTGGCTAGCTGGTTGTGGCCTACCTAGCTAGTAGTTCAGCAGGCAGCGGTCCACAAGCTTGTTGTGACCAAAATCCCCGCATTTAAAGCACTTCATACTCCCAGAGCTTGCGTAAACCATAGAGAACCTCATGCATTACTCAAAATGAAACGTCCAGGGTTTGTGTCTCCAAAAGCAACCGCTAACGTTACATGCAAGCTAACATAGCTAGCTGCTAGCTAGTACACAAAGAGTACACAAAGAAGCAAAGAAAGAAGTGAGTGTTAGCTCAGCGCTGCCGCCATTTTGGCCCGAAAATCGTCCCCTTTTGCGTGGTGTCATCGTCATGGGTGTCTCCAAAATGGCGGGTTTCTTGTGTGCGATTGACTCTCTCCAGCGCTTCTTATCAATAAGTTCTTTGGCGGGACATAAACCATAGATTATTCGCCTATTTTCAGATCAACTGTAACAATCAATGAGGGGAAACACACACATCTCTTGTTGAGAACAAAACTTTAGCGTGCTAGCGAGGCCTGCTAGCCACGGTGTGTGTGTGTGTGTGTTTTATTTTTGTTCAGCAGCTCCTGTCTCTTATCAAATCTTTATTCATATTATATCCTATTATTATTATTATATAAATTAAACCTTTATTGCCCCTCAGGGAATTTTCTCTGCACAAGGAGCCCAAAAAGAACATAATAGGCACACATGTAATAATAATTACAATAATCCAGATGAGAAGTGATAAAAGCATGGATACCTCAAAATTAGACCACGCGTACCCCGTTTGATAAGATTTTTGCTTTCAGATGTTTTATTACAGAAAGTTTATGAAACCCATCACCTAAACAGTAGGCTATTACATTCTATCATTGTCTTACTTGTGGCCTGTGTCCCAGTGTGTCAGAGTGACAGTTATCAGCTGTTGGGAGTGGTCAATGTAAATGAGGAGCCAATGTTCACTCCCCCTTGGCTGGCTGTCCCAGGTGTGAAAAACTTCTCAAACTTTGAGGGCTTTTTTCTCAGTTCCTGCTTTTCAGAGTGTGAACAATCAAATAAGCATATCTCCTTCAATTTTTTTCAGATTACAATGTGTGACACATCATTTGAAAGCTTACAGTCTGCCATTTCAGAATCTGTAAACATCAGAAAAATGCCCTCGGCCTAATTGAGGGTCAAAAGGCCAGCTGGTGTCACATATGAGTGAGAGACATTCCCAAGTAAATAACGGCCAATTTCTCGAGTAACACCTCCCAAATATCGGACAGAAGTAGACAGAAAGGAGTACAATATGCTTGTGAGAGCTAGTACATTCACAATAGTATTTCTTGGCTAGTACTGTGAATGAAGAAATCATTAAACTTGAAGGAAAAGAACAGTCATCTGCTAACTGGGGGGAAACCTTTCAGTAACAGATCATGGGAGGATAAAGGTATCATGTCTCTTCAAGATATCAATGGGGTAGACCGCATTCGGGACTTTCGAGACCTAGTCTCCAGCTACAGCATCGATAATCATTCTCTTTTCTTTTACTTCAGAATAAGATCAGCCTGTAAAGCCTATCGGGTTCCCTGGGGGTCAGAGTTGAAAGAACATCCTATTCTTGACTGGGTAAGAATCACTCCAAAAAGTATAGTGTCATATATATATGATAATTTTAATTCCCATAAGTATACACCCACTTGTGGTATGCAGGCATGGGATAGAGAACTAGGACAAGAGTTAAACTGGGATGCAATTTGGGATAATGTTACTGGTGCTTCGAAGAATCCAAACCATCAATATATACATTTGAAATTTTGTCATAGAGCGTATCTAACACCGAGAATTAGGCATAGGATGGGATTGGTAACTGACCCATTTTGTACGTTCTGCCACCCGGGAACCATTGGCTCTTTTATGCATGTTGTATGGGAGTGTCCAGGGGTCTTGGAGTTTTGGGGGAAGGTTATTAATACGTTGTCAGACCTGCTGGAGGTGCGACTCCTGGTGGACCCGGCAGTACATTTGTTGAATGATGACTCGCATATCTTCTTCACCGGAAAATCACGTAATATCTGGCTAGCAGGTCTAACGGCCGCCAAGAAGATTGTTGCTCAACGTTGGAATCCTCCACATGATATATCTCATACTCATTGGCTTCGGAGCTTTCTGGACATTTCATACCTGGAACTATCTTCAGCAAGAATTAACAAGGCAAAACCAAACACGATTGTAGTATGGACAGATTTAATTTAGAAGTTAAAAGATCTTCTGATTAGGTGATTATTTTTATTTGATGTCTGCCTGTTTTTGTTTTTATTTTAATTTATATGGTCAGTTGCAATAGCCGGATTGGTGGTAAGGGGCGGGGGGTGGGGAGGGTAGTGGGGGGGGTAGAGGGATAAGTGGGTTTATAAATATTCATAATTGTATGGTAGTCTTGTATACTGTATATAGTGTATGAATGTATGCTTTGCCTACAAAATAAAAAATGAATGATAAAAAAAAAAAAACTTGAAGGAAAAGCTCACCGGTCCCAATGTAAAATAGCTATACAAGATGTTTATTGTCACTCTCGATGTACAAGTAGGCTACACACGTGTGGAATTCTTGAGTTGTGTTGTGTTCCTTTACATATCGTCATCATCATCATCATCAACATGTGATTTATCCGTAGCCAGACATATCGTTGTGTGTCAAGTGTCATACGGGGGAAATTATTTGATGAACTGATCTTTGCAGCTCTGTGTTGATTAGCTAATGTTTCTGTGGCATTTTGATTAACATTATGATTTAATTCCTTTTGGAACAAATGCTGATTGAACAGATGAAATCTAACTGAAGCATAGCATAGCATTTACTGCGCAGCCCGGCTTTAACTAACGTTAGTCCAGCTGCCTGCTCTCTTTTTTATCCTTACAACAGCTCACGCTTATGAGGAGAGGAGCTTTGTGAACAATATCCCCACAGTCAAAGCACTTCACTGAGATATCCATGTAAAAACTCTCCTCATGCTTTACACCTAAATAAAACCTCCAGTGTCTGTTTGTGTGACTCTTGAGTGACTCAATAGCTAACAGTGTAACGTTAGCTGATGGGAGTTGTAACGTTAAACACATTTCCTGGCATACAGAGGCATTGGACAAGCTGGTAAAGTTCTGAAAATATGTCTATTGTGTTATTCCAGCTAACGTTATCGTTATCGGTAAAGTTATGCCGACTGTGAAAGACTAGCGCTTGCAAGCTAACAGACTTTTTTACTGCATTGGACATTGCTATGAACAGGCATTTAGCTTGAACATGCTGTTAGCGTTAGATTACTCTAAAACTCTCGTAACGGACAAGCCCGTCTTTTATTGTCACACGAACACCACAACACATGCATGCGGCCACAACACACTCATGCTGACGGTGGCCGGTGAAAAGTGTCCTCTGCATTTAACCCATCCAGGCATGTCCTTTCCTCTGAGGGGCAGGCCAGGAGCAGTGGTCGCTTTCTCGTACAGCGCCCGGGGACCAACTTCGGATGTTGTCGTCACTGGTCGGATGACGATGACGATCTGATCTTCTGCATGTTTTTAGTGGGGGGGTTATATACGGAGGAACCCCCTGGGGGAGCACGGGGAGAACATGCAAACTCCACACAGAGAGAAAGGCCCTTACGACGAGATAACCCACCTGGGCAGTAGGCACTGAAGATATGGGGGGGAACACAACCACAGCACCCACAGTGTCCCAGGCGAGAATCGAACTCAGGACCTTCTGACTGTGAGGCGACAGCGCTACCGACTGCGCCACCGTACCCCTACGTTAGCTGGAGTAATAAAACAGATATTTTCTGAACTTATTACCACTTCAGCCCTACGGAGTTGCAAGTCCCATATATGCACAACTCCGGCATTGTTCCCGTAGTTACAGACTAGTGCTTCTGTTCTGACTAGTAGTAGCTTGCCCGAAACGCCCTGCCTAGCAACGGTTGCTAACGTAGGATTGGACAGTGGCCGTTCTAGGGTGGAACTTAGCGAAGGGTGAATTACTTTGTGCTAAGAGCTTTGAAAAGGACCTCTTACGCGTAAAAGACCTCACTGCTTCTGGAGCGCACCATAATCTCCGCGCAGCGCAGAAACGTCATTACGCACGGACGGAAATTCTGCTGCTAAAACTGGGTAACCAGCAGATTATTCGGTGAGGCAATCAACTATAATTCAATGAGAAACTTTTATCACATTGCAAGGAGGGGTTATGGTAAATTAATTGAGAAAACTTGTACATTGTAGCCTACTTGCAATAGGCTATTCATCACCTTCACCTGCTATAACCCGATGGGTCGTTGGCATCACAGCCGGTCTGACACAAGCCTCGGCACCAGTCGAGTTTTAATTGAGTCCACTGTAAATCCTCCAATCTTTTCTTTTGTCTCTGCCGTTTACCCGCTGCAAACACGTTTCTATTGTCACACCCCAGTCAACAAAATAACACGAATTGCATCAAAACTCAGATGTTTTTAACAGGTATATGATGTGATGGTGTCGTTATGAGATGCATGTTCTCCACGTGCTCCTCTGGGGGTTCCTCCATATAACATTGATATGGACCCCCACTAAAAACATGCAGAAGATCGTCACCTGACCAGCGGCGAGAAGATGAAGTTGGAGTTG
>NC_139633.1:32553910-32568214 GCF_964638095.1 Poromitra crassiceps
ACAGCATGGTTTCAGCGTCTAAAAATTTAAGCTGAGATAAATGGCTTTTTGTGAAATTCGATAGAACAGTCACTTTAACCATTCATTTTTGGCATCAGTAAGACGTCAGACATCTAAACAATAGTTTTGAACAGTAATTTCCTCCATAACAGCAGGAAACCCCCCTCTCCTTCAAACTCCTCCCTCCGTGTGTGTTCTCCTCCTCCCTCCGTGGCTCTGCAGCGGGCGTGTCACAAGCGAGTTTTTGCTGCTGCTGCTGCTGCTGCTGCCTGTCTGCTGGCGGCCGCTCTTTGGGCGAGTCTGGATGGGCTCGCTCGTTTCTTGGGGTTTCGGTTGAGAGCTTTGATGAAGCTTTTGCGATTCTGGTCTTATTTATGCTGCGTGTTTCAAAGTGTGTTGCACCCATAATCTATTATGCAAATTTGCAATCCCCCACCACCAGCTCCCAGCGTGAAAGCGAAAGCGTTTTCGCCAATCCATTTTCATGAGAATGGCTTCCTCACGCTGCTTTCTGCTTGGCTTCCTCTAGTCTGGAGAGCACTGTCACCACTTAGTGGGTCGGTGGAATGGGTTGTACACGTTCGGTGGCTCCCATATTTATATAGGAGATGTAAAAGGGTTAGATGCACGTCCCACCGTCAAATTTTTTTTTTTTTTTTTTGACGAGTCAACTCGTCATTGGCAGTCAACCGTTGGATTTTTTTTGACGAGTCAACTCGTCATTGGCAGTGAACGTGTTAATAAAAAAAAAAAAAAAAAAATCAAGTGAGGGGGCCGAAAATTGAACTGAGGGGGCTAAGCTCCCTTAGGCCCCCTCGTGGCGCCGGGCCTGACTCACCTGCTTTAACAAGGACAATCTGACGACACTTTCATTTGAGACGTGGGGGTGACCTTTGACCTTATGTTCCCAAATGTCCCGCCCCAGTTAGGAAGAGAGAGAGATAGGAGAAGAGAGAGAGAAAGAGCAACTTGACCGATCTACACACAAACAAAACTTCAGAATGAACTGGATTTCTTTTTTTCCCACAGCACTGGGCCAGCAGGGCTGGGATCAGATGGAAATGTCAGTCAGTCAGTCAGTCAGTCAGTCAGTCAGTCAGTCAGTCACTCACTCACTCACTCACTCACTCACGGACATTTAGGCCCAATCCCATTTCTTATTGTTAGCCCTACCCCTCGTTGAGTGCCCCTCGCTTTGCCCCTTGCCCTTCAAAACGGAGCCACAAGGGGGAAGGGTTGAAAAAAATCATCTAGGAAATGGGACACCACTCATTACATCATAATTTTTTGCCAAACTGGGATAATAAAGTTATTTCTGGTTCAAACCGATTGAATGAGTCTGCAGATTCTCATAGATACACTATTTTGCCATGATATTTCCACTAATTAATTAATCAATTCCTTGATAACCTATATTTGAATTATACAATTGTATTAGTTGCTCAGGAGTCACTGGAAAAAATGATTATAACATTATAGTAGGCTACTAATATATATATATATATATATATATATATATATATATATATATATATAAACCTCCTCAAAAAAAAAATATAAACCTCCTCAAAAAAAAATATATATATAAACCTCCTCAAAAAAAGTCCGGAAATGTTATTTTGGTCGATTATTTCTCCCCTTTAATAATACCAATTGGTATTGTATTTTATATAGTTGGAAAGCCTGATTAGTCACCTTTACAACGAGGTACAACTTGTAAGGATCGTGCATTTGTGGAATGAGCAACACAGCTTAACGTATGGGTAGCGCCCCCAAAAGATTTGCCAAAATCTCCTGCAATATTCTTCTGTTGGTATTCACTCTTGTTTTGAGCTTCAATTCAGCACTGAACTCCAGTGCCAGGTCCCCCTAAGCACCCTCCCCAAGTTTGAAGTGGAGCCAACGAATGGTTCTCAAGATAAACTACTTTTTGTGTTTGGCAGTTCATTCCATTAGGTCCCCCGAAGCACACCCCCGAAGCTCAAAGTCGATTGAGATAAACCGCTTTTTGTGTTTGCCAGTAGGTAGCGCTATGCCGAATAGCAAGAAATTGTGACGTGTGTGTGACGTGTGTGTGACGTGTGTGTGTGTGTGTGTGTGTGTGTGTGCGTGTGTGTGTGTGACGTGTGTGTGACGTGTGTGTGTGTGTGTGTGTGTGTGTGTGTGTGTGCGTGTGTGCGTGTGTGTGTGTGTGTGTGTGTGTGTGTGACGTGTGTGTGTGTGTGTGTGTGTGTGTGTGTGTGTGTGTGTGTGTGAGGTTTTCAGTTTTGTGTGTGCAGTTTTGAGAAAGCCGTTATTGTTTTGAGAAACGTGTGGTAACAATTGTGAAAAACTGTAATCTATTCAAATAATGTTGAATCCTCCTCCATACTTTAGCTGTAGTGGCAGCAGCTACTTCAGTCTGTCCCACTACAACTGTTCCATCTAAAAGAATAATGTACAGGAAGCCGACCAGTACGGCAAATAAGCCTCGACACGTCTTGATTGGCTTGAGGAGGCTTATTCTGCAATAATGACCTGCTCACTGTACCTTATCCCCCTCATTACACGGCTGCTCACCAAAGACATCCAGCATTTGACCCAAACGATTCATTTTAAAACATTTGATTTATTAGAAGCTGAAGTCATTTAAAACAAATACAAATGAATAGTTTAGCATTTGAGCAACCATAGAAACACGGAGCTAGCATCCTTCAGCTACAGTGTAGCAGAAGTGTAACCATGGAAACGCTGTAGCTAGTAACCATGGCTGCACGGTAGCAGAACTACCATCTGCAAGTATAAGTTTTGTGGTTGTAAATTAAAAGTTGGAAAAACCTTCCATCTTCCTGACCTCAGTTAGCTGAGTGTTTGTATTGTCTGCAGTAACATGCAGTAACTAAACCATAATGTATTTTTGCCACAGGGTGGCGCCAGTTCATTAGATTAGAAAGCAACAAACCTGACAAGACTTCTCGACTGAGGATTGAGGGGATTAGATGTGAAACGGCTGTTTCTGTTTTTTAGTTAACTCCAGAATGTGTTTAGTAGCCAATCAGAACTGAGTACTAAGTCTGTATTGCAAAGCTTACAGTATGAACAATTGACTTGTATAAAATACGATGTAATAGACGACATGTCTGCACTTCTGACCGCTATGCAAAAGTGAAGTCAAAGTGTTCCCACAGTAAGACCTGGCTTTTTCCACCACTGCCTACTGCTGCTAGCCACCAGGGGGCGATCAATATGTTTTGGCTTCACTTTATGGGCAGCTGTCATGACATGCACCTTTCATACAGTCAGTGGTATGAGCACATGCACAGCCTAGGTGGCCCCAGTGGAAATGTGCCCGCAGAGAGGTTTGGGATTGAGCAGCCACACTTTTTTTTTTTACCTTTATTTATACAGGGGGAGTCTCACTGAGAGCAATGCTCTCTTTTACAGGAGTGCCCTGTTCACATTCACACACACACATTCATACCCGGAAGCTGACCAGTACAACCACAGTCTGATCTGCTGGCCACTGATCAGCTCCACTGGAGTGGTTGGGGTTAAGGGCCTTGCTCAAGGGCACCTCAGTGGTGGTAATGAGGGAGGGGCAAGCGCTGCCTTTTCACTTTCCCCACCCAGATTTATCCTGCCGGTCCCGGGGATTGAACCGACGACCTTCCGGTCACAAGCTCGCTTCTCTAACCGTTGGGCCACCACTGCCCCAAACTGTGGCCTTGGTTCTCTGCCATGGCTCATGTACTGGTTGGATAGTGAAGGCTCAGTTCTCTACCATGGCTCATGTACTGGTTGGATAGTGAAGGCTGTGAGCCAGGCTCTCGACTTGCTCGGTCTCCACAATACTCAGCTTCAAACCTTCATCTCTCCGCCCGCATCCCCCCGTCTCTCCTCGTCTTCCTCTCCTCTCTGTCCTGCCATCCACTTTACCTCCATCTCTGCCTTTCCCTCTGTTCGCTGCTGCTTCTTCTCCATCCGTTTCCTCCGCTCTGTCGTTAAGGGCCACTCCATCGCTCCGTTCTGTCGCGCTTCTCGCTCCTGGCCTGTTTTTACTTCCTGGTTCAGTTCTGAGCGTGCTCAGACTGGCCAGGGACACGGTAAAGTAGTTCTCTAGATCTGCTACGGGCCCCTTGTCGGAGAATAGGCGGTCTAGGTATGCCTGGGCATACTGATCTGAGGTGATCAGGTCCAGGTTGACGGAGGAGTACAGGGGCAGTGAGATGTTGTCAGGCCCAGGGTCTCTCCCTCTTCCACCTGGAGGTTCAGTTAAGTGCAACTCAATGACTCTATCAGTACTAAAGAAAATACTGAATGAATTAAATTACTCTTGATTCAACTCAATGCACTTCAATTGCTTTTCCTTGACTAATAAGGGGACGGTGTACCTGTCTCTCTCTCCATGGCAGAGAGAGGAATGCTCACACTCTTGCCTGTCTCTCTGTCTGTCACGCTGAGCCCCGTCATGGCCCCCTCCTCCCCGACCTCGCTGGACCCCAGAAGACCCCCGCGACACTTCACCACACACACTGTACTACACTTATAACGCCTGCAGGGGGAGTAGAGGAGATTGAGGGAAGAAAAACAACAACAAATGAATCAACAAGCAATGAAAGTTTAGATATTTGGAACATGCCACTGGCCACTCCAAACATCTCTTCTCTTCCCTTCCTGCATGTGTTACCTGTAGGCAGGTATGATGTGTGTGAGGTCTTCGTGGTACTGCTCCAGCGCGGCCCTGGCAGCCAGGGGCTCAGCTTGGCCCTCCAGCCCAGCCAGGTGAACCAACACGTGGGTATGAAAGACTGCTCCACTGGCCCACTGCCTCCCAGACCTGCAGGGACGGACCATTTCATGACTTACACACACATTTACTCTACTGTATTCTACTAGTATGTACTCCACTCTGTGCTACTCTACTGTATTCTACTAGTATGTACTCCACTCTACTCTACTGTATTCTACTAGTATGTACTCCACTCTGTGCTACTCTACTGTATTCTACTAGTATGTACTCCACTCTGTGCTACTCTACTCTACTGTATTCTACTAGTATGTACTCCACTCTGTGCTACTCTACTGTATTCTACTAGTACGTACTCCACTCTACTGTATTCTACTAGTATGTACTCCACTCTGTGCTACTCTACTGTATTCTACTAGTATGTACTCCACTCTGTGCTACTCTACTGTATTCTACTAGTATGTACTCCACTCTGTGCTACTCTACTGTATTCTACTAGTATGTACTCCACTCTGTGCTACTCTACTCTACTGTATTCTACTAATATGTACTCCACTCTACTGTATTCTACTAATATGTACTCCACTCTACTCTACTGTATTCTACTAGTATGTACTCCACTCTGTGCTACTCTACTGTATTCTACTAGTATGTACTCCACTCTGTGCTACTCTACTGTATTCTACTAGTATGTACTCCACTCTGTGCTACTCTACTGTATTCTACTAGTATGTACTCCACTCTGTGCTACTCTAATGTATTCTGCTAGTATGTACTCCACTCTGTGCTACTCTACTGTATTCTACTAGTATGTACTCTACTCTACTGTATTCTACTAGTATGTACTCCACTCTGTGCTACTCTACTGTATTCTACTAGTAGGTACTCCACTCTACTGTATTCTACTAGTATGTACTCCACTCTGTGCTACTCTACTGTATTCTACTAGTATGTACTCCACTCTGTGCTACTCTACTGTATTCTACTAGTATGTACTCCACTCTGTGCTACTCTACTGTATTCTACTAGTATGTACTCCACTCTGTGCTACTCTACTCTACTGTATTCTACTAGTATGTACTCCACTCTGTGCTACTCTACTGTATTCTACTAGTATGTACTCCACTCGACTCTACTGTATTCTACTAGTATGTACTCCACTCTGTGCTACTCTACTGTATTCTACTAGTATGTACTCCTCTGTGCTACTCTACTGTATTCTACTAGTATGTACTCCACTCTGTGCTACTCTACTCTACTGTATTCTACTAGTATGTACTCCACTCTGTGCTACTCTACTGTATTCTACTAGTATGTACTCCACTCTGTGCTACTCTACTGTATTCTACTAGTATGTACTCAACTCTACTCTACTGCATTCTACTAGTATGTACTCCACTCTACTCTACTGTATTCTACTAGTATGTACTCCACTCTGTGCTACTCTACTGTATTCTACTAGTATGTACTCCACTCTAGTCTACTGTATGCTACTAGTATGTACTCCACTCTGTGCTACCCTACTGTATTTTACTAGTATGTATCTGTGCTACTCTACTGTAGTCTACTAGTATGTACTCCACTCTGTGCTACTCTACTCTACTGTATTCTACTACTATGTACTCCACTCTGTGCTACTCTACTGTATTATACTATGTACTCCACTCTACTGTATTCTACTAGTATGTACTCCACTCTACTCTACTGTATTCTACTAGTATGTACTCCACTCTACTCTACTGTATTATACTACTATGTACTCCACTGTACTGTATTCTACTAGTACTGTATGTACTCCACTCTACTCTACTGTATTCTACTAGTATGTACTCCACTCTGTGCTACTCTACTGTATTATACTATGTACTCCACTCTACTGTATTCTACTAGTATGTACTCCACTCTACTCTACTGTATTCTACTAGTATGTACTCCACTCTACTCTACTGTATTCTACTAGTATGTACTCCACTCTACTCTACTGTATTCTACTAGCATGTACTCCGCTCTGTGCTACTCTACTGCATTCTACTAGTATGTACTCCACTCTGTGCTACTCTACTGTATTCTACTAGTATGTACTCCACTCTGTGCTACTCTACTGTATTCTACTAGTATGTACTCCACTCTACTCTACTGTATTCTACTAGTATGTACTCCACTCTACTCTACTGTATTCTACTAGCATGTACTCCGCTCTGTGCTACTCTACTGCATTCTACTAGTATGTACTCCACTCTGTGCTACTCTACTGTATTCTACTAGTATGTACTCCACTCTGTGCTACTCTACTGTATTCTACTAGTATGTACTCCACTCTGTGCTACTCTACTGTATTCTACAAGTAGATACCCAAATTGAGGCACGCCTAGCCGCGTGTCTCAAAGACATTTTAACCTGGATGACCGCCCATCATCTAAAACTCAATCTTGACAAAACGGAACTTCTTTTCATCCCTGGAAAAAACTGCCCTCTCACAGACCTTTCCATCACTATAGAAAATACTACTGTACGGCCATCTAAAACTGTCAAAAACCTCGGTGTAATCATAGATAACCAGCTTTCAACCTCATCATTCATCTCTGCAACCGCCCACTCATGTAGGTTCTCACTGTACAATATTAGAAAAATCCGCAAATTTCTTACAAGGGAGGCAGCTCGACTTCTGGTCCAGGCACTTGTTCTTTCCCGCCTCGATTATTGCAATGTTCTCATGGCGGGGCTACCTGCCTCGGCCTTCCAACCCCTCCAGCTCATCCAGAATGCAGCTGCCCGACTGGTGTTCAATCTACCTAAATTCTCTCACGTCACTCCCCTTCTCCGCGACCTCCACTGGCTCCCAATTATAGCCCGCATTAAATTCAAGACTCTTGTACTGGCCTATACCGGGCAGTTCACCTGTCAGCCCCTACCTATCTGCAATCTTTGGTCAGTTTTCAAACATCCAACCGTCCCCTCCGCTCCTCCACCTGCACAGCTCGCCTTGCCCCTCCATCACTACGTGACCCTGGGGGCCGCTTAGCCCACTCACGACTCTTTTCCTCCCTGGCTCCTCAATGGTGGAACGAGCTTCCCCCCTCTGTTATGCTGGCTGACTCGTTGGCCATTTTCCGCCGGAGACTAAAAACACACTTTTTCGAACTACACCTGGGCCCCTCCCAAAAGTGATGTGTGTATTTTATGATCCCGTTTTTTGGTTTATTGTTGTTTACTGTTGCATTTTATTGCTGTATTTTTATGCTATATTGTAATATGCTGTAAGTCGCTTTGGACAAAAGCGTCTGCTAAATGAAATAAAGTAAAGTTAAAGTAAAGTAAAGTATGTACTCCACTCTGTGCTACTCTACTGTATTCTACTAGTATGTACTCCACTCTACTCTACTGTATTCTACTAGTATGTACTCCACTCTACTCTACTGTATTCTACTAGTATGTACTCCACTCTGTGCTACTTTACTCAATGTGCACTCTATTCTCACCTTCCAGTCAGTTGCTTAGCAACATTCCCCATGCGTGTCACTCTCCTATGCGTCACGCCAAACTCAATACAATAACCTGTCAGTTTTACTGTTGCCTTGCTTGTCACCAAGTGTGCCAGACTGCTATAATGACTTTAGACCTGTTATGAATCAGTTGGGTCTTTTGTAATATTCGGATTAAAGACTGAAGTTCAGTTTGTGTCATTATTTTGACTTCCTGTTCCGTGACCTCAGGGTGTCCCCAATAATGCTGTTCTACTTCACAGTATTCTACTCTCCACTACTATATTCTACTCTACTCAGATCTATGCTACTTACTTAACTCTACTCCACTGTATTATACCATACTCTATTAAACTCTATGCTACTGTGCTCTCTGCTAGACTACTTGATTCTCAACCTTTTTTTTTTGCCCCCCAGCAGGCAGGTCTCTGTGTGGGTTACCTGGAGTCACAGCTCCCTGGCCCCAGCAGGCAGGTCTCTGTGTGGGTTACCTGGAGTCACAGCCCCCTGGCCCCAGCAGGCAGGTCTCTGTGTGGGTTACCTGGAGTCACAGCCCCCTGGTCCCAGCAGGCAGGACTCTGTGTGGGTTACCTGGAGTCACAGCCCCCTGGCCCCAGCAGGCAGGTCTCTGTGTGGGTTACCTGGAGTCACAGCCCCCTGGTCCCAGCAGGCAGGTCTCTGTGTGGGTTACCTGGAGTCACAGCCCCCTGGTCCCAGCAGGCAGGTCTCTGTGTGGGTTACCTGGAGTCACAGCCCCCTGGTCCCAGCAGGCAGGTCTCTGTGTGTAGTTACCTGGAGTCACAGCCCCCTGGTCCCAGCAGGCAGGTCTCTGGGTGTGGTTACCTGGAGTCACAGCCCCCTGGCCCCAGCAGGCAGGTCTCTGGGTGTGGTTACCTGGAGTCACAGCCCCCTGGCTCCAGCAGGAAGGTCTCTGGGTGTAGTTACCTGGAGTCACAGCCCCCTGACCCCAGCAGGCAGGACTTGAGCTGGGTGAGGCAGAGGCTGAGCTGGGCCTCCAGTCTAAGGCTGTCCTGCCTCAGACGCTCCGGGTCACCCAGGCTCATCCTGCAGCGCTTCAGGTACTCCTCCATCACCTGCTGCAGCTCACACATCCTCTGCTGCAGCACACATGGAAGCAGAGACAATGGACTGTAGAGACAGTTCAACTTCCAGTCACGCCCCCTTAGGAGACTAGCAGCAGGTCCTGAGTGTAGTGGAGTCAATGGGAGGAGTGAACATGATCTCAGATTATGAGATATTATCTTGCCCCCATAGGCATCAAAGTAAATATTGGGGCCATTTTCCACAAGCCACATATCTTCGGAACATTCTGACACTAAAATGGCATTTTTCAGAGAGACAGAACAGGAGGAAATTAACTTTGTTTGAGACCTGTCTCTGTCTCAGCAACACACGTTAGCAGGTAGCAATTAGCTAAGCTACATGTGAGTTCGCCGATGTAGAAGCTAAATTTGTGGTTGGAAAAAAAACTTCACCACATATCTTACAACTAGACTGAGCTCACAAAGGGCAGTTTTATGTTTATACTGTATGTGTGGTGTGTGGGTTTATGTTTATACTGTATGTGTGGTGTGTGGGTTTATGTTTATACTGTATGTGTGGTGTGTGGGCTTTGGAACTCATGATAGCTCAAATTAGCTTGCTAGGTCAGACTCAGCACCCATTTGGGAGACCGGAAGAATATCATTTCATACAAAAAAATAATAATCAACTTATCTATATAATCCATCATCTATGATGGAAGCCAGTTTAGCATGGAAAAAAAGAAGAAGAGCTAGGCTGATATTGCAAGCCTACATTTTGAATCCAGAACATTGGATCCTAACTTTCAGTGTCCCTTCCATCGCTTTACAATCAGTAGGTATATTCACCCAATCACACAGACATTCATACACGATACAGCGATCAAGCTACCACGCAGGGTGCTGGCACACCATCAGGAGCAAATTGGGGTTCAGTATCTTGCCCAAGGACACTTTGACATGCAGACTGGAGGAGGCGGGAATCGACCCACAGACCTCTTTTATCCAAAGCGATTAGTGGACGACCCGCTCTACCTCCTGAGCTACTTCCTGCAGCTTTGCTACTCTTCTGTGATAGGCTGAAGTTAAGTACTCTTGTGGCTTTGTCACAGGTTATGCAATGCTGTGGGAATATGCAATATGTTGCTGCTTTGGATATGAAGCGTTTGATTGAGCAAGCAAAAAACAACACACATTTGGTATTGTTTGGAAAAATCTGGCATTTTAATTACAATTAATCGATTGATTGCTCGTTAACATTAGCGATGATCGATTCAGGAATTTGCGTACAATTTGCATTCCTACTCCCCATAGAAAAACAATGGCACAGCGGGCGCAGAGGTGTTTTACAGCAGATTGTGTGTGGGAGGCTTAACAATATATTATACATCAGACCCTTTAGCTACTTCTGCTCTCACTCAAAATGTCAAAATATAAGCGATGTGATGGATAGTTTTTGAGATATTAAAGTCGAAGTGAACCGGAAGGGAATGCAATAGTGCGAGCGTCGGAGACTGGAAACAAATCTTGTCTGAGATGACAGGGTTGAGAGGCGGACCATGGTGTCGATGATTTGATTTGACAATTCTGGGGACTGGCTTTGGCATTGGCCAGTCCTGGCGTGTTCCACCCCCAAATCGAGTGGGATTCAGCGTGTTGTCGTGCTACGCGAGTGGGATCCGCCGAGTACCAGGCAGCCAGCTGCTTCGTGCGGAATGAGCGGACAATCCGATGCATGGGTGCTGCTCGCCCGCCTGGAATTTATTATTGTCGTGATGTCACGCTGATTCGTCCTATGTACATTCCAATGCATATGTTTATATTATATTTTTATTTATATTGTATTATTGTACAATTCTATTCATTATTTTTCATCAGATCCTTTACCTGGCACGATGATGACTCCGCCCCCGACGACCGCTTCGATGACGCATAGGCCATATCCATCACCATAGTAACCACCAATCCCACCAGGCCGGCCAGGCGGGGCTCGTCAGAGAACGTGGCCAATCGGCCAATCAGATCCCTCAGGTAGGTCGGCGCTCGGTTGCCTATGTCACCCTGCAGCTGAGAGAGGAGAGGTGAGAAGAGGCATCAGGGACCTGATTAGAGATACTTAGGTTGATCTGTGTGATTTTAATTTAGGATTAAATTAGGTTAGGTTCCTCCCCTCCAGTGTATTTTGTCATTTTTAAGATATTTCACTTTTTTTCGAGTCGTGTCCTGACAAGCCACACTATTTGACAAATAACTTAATTTTATGCTCAAGTTCAAAAAGCTAAGTTAGTTGCTAAAATGGGAAGATGACGTACGACTATAAATGGAATTATAATGACAATACGATTCTGACTGAGGACGAGCTGGCGTCTTAACTGGCTAGCTAGCTGTTAGCTACATTAGCCAAGCCCACTGGGTGCTGCTGTAACAACGTCCCCCCGCCAGTCACTTTTTCCTACCTGTTCCACTGTTGATGTTCTATGAAAACATACATGCCCGCGCGCTGTAACAACACACATCACCATTTGTGTCAAAGAGCTTATATTGATAAGAACCGAGGCCTAATAGTTTGTTCCACTCATGTTCCACTGCGACATAATAAGAGTGCAGGCGCTGTGGTAAAAGAAGCAGAACAGCGTCTCATCTTGTCTTCAGTATACTCTTTGTCTGCAATAAAACGGAAATGGAGGCAATACTGTTTACGGTCATATCTCTGTGAAAAACGTTATTTTAGAAGCCAAAATCTCGCTCACTGTCAACAAAGCGGCCAACAGATAACAAAGCTGATGGATTTTTTCGCCACGTTTTGAGCCTGGTGAACACTTAAGTGGAAAACATGCTTGTGCATCAGCCTGGACTTGGAGCCTTGCTGGCAGCAGCTACTCCCATACATGTATACTGGAATGTCAGCTTGACGAGGGGTCGCAGGGGAGTCCCAAGCAAAATGAGTCAATTGTGTGGTTTCACTAGGATTTCAATGACTAGAAGTTAGCCCAAGGAGAGAACGTGTGCTTATACTTAAGCAATATTACACTAGAGGGTGTACTTTACCGTGGTTATTGGCACAACGGTGATGCAGCAGTCCGTACGCGTCTAAGTATGCTTCTAAGTATGTAAGTATGTATGTAAGTAAGTGTAAGTATGTGCAGCTAAGTTTCATGTCTAGATATCGATATTTGATAATTGCACAGCCGATTATCTGGCACCATTTAAAAGTTTTGTGATGTCACTGATGATGCAAGAAGGGAGTAAGTGGGTTATGTCTTTCTCTCTGCGATTTTTGTGCCGGATGTGATGTCACCCAACTGGAAGTGATGTCATCCGTGATGTCACTTGTGCAATTGTGATGTCACAATGCATATGACATCATCAGTGATGTCACTCAAGCAATTGTGATGTCACTGATGATGTCACAATGTCTATGACATGCGAAGTTGAGCAATTGTGCACTGAGTGAGTGATGTCACTCGAGCACTCCATGATGTGAACAGTGATGGTCACTCAAGCAATTGTGATGTCATCAGTGAGTGAAGTCATCTGTGATGCGAAGTTGGCAAATTGTAGGCTGTGCATGCCAATAGGGCAGGCAGCAGCCGAGCTGCGGGCGAGGCCGTGCAGTGGTCGAGGTGCGTATGCGAGCCCGCATAGCGGGCAAGGCCGCGCAGCAGCTGACCTAGCAAGGCCACTGTTATATTATACTTGCACTGTTCACGTCAGCTGTGTCGAGTCACATTTTCGAGGAGCTGCACGCCGGCTGCGCCGACAGGCTCGCAAGCCGCGGTGCACCCCTCAGCGCATTTGGCGAGGGCTTTGACGCACAAGTATATAAAGGCTATTGATAGTATACATCACCACACGGCCATCTTGTTAGGAAAATAACAGGTGATTGTAATCAATTAACAGGTGATTAAATTAATTACAATTAAGTGACACAAACACCCAATGAATGAGCTGTGTGTATTGTAGCTCTATATTGGTAGGAAAATGCTTGTGACATCATGGGAATACTATGTATTACTGTAGTTACCAAACGTAGCGGCTAACAGCTAACAGCTAGCTAACGGGAGAGGGTATTTACTGTAAATATTGTATTTACTGTCTATCACACATCACTCCTCAGATATTATAATGTCTGATGTCATCACCCGTTTTGACAAGCAGCTTATTTTTAGGACTTTGAGCCCAAAATAAGGTTATTTGTCAACAAAATACACTGGTGAACACTGTGGCTAATCAGCAGAGCAGGAAAAACACAGCTACACATGAAATATGTATAAAATGACAAAATACACTGGAGGAGGAGGAGCTTTAAAGGTGAATAACAGAACATTCTCTAAATAGTTTCCCTGAATTCTATATGAGGATCAGCTGATCAGCATTTGGTCAACAAACGGCGTCACTGGGGGAAAATGGGCAATGGGACCCTATGGAGCCAGCCTTGAGTGGCTCACTAGTCCCGGCTGTTGTTTACATTGTAAAAACTGCGACAGTTCACACAACTTTAACACGACATGCATATATTATACATCAAACTCTTGAGGTACTTCTGCTGTCACTCAGGATGTCAAAATATAAGCGATGTGATGTATAGTTTTTGAGATATTAACGTTTGTTTGGCACAACTCATACTATGTTAACTGCTGCGCGCTTCCGCATTTCTGGGGGATTGTGATGTCCTATATCATCAACACTCATTCATATTGTAAACATTTCCTTCTTTCATCTTATTTGATCTTTTATCTTATACCTGGTGCAGTTGTTCCTGGAGGCGGGCCCTGGAGTCCAAGCTCGCACCTTGATTGGCTAGGAGGAGAGGATGGACGACACCCAGGTCAGGCACGGCACCGCCTTCCAACATGAGCGTTGTACAGGAGCGAGCCAATGGCGTCCTTTGCCTCAGAAAGCTCCTCCTCTGATTGAAAACAGCTGACCCATGATGGTGTCTGTGTGTGTGTGTATGTGTGTGTGTGTCAATCTGTCAATTAAATACCTGTAAATAATATTTTTGTTATGGTGGCATCTGAGGACAAAGATGAAAAAGAGAAAGCAAACAGTG
>NC_139633.1:32568414-32715914 GCF_964638095.1 Poromitra crassiceps
GTCTAAAATAAAATAAAAATAAATAAAAATAAATAAATAAAAGTACATCACAAACTGTCCATTTTGCCTGCAACTCGACAGTGCTGCTTAATCCAGGACCTTACTTCCTGGAACTCTTGAGAGTAAAAACTGGTCCATTAGAGTGAATGGAGATGTTGTGACTCTTCCTCCACAAGAACCAGTCAGATATGTTTGCTGCTTCTTCTATCTGCCACATGTCAATGAGAATGAATGAGACGCTCATGTTTGATCATTTCCTCATAATACATAATACATGCCAACATGTTTTTATTTGAATGGAGGCAGCATTACAGGTGCTATTTATGTCAAATATGGAGTGACAGCTTAGAATAGATATACAATTGAAGTTTCTACACTTCACTGTGGGTGTGTGGTACACCTGTGTTGAACCAAAAGCCTTTTTCACAGCAGACATTTTGTGTCTAAAAGGCAGGGTAAACACATGTGGTGCAACCAAAACATTAATGAGAGCCCCAACACTGCATGGAACACCTACATGGATTGGAAGTTGGAAACCCTCATTAATGTTTTGATTGCACCTGTGTTTACCCTGCCTTTAGACACATGGCAGCTGTGAAAAAGGTCAATTATTCTCATGGGCCTTTTTCACCAGCAGCCATTTTGTGTCTAAAAGGCAGGAAGTAACACAGGTGCAAGGCTTGCTTAGGGTTTCCAACTTCCAATCCATGTAGGTGTTCCAGCTTGCACCAGTGTTACTTCCTGCCTTTTAGACACAACATGGTTGAGGGTGAAAAAGGGCAGATCATCCTCTGAGCCAAGGCGGATCAGCGAGCATATGGGTAGGGTGAGCAGCACCCTGGGGCATCAGCTGCCAAGCATCAGCTAAAATGATTAAAACAAAATTAAGACATTTAAAATATTTTATATAATATTAATTGGAAGAGATGCATACAGGGGACAAAATATACAATTTAAAATGGAATATAAAGAGAAATAACTGCATTTGGAGCAGGGGCGTATGCAGAAATTGAATTATAGGTGGGCCTGGATCAAATTGGGTGGGCCCTGGATAGGAAGGGGTGCAGATGCCCGGCCGAAGGCCGGGCCCACTCGGGTGGCCGGCCTAAGGCCGGCCGCCCGAAAAATTTGACGTGTTATTTTACTAAAAATAATGCATTTGACCATCATTTCAAGTAGAATGATACCACCCAAGCAAGAATATTTCAAGTGTTCCAAGTGCTTTACTGAAATATTTGGACCATATAATGATAATACAATTATCTCAACCTTAAAAGGTTACTTATAGGTGCCAAATGTTGCATACATGAATGCTTATACTTGTGTGTATACTGTTACTTTATACAGAAATTAGAACCACTGATCCATATACTGTTGTGAGTTTAAAAAATAACAACACTGAGGCTGCTTCAAGTTTGAACAAGATGCCCTCTGGTTTATTTATCCACAGAGAGAACAAAATTCCTAGATGTCATGAAGTTGTCATGCATTAGACTCTGGAGATGATGTGCCCTGCGTTTTTACAAAAGTAACAAAACCATTGGCTAGCAATGCAGCAGCAAGTTTGCCTCTAGAAAACAACCAATTAAAAAAAAAAAAAAAAAAAAAAAATTTTGGGGTGGGCCAGGGCAGAAGTGGGTGGGCGTGTGCCTACCCAGGCCCACCCGTAGATACGCCCCTGATTTGGAGTAGTGCCCACCCCCCCCACACGCAACATGAAAATAGTTTAGCCCAAACTTTGTTGGAACAGATCTGTGATCAGTGTTGCCACCTGCGCCTAAACAGGAAACGAAATGTGAACCGATCTCCCGCCATCAGTTGTATTGGGGGCGAATGGGCGATGCCACCACGTACTATTAGGCCATCTGATATTGTCAGTCTGTCAAAGTCAAAACAAGACAACAATGGAGAGACATCAGAAAAGTGGTTTTGCTAATCGAAAACGAAAGGGAGAAAAGCGAAGCTAACGTTTGCGTCTCTACTAGTAGCAGCAATGCTATAACAGGGATCTCAATGCTAACAGCGAGGAGGCAGACACAGCAAGCGGGAGCCAGAGGCGACAGTGCGGCCAGAGCCACAGCTGCACTTGGAGTCGGGGAACGAGAGCGACACCGACACCGGAGGTCACAGCAAGCGGGAACCACCAGACACGAGAGGCCGAGGGCAGCAGCCGACAGGCCAGGCACTTCGGAGTCGTTCTCGGGGAGTGAGACTGGAGCTAGGAGGCAGCAGCAAGCGGGGGGAAGTTGCATCGCGGCCCCGGCAGACGCACCTGGAGGAGGAGAGCGACCGGCGGGGCAACAACAGCGTGAGCGAGGCCGAGGAGGAGGGCAACAAGGCGGGTCTGGCAGGCGAAGGGGATCATGGAAGGCTAGACAAGCAGCAGGAGCAGCCGGGGGAGAGATCTTATCAACTCAAAAGAGTGAAGAATGAACTCAGGACGACTATGAATCAGAAACGACTGTCTGCGTTCTCCCTGATGGCTATTGACTCTCAACTAGTCATGGGAATAGACTTTGAGGATTTAATGAACAATTTCGCAAGCACAAAGTCAAGAAAGAAGATCTTCTAAAGGTAAGGCTGATATTTATTTATAATAATTTCTTGGCATGGTTATTTATCATTATTTCTGAGCAGAAATGTGATGCTGGCTGCAGGCTGCTGTCATTCTTTGAAGTGGTTGCGCAGTTTGCAGGCTTGTGTTGGTCTGTGTTGTTGCATGCTGGATTCAGCACTATAGCTGGCAGGGCCGCGGGAAGGGGGGGCAGCACCCTCTGCTGTTTTGTTTTGGAATTGCAGTCTCAATAAAAAAAAAAAATTACAATGTGTTTTATATGTTTTATACTGCGATATTTAAGGGTTATGAGCAAAGCAAAGAGGGTGGAGATGTTATTTTTGATGTTTGGTTTATAATAAGATAATAAAATATAATAATAAGCTCAGTGTTTGATTGATTGATTGAAAAGTTTATTTCTATAGGGACAGATACATAAACATAGAGCATTCACAGGAAACAGTCTTTGTTATATATCCTGACATTTATAGCCTAAGCTAGTTTACAATGTTTGTCCCTAGATGTTATAAGGCAAATATAAAAACAGGGTACAGAATACAGACTATAGAATACAGCTGTTAGGTTACACAAAATATAAAACATAAAACAAATATACATCTGTTATGTTTCTGCCTGTCTGTTGTAGTGTAACACGACCTAAAGGGAGAGAAGGTGGTGACATGAAAGTGAATGAGAAAAGGAGAAAATACTATCAGAATCAGAATCACTTTTATTGCCACAGTATGCAAGTTACATATGAGGAATTTGTCTTAGTGTCTGTATGCAGCGTAGTGGTCACATCAATATACAGAGATAAGAAGTAGGAAGATAACTAAAGACAATCACAAAGTTGCAAGTGTAATCAAATCGTAGTATCGCGATTTTTAATGTCACGATTTTTGAATCAATCTTTTATTCCAGAATTGATAATCGCGTAATTTTTTTCTGTTTGTTTATGTATGAAATGTTACCACTTTCATCCAGCACATTATAGAGTGTTTCCCTCTGCTCCATGGCTCATACAGCCAATCATGTACCTTTTTAGTACAAGTGACACAGAAACAGCCAATCATTTAACAGACAAACTCCGACCCGCCCCCACTCACACAGCTAATCATATCCCTTGACAATGGTGGAATTGCTAGTGACGCGATGGTTTGATCCAGAGCTGAGAGTCCCGACATCTCCTGGATAAGCAGCACTGTTGAGTTGCAGCAAAATAGACAGTTTGTGTTGTGCTCTGAAAGGGTTTCCCCCCCTTGAATCAAATTGTACATTATCAGCTTTATTTTAGCATGCAAAAGTAGCGCGAGACCCATTCCTGGCTAATGAGTCTCACATTTTGGTCCTCCGCTGACCCCACTCATTTGATCTCATCCGGCGTTACAAATAATTCGATGTGGGTGAGTTTCAATTCGTGTTAACGTAACGTGTTAACATGTGTTCTATTAATAAGAGCCCGGGAAATTAACGTTAATGTTAAGACACCAATTTCACAAATACGGACGTCTGCAACGTTACTTTACGGAATGGCATCCGCAGCTCAATTCACTTCTGTGAGCAGAGACAAAGTTGAAGTGTTGGAAAGGTTTTACTTGTACTTTGGGGACAGGAATAACTCATTGTGTCATCTATTGAGCACACAGCTTATGACTTTATGTCTTCTGCTTGGGCGGGGTCTTGATGCGTATATAAAACGTATATAAAACGTATATAAAACTGCCTACCACATTTCCAGCGAGGCAAGGCTTTTTCTCGTCCAACAAACGGCGCGCGGTCGCCCTCCAGCCCTACATAAGCCTATGACATAATGTAGTTAAGCAAGTCAACGCAAAACCCAGGCTTTTCCACACCTCTGATTCACCTAACGTTAACCCTACAACCCTGAAATACACGTTACCAAACATTCTTTTAGAAGGCTGGCAACGCTAGGCTGTCAACAAAGTAAAACGTCACCATGTCTGTAAATAATGCTTGCAGTTGCACTCAGAGCATGTATGTGTGTGTGTGACAAATTAGACCTACCTGTGTGCCTTGAAAATAAGGTGGTTCAAAATAAAGTGGCTAAATGCAACCTTTTTCTTCTCATGTTTTTTATTAAGGGTAATTAAAATGATCAATAATTATCGATATTGACTGATATGAAAGATGTTATATCAATATACTTTTTAACTATATCACCCAGCCCTACTCATGATATAATATACTAGGGATGCACCGATTGTGATTTTGTTGGCCGATTCCGATTTCTGATTTTTGAATAGTCTGACTTGCCGATACCGATTTTTGCCGATTCCGATTTTTCTTCTAAAAACAATAATTGACAGCTTACACAAACATTTTTGTAACTTAGCTTTAATAGAATTCTTGATTTCAAGTAATAATTCTGAGGTAGGACCATCTCATTAAAACACATCTCAAAATAAAAGTACTCCAGGTTACTGGACAGAGCTTTTCTTTTTTTGTGCAAATAATACAATGAATATAATAATACAAATCTAGTAGGCCTACACAGCTATCAGTGCATTCACTTTTCCAAAATAAAACAGGTGCAACAGAACATCAAAATGTTCTCCATGGAGCCCAGCCATCTGTAATATAAATTAAAATAAATACAATATAGCCTACATTTTGTTTAGACTACAAATGCACCATTACAGGTCCTTAGCCTTCTTTGCTCTCTCCCTATTTTTTTTTAACATGGTCCAACTTTCTTCTTTCTTTTACAAAGCTCCAACAAAAAAAATTAAGTGCAGTATTTATTTTTGTATTTAGCAAAATCCAAATGAAACGTGCAACTATAAACTATAACAAGGCACTTTTAACAGGCATACTACTGCCTAAGGCTGGCCAGCAGCTGCTCTGCATCAGCATTCTCCTGCATTATCTCCTCATGTACTGAAAGCAGCAGACTTGGCCTTTTGGCTGCAGGCCCAGGTGTCGTGGATGGTCCTGCAACAGCTTCCACCTCGTCTTCCTCCTCCTCCTCAGGTGCGTGGTCTCCTGGTCTGCGCTCCTCAGCCTCCAGCATAGTCAGAATCCGCTCTTACACTTGATCCTTAACTTCTGCGGAGAAGTAGCGACTCCTGTACCTGTTGCATAAACAGACAAGAAGGATAATTCAAATTTATTGTTTCAGAGACATAGCCAGGCAAACACACAGGCAAGCATAACTACAGTAACTACTATTAGCCTAGAGTATAGATATTATTGTCTTCATTTATTATTTGACAAGTATAGTAATAGGCTTTTTTTTGTATGTGGCAATATGAATAATATGATAGATATTATACAGTAGTGTAAGCTATTAACTTGCCTGGGGTCCAGGAAAGTGGCCACAGTGTACAGTGGCTCCTCTTCAATGTTGCTGAACCTTGTCTGGACTGCCTCCAACAACGTGGCTTTTGTAGTCCCCACTCCACGGTCAGTGTCTGCTTCTCTCTCCAAAAGCCGTTTCAGCGCGGTGATTTCTGGAATGACGTCTGCCGCTGTTGCTGTGGATTTGCTGATTTGTTTTGTGAGTTCCTCAAACGGTGCGAGGAGCGTCACCACGTTCTCTATCAGCCCCCCCACTGATACGTGTTGAGTGTGGCTGGCAGCTCGTGCTCTGCACCGTACGCCCCGAGAGCCCGTCTCTGCTCAATGAGTGACTCCAGCATGTAGTACGTGCTGTTCCATCTGGTAGGAATATCCTGCTGCAGTCGTTTCCTCTCCTGGATGTCGTGGAGTCGGGAATAGGCGAGTGGCGAGTGTTTAAAGTGGCCGACAATCTTCCTTGTATTTGCCAGCACGTCTTTGATGCTGCGTTGAGACAGCAGACCCTCATTCACCGCCAGCTGAAGCGTATGTGCCATGCAGGGCAAACTCGCCAGGTTGCCATCTAACATTGTTTTCGCCGTATTTCTAGCGTTGTCACGCAGCACCACATGAACCCTGGTTTTATCGATATTCCACCGTTGCAACATCGCGTCCAACTGCACGCTTTGTATCGTCTTCACTGACGGTGAAAAATGTCCACACCGACGAAGACATGCTGTCGCATGAGCGTAGTGGCTGCAACTCATCCGTCGGGTGCGCGCACGTCACGTCAAAATCGGCTCACAGAATCGGCATATTAGAGTGACCGGCGCAGATCACCGATCGTGGCCGATCACTTGAAAATCGGCCATTTCCGGTCACGTGCCGATCGATCGGTGCATCCCTATAATATACAGTCTCTAGAAGTGTATGATTCAACTTTTCCCATGTTCTAGTGTAAAAAAGCAAACAAACTGAAAAAGGAAAAGAAAACAAGAAACAAAAATCGCAATAAATCGTAATATCGAATCGCAATAATCGTAGAATCGCAATATATATCGAATCGGCACCCAAGTATCGTGATAGTATCGAATCGGGAGATAAGTGAATCGGCACAGCCCTAAAATATATACAATATGTACATGAGTGGTGAAGTGTTCTGTGGATAATAAATATGAATTTACGTTGAATTTACATGAGATTTACAGACTGAGTTAAATAGACGTTAAATAGGCAGTGGATTTCCATGAATTTACAGTCGGAGTTAAATAGAGTTTACATTGAATGTACATGAAATTTACAGGCTAAGTTAAATAGGCATTCAATGTGCAGGGAATTTACATGAATTTACAGTCCCAGTTAAACAGGCATTAAATTAGATATGAGTTCCAGTTTTATGGGGGGGGGGGTTCAGTTGAGTTTAGGAGGAGGTAGTGTGTGTGTGTGTGTGTGTGTGTGTGTGTGTGTGTGTGTGTGTGTGTGGGGGGGGGGGGGGTTGTTAGTGAGGTCCTTGGTGGAAGGGGTTTCCGGGCCTTGTTGGTGAGGCTGATGGCGGTTGGGAAGAAGCTGGTCTTGTGGTGGGTGGTTCTGGTCTTGGCAGACCGCAGTCTCTTGCCGTGGGGGAGTGTCTTAAAGAGTTTGTGGCCAGGGTGGGAGGGGTCAGCCATGATCTTGCGAGACCGCTTCAGTGTCCTGGCTGCATGCAGGTCCTGGAGGGATGGCAGGTTGCATCCGATTATCTTCTCAGCACAGCGGATGATGCGCTGAAGTCTGTTAGTGTCTTTGAGAGTGGCAGCAGCATACCAGACAGTGATGGAGGAGGTGAGGATGGACTCAACGATGGAGGTGTAGAAGTGCACCATCGTGGCCTTTGGCATTTTGAATCTCTTCAGCTGCCGTACAAAGTACATCCTCTGCTGTGCCTTCTTGGTGAGAGCTCTGATGTTCAGCTCCCATTTTAGGTCCTGGCTGATGATGGTCCCCAGGAAGTGGAAGGACTCCACAGTGTTGACTGGGGAGTCACCCAGGGTGATGGGGGAAGGTGGGGCTTTGTACACAACAGTATAATCCTAATGTTAATTTAAAATGAGATATTCCTCTAAATATGAGATGAGATATACTTTATTGTAATAAATACATGTTCTAGTGTACATAACATACACCAGTACACTGTAGTGTACATAACACTGTAGTGTACATAACACTGTAGTGTACATAACACTGTAGTGTACATAACACTGTAGTGTACATAACATACACCAGTACACTGTAGTGTACATAACACTGTAGTGTACATAACACTGTAGTGTACATAACATACACCAGTACACTGTAGTGTACATAACATACACCAGTACACTGTAGTGTACATAACATACACCAGTACACTGTAGTGTACATAACATACACCAGTACACTGTAGTGTACATAACATACACCAGTACACTGTAGTGTACATAACATACACCAGTACACTGTAGTGTACATAACATACACCAGTACACAGTAGTGTACATAACACTGTAGTGTACATAACACTGTAGTGAACATAACACTGTAGTGTACATAACACTGTAGTGTACATAACACTGTAGTGTACATAACACTGTAGTGAACATAACACTGTAGTGTACATAACACTGTAGTGTACATAACACTGTAGTGTACATAACACTGTAGTGAACATAACACTGTAGTGTACATAACACTGTAGTGAACATAACACTGTAGTGTACATAACACTGTAGTGTACATAACACTGTAGTGTACATAACATACACCAGTACACTGTAGTGTACATAACACTGTAGTGTACATAACACTGTAGTGTACATAACACTGTAGTGTACATAACACTGTAGTGTACATAACATACACCAGTACACTGTAGTGTACATAACACTGTAGTGTACATAACACTGTAGTGTACATAACACTGTAGTGTACATAACACTGTAGTGTACATAACATACACCAGTACACTGTAGTGTACATAACACTGTAGTGTACATAACACTGTAGTGTACATAACACTGTAGTGTACATAACACTGTAGTGTACATAACACTGTAGTGTACATAACATACACCAGTACACTGTAGTGTACATAACACTGTAGTGTACATAACACTGTAGTGTACATAACACTGTAGTGTACATAACATACACCAGTACACTGTAGTGTACATAACACTGTAGTGTACATAACATACACCAGTACACTGTAGTGTACATAACACTGTAGTGTACATAACATACACCAGTACACTGTAGTGTACATAACACTGTAGTGTACATAACACTGTAGTGTACATAACACTGTAGTGTACATAACACTGTAGTGTACATAACATACACCAGTACACTGTAGTGTACATAACACTGTAGTGTACATAACACTGTAGTGTACATAACACTGTAGTGTACATAACACTGTAGTGTACATAACACTGTAGTGTACATAACACTGTAGTGTACATAACATACACCAGTACACTGTAGTGTACATAACACTGTAGTGTACATAACATACACCAGTACACTGTAGTGTACATAACACTGTAGTGTACATAACATACACCAGTACACTGTAGTGTACATAACACTGTAGTGTACATAACACTGTAGTGTACATAACACTGTAGTGTACATAACACTGTAGTGTACATAACATACACCAGTACACTGTAGTGTACATAACACTGTAGTGTACATAACACTGTAGTGTACATAACACTGTAGTGTACATAACACTGTAGTGTACATAACATACACCAGTACACTGTAGTGTACATAACACTGTAGTGTACATAACACTGTAGTGTACATAACACTGTAGTGTACATAACACTGTAGTGTACATAACATACACCAGTACACTGTAGTGTACATAACACTGTAGTGTACATAACACTGTAGTGTACATAACACTGTAGTGTACATAACATACACCAGTACACTGTAGTGTACATAACACTGTAGTGTACATAACACTGTAGTGTACATAACACTGTAGTGTACATAACATACACCAGTACACTGTAGTGTACATAACACTGTAGTGTACATAACATACACCAGTACACTGTAGTGTACATAACACTGTAGTGTACATAACATACACCAGTACACTGTAGTGTACATAACACTGTAGTGTACATAACACTGTAGTGTACATAACACTGTAGTGTACATAACACTGTAGTGTACATAACATACACCAGTACACTGTAGTGTACATAACACTGTAGTGTACATAACATACACCAGTACACTGTAGTGTACATAACACTGTAGTGTACATAACATACACCAGTACACTGTAGTGTACATAACACTGTAGTGTACATAACACTGTAGTGTACATAACACTGTAGTGTACATAACATACACCAGTACACTGTAGTGTACATAACACTGTAGTGTACATAACACTGTAGTGTACATAACATACACCAGTACACTGTAGTGTACATAACACTGTAGTGTACATAACACTGTAGTGTACATAACACTGTAGTGTACATAACATACACCAGTACACTGTAGTGTACATAACACTGTAGTGTACATAACACTGTAGTGTACATAACATACACCAGTACACTGTAGTGTACATAACACTGTAGTGTACATAACACTGTAGTGTACATAACATACACCAGTACACTGTAGTGTACATAACACTGTAGTGTACATAACACTGTAGTGTACATAACATACACCAGTACACTGTAGTGTACATAACACTGTAGTGTACATAACACTGTAGTGTACATAACATACACCAGTACACTGTAGTGTACATAACACTGTAGTGTACATAACACTGTAGTGTACATAACATACACCAACATATACACAACATATATATATATATATATATACACAACATGTACATAACATACACCAGGGGCACTCAATTAAAATTCAAAGAGGTCCAGATAGAGAAAATGTCCTCAAGCGAAGGTCCAGAACATCCTAACGTAGCTTGTGTTATGATTCAGTGCCATTGAACTTAGGCTACTTCAATGATTGCTGTAGCGGTAGCCTAATGGTACAATGTCTGTATGTAGTCAACAACTGACTGTTAAATCAAAATAAACATCAAAAATGTTGATTAATTTACAGTTTTCATATTTAACTGGATTAATTATAAATAACTAGCCTATTATAATAATAAATACATGTTGTTTTCTCATTTCAAGTAAAATAATGGCTGCATTTAAAAAATAACATACAACAGAGTGCTTTGAAAAAATGTGCATCTTAAAATGAAGTGCTTTAATTTGAGAAAAATAAGTTTCCTCTTTTCTTAACTCCATTTTTATCAGTCTCAAGCTCCCAGCCAACAAACCTCCTTTTCTCTTGATAGAAGTGAGCTTCCACCCTGTCTCTCTGTCTGTCTGCCTGTCTGTCTGTCTGTCTGTCTGTCTGTCTGTCTGTCTGTCTGCCTGTCTGTCTGTCTGTCTGTCTGTCTGCCTGTCTGCCTGCCTGCCTGCCTGTCTGTCTGTCTGTCTGTCTGTCTGCCTGCCTGCCTGTCTGTCTGTCTGTCTGCCTGCCTGCCTGCCTGTCTGTCTGTCTGTCTGTCTGCCTGCCTGCCTGTCTGTCTGTCTGTCTGCCTGTCTGCCTGTCTGTCTGTCTGTCTGTCTGTCTGTCTGCCTGTCTGTCTGTCTGTCTGTCTGTCTCTCTCTCTGCCTGCCTGTCTGTCTTTCTATCTATCGATCGTTCACATGCTGTTGGGCAGTGAATGTGTGTGTGTCCTCAGTCTGGATTTGAGTGTGTGTTTGCTCATGTGTGGTGCTTCCATAGACAGCTGGTCAGGATCGCATCACACTTCACATGAGACATAGTGGTTTTGAACTGCTCGTGAGAACAATGAATGAACATGAGTCTGCTCTGGATTAAAACTAAAGCTTTGTTTTCACGGTCTACTCGTTTCTTTTGAGCACGCCATGTGAAATTACTTCTATCTCTGTAATTTCTCTGAGTCTCGCCTCTCCTCCGTCCGTGTGTCACTCTCTCACAGCAGCAGCAGCAGCAGCACAGCCTAGGCAAGCAACAGGCAGAATCGATTCACTTGTTGATTGGCTGAGTAGCATCACGTCCGGAGTCCGGACTTTGAGGATGGCTGATATACACTATAAGGAGGATTCAATCAATCAATGTTACCCCATTTAGGTCAAATAATAACCAAACAGGAAAAGCGCTGGCAAGTACAGCAACTCAATAAAGTAGGAAAAACTAATAAGAGAATAAAAATATAAGAAAATAAAATGAATAAAATCATATAATCAATCAAATGAATAAAAGCACTGCAGAACTCCACTATTGGAAGGTGCTAGCTACACACGTGGGGAGGGAGCTGTCTGTTTATTCAGCAGTGCAATGGAAGTTGGGAGAAAAGAGAGTTTATAGCGGTTGCTCTTACAGCGGCTGGCTCTGTACCGTCTGCCAGACGGTAGCAGCTCATATTCACTGAATAAGATTCAATATTAAATATGGCTCAAAAACATCCAAACGTCCAAATAACATAAAAAAAAAGTTGGCGTCAAAAGTCCCTTCCTTGCAGCATCCCCTGCTTAAAATGACTTCCAGAGGCCCTGATAGCTGGAGAGAGAAAAGGAAGGGGAGAGAGTGTGACGTGTGTGACCCTAGACATGGTAGTGTGTTCTGCTCAAGCCCCAACCTTTGTTTCTGAAAAATTAGGCCAACAAGGGTTTTAGTCTCTATAGCAGATAGCCAAGTGTTGAGCAATGCAAAACTCAAGGCTCCAACACAAGAGTCCAGAAATGAATGAGTGACATCACGGTGGCTCTGTCCATATTTTCATGGTTCTGAGCTTCTGAGTCCAATTTTACAATGAGATGCACCCACTTTAACCCTGAAGTGTAATTATTACTTCAGACTAACTAATAAAGTAATAAAACCACTAGTAAACCAGTAGGCGGCGCCTGGCCTGCTGTTCAGTGAGTGGCCTGACTGCGGCTCTAAGAAATTGCATTTTTTTTTTTTTTTTTTAAGATTCACCCCCCCCCCCCTGCTCTCCCCAAAATTTCAATAAACCTTTATGGCATATTATTACAATACAACAACACTGGTGTTGACAGTAATAGAAGGTGCCAAATCATTCAAAACAATAAGCATTTTGCTTTTATATTAGGAGTATGTAAGCGTGCAGCGCTGTTCCAAAACGTGTCAACGTGTGTCGTTGCCAGGGAAATGCACATCCCATAATACAACTGTTCGCATCGCATCCCATAATAGTATGATGATACTTGGGATGCCATTGCGAACATAGATGTGAACAGGTTAGCTAAAAGTTTAGCGTCACCAGCGAGGGCCGCCACCGTTGCGGTCGGGATACGTTTCGAAATCCCTCCAGGCCTGAAAGATTTTCTAGGGCAAACTGGTGTGTGTGTGTGTGTGTGTGTGTGTGTGTGTGTGTGTGTGTGTGTGTGTGTGTGTGTGTGTGTGTGTGTGTGTGTGTGTGTGTGTAAAACAATAAAACACAAAGAAATGGTATAGGCAGATGTGCTTGCTTGGGGTGGCTTTTGGTGTTTTGCGGTAAAAGTGGCTCTCCTATTGACTTTGTCCTGCCAGTGCGGCTCTCATCAAAGAAATAGTGAGGATCACTGATCTAGATCATTAAAATGTTCAACGTAGTTTGAGAGCTAAACAGTTCTGAACGAATGTCCACATAAAGTTCACAATGAATAAGTGCATGGACTTCTGATTCAATAGAACCATGCAAAGAGTACAGAAACGACTATCAGCTGATGGGGTATTTGTATATCTACCAGTTTCTATGGCTAAAGGAGCTACTCCACATCTAAATTTGGCTAAAGCGCTTCTGTACTGTCTAGATAGGATCTTTTGTACATATGGCTCGGTTTCAATAACATTCTTGAATTGACAATAGGTGCTCAACTTGTTGCCCTCTGGTCTATTAATCTGCTGGGCCCACTTTTGTTCCTCTGTCTCTGACAGTGCGGTGTCTAAATTCTTCAAATCATTTGTAGAATATATCAAATCTGTACGGGACGCATGTCATCTGAGGCTGTGCGCACTAGATGTTTTAGGTTACGCATTATAATGAGGGAGGAGGGAATAACATTCAGCAGCTTGTCCTTCATACTTTTAATGCACCAAAAAAAAAAAAAGAAGCTCGTTAACACGTTAAGTGCCAGAGCCGAGTTTACTCGTCTTACATAATCCAACGCTTGAGTGCCAGAGCCGAGTTTACTCGTCTTACATAAACATTTTTTTTTTTTGACGGTGGGACATCAATCAACCCCTTTTACATCTTCGAGATAACTATTGGAGCAAGAGCATGTGTGTAATCTATTTTACCGACCACTAAGTGGCGACAGAGACAGAGAGAAGCCACAGCCACGGGACCCGTGGACCAAAAGCAGCCGCCTCCCGCGGAAATGGCTTGGCGATTTTACAGTCAGAAGCCCGGAGACACACACACAGAACGGACAGAGATCCCCTCCCCCCAGAGCCGCGGAGCAACGCGCGAACACACACACACACACACACACACACACACACACACACACCGCGGGAGCAAGCCATTCAAGGAAATGGGGAGGCGATTTTACAGTAATCCATTTCAGACTCGTCCCCGCACGCAGGCAAGCAGGCAGGCAGGCACGCAGACAGGCAGGCAGGCAGCAGCAACGCGCTTCTGACACGCCCGCTGTTAGAGCCAGGAGGAAGGAGGAGAAGACACACGGAGGGAGGAGTTTGAATGAGAGGGGTGTTTCCTGTTGTTATGGAGGAAATTACTGTTCAAAACTATTGTTTAGAATGTCTGACGGTCTTACTGATGCCAAAAATGAATGGTTAAAGTGACTGTTTCACAAAAAGCCATTTATCTCTGAATAAATTTCCAGACGCTGAAACCATGCTGTACTCAACGGCTAATATCTACATAACTACTAACTCTGCAAACTAACTCTTTTAGACAGAGAAAGCACACATTCTATTAGTTATTTTTAGATGATTGGTGTTCATGAATTCTTAACAGAAAAGAATCCTCGGCTGTTCTAAAATGAGCCAGAATCGTCAAAAACACCCCTGGCACAACTTACCTACAGGAATGAAAACATGGCTGGCACTCAATGTGTTAACAAGTCTCAAGTCTTTGAGAACAAGTCAAGTCTCAAGTCACTGTGTGTGTGACCTAAGTATAAGTCTCAAGTCCAAGTCCCTGGTTTGACATTCAGTCATCATAGAGGCCTTTGGCACATTTCTGATGGAAATAGTGATATTATTATTATTTTTGTTGGTATTTTATTTTTTCAATTTCAATTTTTACAAAATACAAACAAAACAAAGGAACAAGCTCAGACACAGGAAAGGAAAGAAAAGAAGAAAACAAAAAACAAAAAACATATTGACAATAATGTGGTGACAGCGTCCATATAGGGTGCTTATGTGCTTGTAAGGAATGTTGTGTGTGGGGTCCCACTCACCTGGGCAAGTTACCCACCACCTCCAACCTCGTCCAGGTAGGCCAGAAACGGGTCCCACTCACCTGGGCAAGTTACCCACCACCTCCAACCTCGTCCAGGTAGGCCAGAAACGGTCCCACTCACCTGGGCAAGTTACCCACCACCTCCAACCTCGTCCAGGTAGGCCAGAAACGGTCCCACTCACCTGGGCAAGTTACCCACCACCTCCAACCTCATCCAGGTAGGCCAGAAACGGGTCCCAAATAGTTAGAAACGTATAAAGTGAGTTGTTTCTCAGGGATCTGAGCCTCTCCATCCTTATGACCGAGATCATGTCCATCAACCACAGTTGGAAAGGAGGCGGAGAGGGGGACTTCCACTCTTTCAGGATAAGTGTTTTGGCAACAGTTGTCCCCAGTGTCAGAGACTGTTGCACAGCTGTGGGGAAGCCCAGAGAGTTCTCTGAGCAGCTGAAGATGGTGAGTTCTGCCTCCGGCTGAAGGGTTATTTATGTAGGCCTTTAGAGTACCAGTCAAATATTTTGGCCCAGAATCCCGTCAGTGAAGGGCAGAACCAGAAGGCATGAGACAGAGTGCCCTCTGACACCTGACACCTGTCACACAGTGGTGAGACAGAGGGGAAGAACTTGTGCAACTTATGCTTAGAATAGTGAAGGCGATGAACGACTTTAAATTGAATGAGCTGGTGTCTACTATTAACTGAGCATAGTTGTACCACAGACATATATATCATGTCAGATAGATCAATACAAAGTTCCACCTGCCATGCTTCTTTCAAATAGTGATATTATTGAACATGATGTGTTTAAATGTGTCTGGGATGTGACTTGCATTCAGATTTGAGACAGTATCCGTTTCTGTGTAACCATATGGAATGTGGCTCATGTCTATAGTGTCAAGGTGTTTTAGAGGTCGTCTACATTGTGTCTTCAATGTGTTGAGGCTCTACTTTAAACAACATCTCTGCTATTTATTGTCATAGTCATTTGCACTGTTTATGTGTCAGTATAGAGACACTGTGGAACGCGTCATCATTCAGAAACCACACCCAACACGGGGGAAAACACAAAGGACCAACTATCATGCCAGCTTCTAGCAAAACAAACCAAGCAAATTTCAAGTCTGGGTCACCCTGGGCCATCACACTGTGTTAATCTGGCCCTGTTCATCAGGGGAAAAGTGAATGAGCTTTTAGAATGGGGATTTCACTTATATGGATAAAACAAGGTCTGTGGTTATCAAAAGTTTATGGGAACGTCAATTTGGGTTCAGCAGGATGATCTTCACAAACTTGAATAACTTTGATGACTTTTGGAAAATAAATGGGTTTTTTTTAGAAAACACATCAGACCGTTAGGCTCGTAGTTTCCTGTAGGGCTGCACGATATATCGTTTACACATCGTCATGGCGATGTGCGCATGTGCAATAGTCACATCGTCATGGCGATGTGCGCATGTGCAATAGTCACATCGCAGGGCGTGCGATGTCAAAAGCTAGTCTACTGAGTGAAATGCAGTCTCTCTCAAAGGAGAGAGACGCCCCACTACTGTACTCACTCATTTAGTGCTTAGCTTCAACACAACAAAATGGACAGAGAGCTCAATTGAATTATTTTTGCTTATGTTGCGTTGCTGACAGTAGCCCGTCTGATGTAAACGATGTGATTGCGGAGGCGGACGTGTCCACAGGTTGCAGCGCACTAGCTTACAGCAGGCTGGCTGCTGTAACTCAACATGTCTGTGGAGTGGAGATATTTACTCTTGAAACACCAAAAAGCAAGACAGCAACATAATATAATGACATGAAGGCTAAAGTGATTATTACTGAGAAGTTGTCCGTGTATCACCGCAGCTCTCTCTCCCCCTCAGGCTCTGATGATGCATCATTCAGATGACAGCAGTTACAGTAGAGTTAATCATACATAGCGACTCATTTACACAAAACATTTCAGTGAAAATAAAAAGACAAGAGACATATCTGGGCAATTAAATGTATATTTATTACTTTTCACGAATGAACTGTTTGTCACCAGTGATGCTGCATGTCAATCGTCGTCTCCAAAACCGGAACTCCAGAGATGCGGAGTGCTCCACTTGGTAGTTTCTGGAGGGGGTCAGACCAAGTGTGTAAAGTGGCAGGGGTCTTTCATTGTTGATTTATTGAAACGTTAGAAGAACAAAAGAAGTTGAAAGCAGTGATTATAATCAATGAAATCTAATGTTTTTCTGCGAATAGCATCATTGGGAGGTAGATTCTGGCACTCAATATTAGGGGTGGGCAATATATCAATTGTATATCAATATTGTGATATGAGACTATATGGTCTTAGATGTTGGATATGGTAATATGGTGACATGTTGTCTTTCCCTGGCTTTAAAAGCTGCATTACACACTATGTGAAATGTAGGCTAGTGACATTTTAAAGTAGAATGTCGTAACTCACTCACTTTTTCATGTATGTAAGTCATGGAAATCCATTGGTCAAAATGTGTATGAATGAACCCTGATAGATGGCGCTCTGAGGCCTACCAGTAGGCCACAGCCCAGTGGTTGAGAAACATTAAAATACCTAATTTCCCCTCCAAAATCAGATGGACTCCTCTACAAAATCACCCCAATCATTCTAGAAGTATTATTTTCTTTAAAATGGAGCTATTCTGGTAATCTGGTGAAAATCTCTATTTTTTCATATCGCGATATATATCGCAGGCGCGGGAAATATCGCAATGTCAGTTTTTTCCAATATCGTGCAGCCCTAGTTTCCTGACACATGCTCAATACAAATGAAACAGCAACTGCCATGCACAGGTTGAGGTTATGATGTCAGAGTTTTCAAAAAGCTCCAGCTGTCCACACCAATACAGCAAAACAGAGCAGAAGACCAAAACAGAATTTGGGGAATTTTTGTGTTTTATCCCATTTTCCCAGAGTCAGAAACAAATAAATGCCTTCAGACAGACACACCTGTTTTATGCTATTTGCTATTTGCTGTAGTCTGAAATATGTCAAACAGCAATATGATATCAGGCCATATTGGCTCAATTGTTGTGTGTCTATGGGATCAAATAATATCATCATGATCTCATAGACGGAGTGGAGGCCCACAGTGGAACATGTCTTCCATGTGAGGAGATATATCAGAAGTCAGTTGGGCTGTATTGGTGTGGACAGGTGGAGCAGAGCTTTTTGAAGACGCTGACATCATCACTTCAACTTGCTCATGGAAATGTCTGTTTAGTTTATATTGAGCAGGTGACAGGAAGCTTATTATTGTCATCAGTAGCCTGGTAGCTTTCACTATGTGTTGTGTGGCCTTTTCTACATTAAAACACACAGGCACTGAATAGCTGGCTGCTCCAACTCACTTTCAGAAATCAAAAGCATTTCTTCAGCAAACTCAGAAAATGTGATGAATATTGTTCTAAATGAACATCAGAAAGAAAGAAAACAAAAAACTCACTTGTGCCATAAAAAGTGTTGTTGAAAAAGTGGTATTGAACCACAGCTTCAGCTTCCTGACATTTAGTGAGAGACACGCCCACATCAGCTGGTCGCCTGACGGGGTGAGTGTGGAATCTGGACGCTGGCTTTGATAGTAAATGATGCTGTTTGAAATGCTCTTCATGTTGTCATGTGGATGGAGGTGTGGAGGCCATGTTTCTTTATGAATGGAGGAGAATCTATCTGTGTCCATGTGGACGTAGCAGAACTCTACACTCAAACTGTTATCAGTGACTCATCTCTTCTCTTCACCTCCTCTTTTCCCATCATCTCTTCCCCCTCTCTCCCTCCTCTCTCTCTCCTCTCTCTCTCCTCTCTCTCCCTCTTCTCTCTCTCCCTCTTCTCTCTCTCCCTCTTCTCTCTCTCCCTCTCCTCTCTTTCCCTCTTCTCCCTCTCTTTTCTCTCTCTCTCTCCCTCTCCTCTCTCTCCCTCTTCCCTCTCCTCTCTCTCCCTCTCCTCTCCTCTCTCTCCCTCTTCTCTCTCTCCCTCTCCTCTCTCTCTCCTCTCTCTCTCCCTCTTCTCTCTCTCTCCTCTCTCTCTCTCCCTCTTCTCTCCCTCTCCTCTCCTCTCTCTCCCTCTTCTCTCTCTCCCTCTTCTCTCCCTCTTCTCTCTCTCTCTCCTCTCTCTCTTTCCCTCTCTTCTCTCTCCCTCTTCTCTCTCTCTTTTCTCACTCTCCTCTCTCCCTCTCCTCTCTCTCTCCCTCTTCTCTCTCTCCTCTCTCTCTCTCCCTCTTCTCTCTCTCCCTCTCCTCTCTCTCCCTCTCCTCTCTCTCCCTCTTCTCTCTCTCTTTTCTCTCTCTCTCTCTCTCTCTCTCCTCTCTCTCTCTCTCCTCTCTCTCCCTCTCCTCTCTCTCCCTCTCATCTCTCTCCCTCTCCTCTCCTCTCTCTCCCTCTTCTCTCTCTCTTTTCTCTCTCTCCTCTCTCTCCCTCTTATCTCTCTCCCTCTCCTCTCTCTCCCTCTTCCCTCTCCTCTCTCTCCCTCTTCTCTCTCTCCCTCTCCCTCTCTCCTCGTTCTCTCTCCCTCTTCTCTCTCTGTCCCTCTTCTCTCTCTCCCTCTTCTCTCTCCTCGTTCTCTCTCCCTCTTCTCTCTCTGTCCCTCTTCTCTCTCTCCCTCTTCTCTCTCTCTCTCTCCCTCTTCTCTCTCTCCCTCTCCTCTCTCTCTCCTCTCTCTCCCTCTTCTCTCTCTCTCTCTCCTCTCTCTCCCTCTTCTCTCTCTCCCTCTTCTCTCTCTCCCTCTTCTCTCTCTCCCTCTTCTCTCTCTCCCTCTTCTCTCTCTCCCTCTTCTCTCTAAAGCTGTGTTCACACCGAGATATTTATTTTTCTCTCTGTCGCTTGATTCAACTCTTTGGAATCGCTCTGTCGCTGTGTTTAAATCGCTCATCAACAGGCACATGAATTGACGGACATGTGGGGGCTATAACGTTACGCAATGTCATGATGTTTGTCCACTACGAGCCACCGTCATTGTTTACAAGCTAAAGCCTATCAGCGTGCTCCTAATGCGAGCTCCATACCGGTAGTACAGACTTCACTTCATGTCAGCTGTCAGTCTGTCAATGTGGTTTGTTGCTACACAATAAACCAGCGGTTTGTTCCAAGCCAGTGTGATCCTTGACTCGCTCTCACACGGCAGCCAATCAGCGTTGAACAGCGAGCGACTGATGCCAGCGTATTTTCGCTCGAGTTGAGATATTTCATCTCGGGCGACGAGCGTATTTTCCTCCCTATCGCTCTGTCTCTTTGTATGTAAACTCGATGCCAGCGAAAAACTTTAATAGGTCGGTGTGAACGCAGCTTTACTCTCTTCTCTCTCTCTCTCATCTCTCTCTCCCCTCTCGCTCCCTCTTCTCTCTCCTCCCCTCTTCTCTCTACCTCTTCTCACTCTCCCTCTCCTCTCTCCCTCTTCTCTCTCTCCTCCTCTCTCCTCTCTCCTCCTCTCTCTCTCTCTCCCTCTCCTCTCTCCTCTCTCTCCCTCTCCTCTCTCTTCCTCTTCCCAAAGCAAAATCTACTCACCTTCTCTTCCCATTTTAAAAGTCATGTCTGTCCTCAGTGTGTGTGTGTGTGTGTGCTCTATTGTGCGCGCACACACACACACACACACAAATACACACACACACACACACACGTGCGCACGCACACACATGCACACACAGTGAGTGTTAGGGTGGATAGTAGGCTATTCGTTTTGTTTACTAATACCACTATTGGACGGACACACACACACACACACACACACACACACACACACGCACACACACACACACACACACACACGCACAGTGAACAATGTCAACACATTTATTAGAAAACAGGTTTGTAAACAGATAAAACCGTGTTTATGTAACATGTAACTCTGGGAAACGGTTCTAGAAAACATCAAAATGTTCAGCTTGGAACGATGAGATGAATCAAATACCAAATATAACAAAGATCAAAAGAAAGATATTTGAACCTGTACAGAGTGAAGCATCATGTCAGCAGCTGTGTTTGGTCACAGTGTGTTTCTCTCTCACTCCTCCTCTATCTAACACAGAGACACTGAGCCACCATAATACAGACAGAACCCAGGGTACAGAGGTTCAGTGAAGGTGCAGTTGAACGTGTGGAGATGAATCAGTTTGTCAGAGGAAACGTTGTAGAAGGACAGAGAGCCAGCAGGCCAGTCAAGATACACTGCGACTCTGTTAGAGTGAGAGGAGGAGGGAGGAGGTATGTCTGTGTCTCTGTTATTGTGCCAGGCTCTGTAACTGTTATCATCGCAGTACAGACTCCAGGACTTTTCATTATATCCAAGCTCACAGTCATGACCCCCTCCTCTCCTGCTGATTCCTCTGTAAGTCACTCCTATATAAACCTGTCCTTCCCTCTTCACCTCCCAATAACAGCGAGCAGTCAGACCATCTCTACACAGCAGCTGAGGCAGGGAGTCAAATCTCTTTGGGTGATCAGGATATGGCTGCTCCTCTCCCCACACCACCGTCACCTTTCTGTTGTCTTCAGACAGGAGGAGGTATCTCTGTGCTGTGTTTGGATCCAGTGTGAGTTCACAGGCATCTGATGAGAGAACAAGACTCAATACAACAGCAGCTTCTCATCTAACACACCTGTTGTGTTGATTATTATTCTATTAATAACTTCACTCTTTATGATTCAACTGTTTCATTTTTGTGGCTCATTTTTTATTCATTTATTGATTTAAATCAAAATAAAAGCGAAACCAACCTCAAGAAGGTAACAAATGCGTTGGCGTCTGCGTAGTGCAGTGGTAGAATCCCTGCCTACCAACATGGGGGTTGCAGGTTCGAGCCCCCATGTAACTTTACAGGCACATTTGGCCGTGTCTGCGGGTGGGAAGCCAGATTAAGATTAAGGGCAGTTTTGTATCTATTCTTTTTTTATTGAGGGAGAGACAGAAGAGGAGCTGTGAATGTGTGTGTGTGTGTGTGTGTGTGAGTGTGAGTGTGTCTGTCTGTCTGTGTGTGTGCATGTCTGTGTGTGTGTATGTGCGCATGCTCGTGCGAGTGTGTGCGTGTGTGTGTCTGTGTGTGTGTCTGCTCTGTATGTGTGCGCGTGTGTGCATGTCTGTGTGTGTGTATGTGCGCATGCGCGTGCATGTGTGTGTGTGTGTGTGTGCGTGTGCGAGTGCGTGTCTGTGTGTGTGTCTGCTCTGTATGTGTGCGCGTGTGTGCATGTCTGTGTGTGTATGTGCGCATGCACGAGCGCATGTATGTGTGTGTGTGTGCTAGGGGTGGGAATCGCGGAGTAACTCACGATACGATACGGTCACGATACCTGGCCCTCGATAACGATATTATCACGATACAGCGATTCTACGATAAGCGATATATTCAGGGTACAAATTTAACCTACGATACATCACGATATCTGTGTAACTGAAGAGAAAAAAATACCCCTAAAAGGCAAGAAGCAGCTATTATGTATTTATTAGCAGAATTGACATGAACTCACTCAGAGTTCACTCACTCACTCATACCATTATTGATACCACGGAGGAAAAGTTACACATTAAGAGTCTTTTTAAATTATTATTAAAACAAGAGAACAATGGCATATATTCACAATATATTTTTAAGTTGTCTTAAGTAGTTAGTGGGGGGTGGGGATGTTCCAGCTTTCATGTTTCATGGAGGCTCCCTCAAGCTGAGCTGCTGCCCCCAGTATGCTCAGAGTGTAGCCCAAGACAGCCCAAACAGCAGCTCTGCATGTCCACCATTCACTTCTAAATATCACAGTGTCTGCTATTTGTTACTGCCATCAGTGTGCCTCTTAGCCTAAAGTTGACCAACCCCAATGAATCCATTCCAAATGAATCATCATTAGGCTCTGGACGCTCTGCTATCCCCACTGATTCACTTACGTACAGACTGGTTGCTGTCTGTGTCAATCATCGAGTAGCAAAGCAGGACAACTTCGACAATTCTGCACCAAAGAAGTTAAATCGATAAGAACTGACGACTGAGTTGTTCCCCTCAGTGGTTCCACTGCAACATCAAGGCGGGAGCGCTGTTGTAAAAAACAACAAAACAGGCTTCGTCTGTTGCCTTCAATACTCTTTGTCTGCTACATCCGGGTACCTCCACCGGCAATGTGTTTCACGTTCAATGTAGCTGCAATCTACAAGCAGGGTTCATGTATCAACACATTTCAAAGCCTAAATGTTAGTGGAAAGAGCGTCACTCCAACTGGTTAACAAGTGAAACATTTGGTCACTCACACTGTTGGTGAAGTGGTTACAGCAGCAGTAGTGGGATTAGCTCATGTAGCTAACAGCTGCTGTGTGTGTGTGTGTGTGTGTGTGTGTGTGTGTGTGTGTGTGTCTGCTCTGTATGTGTGCGTGTGTGTGCGTGTCTCTGTGTGTGTATGTGTGTGTGTGTGTGTCTGCTCTGTATGTGTGTGTGTGTGTGCGTGTCTCTGTGTGTGTGTGTGTGTGTGTGTGTGTGTGTCTGCTCTGTATGTGTGCGTGTGTGTGCGTGTCTCTGTGTGTGTATGTGTGTGTGTGTGTGTGTCTGCTCTGTATGTGTGCGTGTGTGTGCGTGTCTCTGTGTGTGTGTGTGTGTGTGTGTGTGTGTGTGTGTGTGTGTGTCTGCTCTGTATGTGTGCGTGTGTGTGCGTGTCTCTGTGTGTGTATGTGCGCTAGGGTTGGCACGATGGACGATGGCATCGACCATCGTGATTGGCCGACCCCCCATCGACCTCTGAGCCTTCTACATCGGATCATCGTGATTAATTATCTGTTAGAAATAAATGTGTGCTGTTTTAAGAAACTTCACGTTCTTTCCTGTTTTCAACACAAAGTGAGTACAAGTCTTCAACTGTGAATTTAACTCGCCTGTTTCCAAAGTGAAAGTTGGAATCGCTCCATATAGATACAGCAGCTGCGTTTCTCCAGCCATTTCTCCTAAACTCCCTCTCATTACATTAGGTTCAAAAGCCCACGCGAATCTAACGTTATATCAGCCAGTAATTCAGTCGGTTTTCTGCCAGCTAGTTAAATTCAACACACACACGTTGTTGGTGAGGATCTGTAACAACGTTAACGTTATTTGTTTTGCACCGTTCAAATTGCTGGTAGTGACAGCCACTGCCCACTTCAGTCGCCTGGCTCTGTGCTGTAGCACAGAGCAGAGGCTATCAAAGCCCGCTGGTATCATGTAGAGCTCAGGCTCAGCTGTCCTGTTGTTAACGTGAACGCATTGCAGCGGCTAGCCACATGACATTACAGCAACGCAGCGACTTAATAAATCATTAATTATTCCCCCAACCCCCAACCCCAATGATGATGCCATCATTCAAAACGATGTTTCACTGTAAAACAATCAAGATGGGTATTTTGATGACATCGCACAACCCTAATGTGCGCACGTGCGTGTGTGTCTATGTGTGTGTGTGTGCGTCTGTGTGTGTCTATGTGTGTGTGTGTGTGTGTGTGTGTGTGTGTGTGTGAGAGAGAATGTGTGTGTGCGTCTGTGTGTGTCTATGTGTGTGTGTGTGTGTGTGTGTGTGTGTGTGTGTGTGTGTGTGTGTGTGTGTGTGTGGGTGTGTGTGGGTGTGTGTCAGAACATGTGAGCAGGGATGGGTGAAATCTGTCTGGAGTGATGGAGCGGCTCCACTCCACTCACATGCTCTGTGTGTGTGTGGTTTGATCCAGAGCAGAGAGTCCCGACATCTCCTGGATTAAGCAGCACTGTCGAGTTGCAGCAAAATAGACAGTTTGTGTTGTACTCTGAAAGGGTTTTCCCCCCTTGAATCAAATTGTACATTATCAGCTTTATTTTAGCATGCAAAAGTAGCGCGAGACCCATTCCTGGCTAATGAGTCTCACATTTTGGTCCTCCGCTGACGCCACTCATGACGCCACTGACGCAAAACCCAGGCTTTTCCACACCTCTGATTCACCTAACGTTAACCCTACAACCCTGAAATACACGTTACCAAACGTTCTTTTAGAAGGCTGGCAACGCTAGGCTGTCAACAAAGTAAAATGTCACCATGTCTGTAAATTACTGCTTGCAGTTGCACTCAGAGCATGTATGTGTGTGTGTGACAAATTAGACCTACCTGTGTGCCTTGAAAATAAGGTGGTTCAAAATGAAGTGGCTATTAATGCAACCTTTTTCTTCTCATGTTTTTTATTAAGGGTAATTAAAATTATCAATAATTATCGATATCGACTGATATGAAAGATGTTATATCAATATACTTTTTAACTATATCGCCCAGCCCTACTCATGATATAATATACAGTCTCTAGAAGTGTATGAATAAACTTTTCCCATGTTCTAGTGTAAAAAAAAAGGAAAAAGGAAAAGAAAAAACAAAACAAAAATCGCAATAAATCGTAATATCGAATCGCAATAATTGTAGAATCCCAATACTTAAGAATCGCAATACTTAAGAATCGCAATATATATCGAATCGGCACCCAAATATCGTGATAGTATCGAATCGGGAGATAAGTGAATCGGCACAGCCCTAGTTGACAGATGAATCGTAGAATCGTTTATGTTTAAATTTCTGTTGACATTCAGATTTTAAAGCACTTTAAAGTAAAAAAGGGACTTGATATTTATCTGACTGCTTGTATTAATTGATGAAATGTGCAGTAATAGTACAGAAAATTGAGGATGTGATACGTGGAGCTGCAATACTTTGAGCTGTATCAAGATGCATCGTGGAATCAAATCGAATCATTGACAGATGAATCGTAATCGAATCGTGAGGCCAGTGAAGATTCACAGGTCTAGTGCGCATGTGTGTGTGCCTGTGTCTGTGTGTGTGTGTGTGTGTGTGTGTGCATGTGTGTGTGTGCGTGTGTCTATGTGTGTGCATGTGTGTGTGTGTGTGCCTGTGTCTGTGTGTGTGTGTGTGTGTGTGCATGCATGTGTGTGTGTGTGTGTGTGTGTGTGTGTGTGTGTGTGTGTGTGTGTGTGTGCGTGTGTGTCTATGTGTGCGCATGTGTGTGTGCCTGTGTCTGTGTGTCTGTATGCGTATTAGGGATGCACGATATATCGGCAATCATATCGGTATCGGCCGATGTTAGTCATTTTTTAACATATCGGTATCGGTCCGATGTTGCAATGTTAATATCGGTTATCGGTATCAGCCAAATCCTTCACATTGAGATGAAATAATGCAGTAAATCTATGATTTATGGGCTTTTACAAATGTTTTTGAAATAAAGAAATGTATAACTTTTTCAAATTCAGTGTTTACATGTGTTTTTCAGTATGTACAAAATTTTATTATCATAGAAATGTGTTTTTATACAGATCATATCGACATCGGTAAATATCGGTTATCGGCCATAACAGCAATCTTAATATCGGTTATCGGCATCGGCCAAAATTTTCATATCGGTGCATCCCTAATGCGTATGTGTGTGTGCCTGTGTGTGTGTGTGTGCATGTGTGTATATGTGTGCGCATGTCTGTGTGCCCGCCTCTGTGTGTGTGTGTGTGTGTGTCTCTACAGGGCTCGACATTAACTTTTAAAAGTGGTTGCCGGAGTGGCAACCTGGCAGGAGCTTTTGGTTGCCCGACTAAAAATATGGTTGCCATTTTTGGTCGCCTTATATTTTGAGTAATAAAGATACTATGCAGTCATAAGGAGGAACAAAGCACCACCTTCCCCCATCACCCTGGGTGACTCCCCAGTCAACACTGTGGAGTTCTGGGGACCATCATCAGCCAGGACCTAAAATGGGAGCTGAACATCAGAGCTCTCACCAAGAAGGCACAGCAGAGGATGTACTTTGTGCAGCAGCTGAAGAAATTCAAAATGCCAAAGGCCACGATGGTGCACTTCTACACCTCCATCGTTGAGTCCATCCTCACCTCCTCCATCACTGTCTGGTATGCTGCTGCCACTCTCAAAGACACTAACAGACTTCAACGCATCATCCGCTGCGATGAGAAGATAATCGGATGCAACCTGCCATCCCTCCAGGACCTGCATGCAGCCAGGACACTGAAGCAGTCTCGCAAGATCATGGCTGACCCCTCCCACCCTGGACACCAACTCTTTAAGACACTCCTCCATGGCAAGAGACTGAGGTCTGCCAAGACCAGAACCACCCGCTACAAGACCAGCTTCTTCCTAACCGCCATCAGCCTCACCAACAAGGCCCGGAAACCCCTTCCACCAAGGACCTCACTAACAACCCCCCCCCCCCCCCCCTTCACACACACACACACACACACACACACACACACACACACACACACACACACACACACACACACACACACACACACACACACACACACTCACTACCTCCTCCTAAACTCAACTGAACCCCCCCCCCCCATAAAACTGGAACTCCCTGCACATTGAATGCCTATTTAACTTAGCCTGTACATTTCAATGTAAACTCTTATTTAACTCCGACTGTAAATTCATGTAAATCCACTGCCTATTTAACGTCTATTTAACTCAGTCTGTAAATCTCATGTAAATCCAACGTAAATTCATATTTATCATCCACAGAACACTTCACCACTCATGTACATATTGTATATATTTACTCTATTTGATTGCACTTGCAACTTTGTGATTGTCTTTAGTTATCTTCCTACTTCTTATCTCTGTATATTGATGTGACTGCTACGCTGCATACAGACACTAAGACAAATTCCTCCTATGTAACTTGCATACTGTGGCAATAAAAGTGATTCTGATTGTGATTCTGATAAGCCGGCTTAATAATGACGATGTGACAGAAAAGTAGAATAGTCTATAGTATATAGTATAATAGTCTATAGTATATAGTATAATAGTCTATAGTATATAGTATAATAGTCTATAGTATATAGTATAATAGTCTATAGTATATAGTATAATAGTCTATAGTATATAGTATAATAGTCTATAGTATATAGTATAATAGTCTATAGTATATAGTATAATAGTCTATAGTAGTGATGCGCGGGTCACCCAGAACCCGCCGGGTCCCGCGGGCTGGGCCGCCCCGCAGGCGGGCTGGGTTGGCAAATTATGAAAATATCGCGGGTGCGGGCGGGGCAGGCTCAGAACGTGACAAAGCAACATTATTAAATTATTTAGAGCAATGAAACACGCAGAGTAATTAACCTTAAAGACGTTAACTCTCTCTCGCATGTAGGTACACACAATCAGACAGACTCCTGCTGCACTCTCTATAGCCTACATGGAGTAAAGAAACGCTTCAATGAGGTAGCCTATGTGCTCTCAAAACAAACATTTTGGAAGGATTATTCGCTGTAATTATTATTTGAAGTGTCCATATAATGCCACCGCAGATTTTCTGTTGTGGACTCGACTGTGATCTATTTGTCAACTTTACTGCAACGTGAGTAGGCTGTGAACAATTGAGTGCGCATGAGGTAATTAAAAGAAATCAGACAGCGAGTCTGGCCGTATCTGCAAGCCGTGTGCGCACCTGCTGCACTACTACGTTTTTAGCCTACTACTGCAACATGGCCAATTGAGAGCGCATGAGGTAATTAAAAGAAATGGGGAAGAATAAGAACTGTTTCTGTAGCCTGCCAGTGCCTAGTGCCTACCTCTATACCTGCTACCTCCATTTGAAACACTGCGCGGTCACGCCATCTGCACTTTGGGGAAGCGTAGTCGCGCTATCTGAAGACCATGGATTAATTGAAGAAAGACCGACATGAAAGCAGCAGCGCAACTCATCCAGAGCAGGCCTAGGCTGCAACAACTGTTGTCGCGCAGGGCAGCATGTGAGTGTCTGTGTGTGTGTGTGTGTGTGAGAGAGAGAGAGAGAGGGGGGACAGAGACACAGTCGTTATTAGCTGCTTTGCACACCTTGGAAGCTCTGCTGTGCTCCTCCTGCGTCCGGAGACATATTACATTAAATTGGCCGTTGCGGGCTGCTGGGTTGGGCTGGGTTCGGAATTTTCAGATATTTAACGGGGCGGGCGGGGCGGGCTGGCTCCGATGACGGGTTGGGTTGGGGCGGGCCTTAAAAAAACCTGACCCGCGCATCACTAGTCTATAGTATATAGTATAATAGTCTATAGTATATAGTATAATAGTATATAGTATAATAGGCCTATTCAGTGCGCGCACCGGGTGTAGTAGTAATAATTGTAGAGACCTCAGAAATATAGGTAAATGAGAAACGTGATAACAGTGTTTTCTTATGGGAAATGTGATTAGAGTGTTTTTATTCCAGTATGGGTGAATTTAATGAGAAACTACATTCACCGTGATGCTTGTTTTCTTGTGAATGTTCATTTTCCTATTTGCGCCAAGTTCTTATTGTTTGTTGAGTGACATGTTGCTAAGCTAATCGGGGATCGCGCTGCTGTGCTCTAATGCCAGGATCAGACTACACGATATTTTTTGTCGTTCACGATGTCACCATGTCAGACGAGGCCACCATACTGCCATAAATTCGTGACATGTCTTGGTCGGGAGACTGGCCATACTACAAGTGTATTCTCGCTTGACACCGACAGAGCGTCGTATGCCACCGTCATCACGTCGTCAGCTGTCGTCAGCGAGTTCACAGGTCGTCGGGGAGGCGGACCTGTGAACGAAATCTCCCAGCATGCTTTGAGGCCACTACATTGACAAGAAATAGCAACCAAATCAGCCTAAATAGGCTAAAGTGGTAGATAGAAATAATGTTTATGTTAGCACAACATGCAATTGTAGAAGATTTCAATATTGGGCAAAATCAAACATTGAAATCCAAACACAACCCTATGTGAAACATGTATGTAATCCAGGTGCTATATATATCCCTTGCAGAATTAACGTTATTTGGATGAGTGACAGGCTCTACTGTGATGCACTGTGATGTCCGCTCCAGCCTCCAACTTACTTCATGTGCACACCCACTATTTTCTTGCCAGCTGCTGCGAGACGAGAAGGAAGAGAAACGAACATGCAGCCGACTCTGCTGAGCTCAAAGCTCATGTTATTTGTAGTGAGCAATGCCCATTGCCCAGGCGTTTAAACGCAAATTAAAACACCCTGGCCTTTATCTCTTTTATTCTTTTGAGCGGAGCGGTGAGTGCGAGCGGGTGAAATCTGTATCGAGCGGGGAGCGGTCTCCCCAGGACCTGATACCTGTCTTCCGGGGTGTCACACTAGGCGAAACCATGTCCAAAAGACTGACATGCCAGTCTTTTCGTCAGGGCGTCGTGAGGCGTCCTAGACGTCCCGACTGGTCCCGACGCTGGTCTTTGATTATGTCACACTACAAGAGGTGAAGACGGCCGATCGTCGTCCCCGACGGTCATATTCGGGCCCGACGCTGAAAATCTGTCGCGCACGACCAAATCGGTCTAATATCGGGCCGAATTCGTGTAGTCTGAACCAGGCATAAGCCAATGAAAAATGACTGGGGTGGGGCTAGGAGGAATCCGGAAAGCATACTAGGCAGTCTGGTCAGAGAGAGACACATGTGAAGACGTTTGGGAACTGAGCTGCGTGCAGTATAAAACAAAGTTTAATGTTTGGAGATAATATTTGTTGACTGAAATACGTCAAGGTATTGGCACAAATATTACTGTGCAGTCGAGACTCGTGTGCGTGTCGCAGTCCGAAACTCTTTTCTACAGTTTGAAGTGAAGTGAAGCCAAGCCGAGCCGTTTTGTTGTTTTCATGACTAAAGTGATAACGTGCAAGTCTCGTAACTTACTATCAAGACGGACGTTTCTGCTCGAAATGGTAAATGGCCTGCATTTATATAGCGCTTTACAATCAGTAGATAGTCTACATTCACCCATTCATACACCAATGGCGGCAGGCTGCCACGCAGGGTGCCTACACACCATCGGGAGCAAGGAGGGTTAAGTGTCTTGCCCAAGGACACAACGACGGCAGCTGGGAGGGAGCGGGGATCGAACCGCCAACCCTTGCGTCATTGGCCGACCCGCTCTACCTCCTGAGCTAAAGCCGCCCCTCTTTTCGAACCCGCGTGAGGGACAGTCAGCTTAAATAACGCCGCAAAATCGCGAGAAGAGGATTAACGTGGCTGGATCGTCTACATATTTTCGCCTACATATTTTCTTTGGGGTATTTTTGCACTATAAGGTAAATTAACACAAGGTACATTTGGAACTTTTATCTTATTATTGGGTAAACTTGAAACGTTTATTGTTATTTTAAGATTCCTGGTATTGTGAATTTTGTGTTTATTTTGTGTTAAACCAATACAACACAATCTAAATACATTTATATTATTCCTTTTTATCTTGTTGTCCTGAACAATTTATTATTATTAGGTTTACACTTACATACTGCTACACACATACTTACTTTTATTTCTGGGGAATACACATTTAGCTCATAGAGTTGAGTAATTCCACAGTGGAGGCACCGCGCTATTATTCATTTATTCAAGCCTGTAGCCTGTACTACGAAGCTAGTTTAATGCCTTATCCGAGTAAGTTTGAGTTTAAACCTGGTTTAGCCGTACTACAAAGCAAGTTAACTTTCAATCACCATGGCAACTGACGCTGCAAAGCTAACCTGGTCGCGACCAGGTTAGCTTCAGAGGATAAGATCAAAATCCATGAGAGACCCATATAATCGGCTCTCTGGAGTCACTCACCATTCATAAGATCGCCATATGAAAAATAGATTGCAGTCAACTGAGAATAGAACAAGCAAAACATTCGTGGCTCTGTAGGCTACATAATTAAATTAAGCCTACTTACCACTTTATGTCTTAACAGCTCAACGATGCGTGGAGAAATATGATCACTATTAATCACCGCGGCGCATATCATGAACGGACCCTCAAATGGAGTGAGGGTGATATTCTCCTACATGCCAGAAAAGCCTAATATAGATATGGGATAAATATGGGATAGCCCCAATACTAAATATGCAGGCTATTCTTGCATCTTTCAGTTGGAACTGTGTCCTGTAGGCTGTATGCCAATATATGAGCAAAAATAGGCTAGTTTTTATCAATGATAACTATGCCCGCATCGTCTCAATTCAGTTCAGCAGTTTTCTCTTTTATAGTAGGCTATTAGGCTTTATACTAGGCTATTTTATATATGAATTATTCGATCAGTGCAACCACACACATGAGTGATAGAGATCATTATTCATTGAGCATGCGTTTCTAAATCTATGGTCTAAATAGGCTTACAGATTGTGGAAATGTATAGACTGAGATTACACATTTACATTTGTTGCTGCTGTATCAATGCAGCTGTATCAGACAGAAATCGCTGATCAAAGTAAATCAAATGACTGATGTGAATACAAGCTGCTGCTTTAGACAGCCCTTCAGCAGACTATCCAACGCGGATTTTCATTCTGACATTAAATCGTGGATACATTAAATATCCGCTAAAACTCTGATCATGCACTGCGCTTTCATTGAACGAGGAAATGGGTGTGGAAATGGGTGTGGGCGTGGATCAACTCAGCTGTTCATAATGTGATTGGCTAGCGCACCTCTTTCGCGTGTACGCGCGCCTGTGCACGAGCGAAAAACGTGCGCGTGCACAGGCAGATCCCAGATAAAGCCAGCTTCAGTTATCCAGTAGAAAACCAGCGTCGTAGTATCCTTAAACTAGATAGCTTTGATCCTGTTCAGTTAAACCAGATCAAAGTGACAGATCGCGGGTCTGTTAAGATAGCTTTGTAGTACAGGGTACTGAACTGACTCTTACTGATAAATAGGAGATCTAGCCAGCTCAACACCAACAGCTAGAAACTCAGGATCCTGTTATTGAAATGATATACTTAGGCCAGTATAACATCCAGCTCATTCTAGATACTGCTGTGTATGTGACTCTGCTGGTCAGAGCCTACAGGGGGCAAGAGGAGGTTACATAATGATAATAATAATAATAATACATTTGTGTAATTTCGTTTTCTAAACAAATCTTAGTTATTTTTTGTTTTTATAATGCATTTGCACTGAAAGGATTTGTTTAATTAATATTTGTGAACTTTCATTTTCATATATTTTTTAGCAGTTATTGTTCATATTGTGCTTAATTTATTAATTAAACGCGTTATTGATAATGAAGTAGCCTATGCCTCTCATTCATGTTCATACTATGATGACAGTGGTTTGGGGCCCCCACTCGAAGATTTTGCATGGGGCCCCAAACATTGAGATATATATGAATGATACTGTATCTCTTTTTATGTCGATGGCCCCAAAAGGCCCAGAAGCGGCCTTGGCCCGCCCGCTCTGTCCCCGCCGCAATCCCTCTCTCTCCAACCCGATCTCATGGGCTGCGTACAGTATGTATGACACGCGGGTGTTTTCTCGTGGAATACTTTCCGCGTGCAGTTCAGACGCACTTCGCCTCGTTACATTCATACATAGTTTACGAGTAGGTGTGTTTCCCCTGACACGGTTGTCCTCTTTTTCTCAAATGCCATTGTTTTTTCGTGCAAGCGATTCATCTGGTTATTTGTCAGTCGAATCATCTTTCTTGCTCGTTCATTTGTGATGTTGACACCACACCAGGTTAATGTTAGTTGGGGCTTTCACACAGCCAGACAACTTCTATCTGTTTGGCCATATCAAACGTGTGCTTGCAGCTGAGCCGGTGTGCGCGCAGCGTCTGACCTGAGTAAACACACCGCACGTGTCTACTGGGTTCCTTCTGGTAATTAGCAACATCGTTCCCATTGTAACAGCAATAAAATGTCAGCGTGTCACTCAAGTATTAAAAAATATTTATTTGGTGCATATTTTGCTGTTTGCTGCTGTGCTTATTTTTTACATGTTAAAACGTGGTTGCCACTATGGCAACCAAAGGCCAAGAAATGGTTGTCAATTTTTTGGGTTGCCCGGAACTGGGCATCCGTTAATGTCGAGCCCTGCTCTATGTGTGCGCATGTGTGTGTGTCTATGTGTGCGCATGTGTGTGTGCCTGTGTCTGTGTGTGTGTTTATGTGTGCGCATGTGTGTGTGTCTGTGTCTGTGCGTGTGTGTCTATGTGTGGGCATGTGTGTGTGCGTGTGTGTCTAGGTGTGTGTGTGTGTGTGTGTGTGTGTGTGTGCGCGCGCACACAGACGTGTGTGTGTGTGTGTGTGTGTGTGTGTGTGTGTGTGTGTGTGTGTGTGTGTGTGTGTGTGCGTGTGTGTGTGCGTGCGTGTGTGTGTGTGTGTGTGTTGGAACAGAATCTCCTGATGCATAATTGTCTCAATCAATGGGCTAGAGTGAGATGGTTTGTCTTTTCTATGATCTTATTCCTTATGGTTTGAATAATGTCTTGTGTGAAGCACTGTGTGTGTGTGTGTGTGTGTGTGTGTGTGTGTGTGTGTGTGTGTGTGTGTGTGTGTGTGTGTGTGTGTGTGTGTGTGTGTGTGTGTGTGTGTGTGTTAGGGTTTCATATTTTTCCCGAAAATGAGCCATACCGGGAAACGGGAAATTAAGACCTCTTTCCCGGGAATCCTGGGAAATTTGTCGTGTATCTTTTTTTTTATAGTAGGAGAAATATAAGGAGAAATATACCTATGATGAATGTATTATTTGGTGCCATTAATATTAATTAACTAAGGCAAAACATCACAATTTAACTAACTTTTTAGGCTGTTTTTAGTAGGCTGCACCTATATAGGTATTAGGCTATATAGTGCCGTTAGAGTTGATATAATTCACCAATCGCCTGGATTAACGTATGAATAAATCCTGTAGTAGCCTAGGCTAAATATTTTCTTAGAGAGTTGTGGAAACTGCCGTGGAAGGAATGGAGCCGTAAACGCGTCGATCAGCCTGTTTTCACGCTCTTTTACGCACAACATCAATGCTGTCTGATACCTGTCAACGTGTGCTTTTATATGGGCTGCTGCGCTGCGCTCTGGCGGCTGCACTGCTCGTCTTCCAGCCGTGCCCAGACATCTCCATACCGCATACCGGAGCACGGCTGTATCAGACTATCTCCACCCCTCTGTGCACGGACATCGCCTACAACCAGACCATCATGCCCAGTGCCCAACCTGGGGCACACGAACCGAGGACGCACGGCTGGGCTGATTGTCGTTTTCACCGCTGGTGAAGTTTGCACGGTGCTCAATCTCCGTCTCGTAGGCTACTGCATTAACGGTCATGGCACAATCCCCTCAAGCAAGTCAGAAGTGTAGAAAAGAAAAGAAACATCGTGGACTTTGTGTTTATTAGGCTATGTTGTGCAATAAGCTTTCAGTGTGTTCCACCGGCGCACAGCGCACAAAGGCACATGGCCAAAACACGCCGAAATAAAATCAGAAATTAATTCCACTCTGCAAAGGATATCAAATTTCAAATGACTGGCTGTAGCATTGTTGTCAGAGAAGATGGTATTAAAATCTGCCTGCAATACCTTGTTATTTGGTGCTATATAAATAGAAAATTGATTGATTGTTGGTTGATTGATTCACTTTGATGTCTCTGAAATGCCTATAGACCTTATTCGATTGACGTCACTCACGTACTGGCACGCCCACCGCCGCCATATTGTTGACATAATGCAGCAGCTCTCAAAGTTACAGCCTATGTGAGAGCAGCGTTTATAGGAAGTTAGCCGCTGTTAGCGTTACCTGTATCGTTCCAATTGTGTTCGGATGGTGACCTGCGTTAGGCATGGCTGTAGTAATGACAGCAATAAAGTCCCCGTGGTTTGTTTCTATCTCTACCGTCCACAGACGTGAAGGGAGCGACACTGAGGATCCGTTAGCAGCACAGGAGAGGTGTGGATAGTTAGTTGAGACAGGTGAAACTTTCTGACAGCTCCTCACAGCAAAGTCTGTTCACCTCGTTCTTTTGTTTATTTATTACAGGCATTAACGGCTGCCGTCGGCAGCATACAAATAACAAGTGTGGGGTTTTTATTGGTGTCATTAGCATCACTATTTTGTAATGGAACAGAAACGACAATAAGGCTGTTACTAGTTGTCAGCTGCAGCGCTGTGTGCGCGCAGGACGGTATGTCAACAATATGGTGCTGTCCAGGGTTAGAGAATAAGGTCTATACATGTACATCGTGATCATTTAATGACTTTACAATGCTTACAGTAGCCTAATATATTACATGTTCTTTTAAAACATAGGCTACATCATTTAAGAAAGTAAACTGTCGGCATATTTATATTCTATTTCTATATAGTGTGTGTGTGTGTGTGTGTGTGTGTGTGTGTGTGTGTGTGTGTGTGTGTGTGCAGGAAACTGCTGTTGGTTTTAAACAGAGTTCAATGTGAAACCACGCCCTCTTTGACCTCTAACTGCTCCTTCATACTTTAACACTCCATTTAAACTTTCAACGAGTCAGCACTTTTAGGACTTTATCAGCTTAACTCAGCTTTAATTTATCGTTTGTACTATTTGAGAAATCACAGTTTATGTTTGATGCTTTTTTCAGCCTTTATAATGGGACCAGCCTTGAGTGTGTCTCACATAGCAGGCTGGACTTTAGACTAAATCCACACAAAACTGTGACAGTTCACACAACTTTAACACAACATACATATATTATACATCAAACTCTTGAGCTACTTCTGCTCTCACTCACAAAGTCTAAATATAAGTGATGTGATGGATAGTTTTTGAGATATTAACGTTTGTTTGGCACAACTCATACTAGTTAACTGAGTTCACTAAGTGCTGTTTTTGTTGTTGTGATGTCATGCTGATTCGTCCTATATAAATAAAGTTATTTATTTATTATTATTAGTAGTAGTTGTAATATTATATTACTATTTGAGGGTTTTTTAAATAAGTGGGTTTTTAATTTCTTTATGAAGTTATAAACCTGAGAGAGAGACATAGACAAAACAGAGAGAGAGAGAGAGAGAGAGAGAGAGAGAGAGAGAGAGAGAGAGAGAGAGAGAGAGAGAGAGAGAGAGAGAGAGAGAGAGGTGTAGATTGTGGTAAGAAGTGGTCTCAGCTCATCTAAACACAGTTGTTTGTGCTCATCTGTACGATGGCAGTGTGTCAGGATTTTCCATGGACACACCTACTTTTCAGAGCAGCACGCCCACGGGCGCGTTTGGGAGCACAAAGCTGCTTGCTATCTTCCCGGCACCGGGCGCACGGCCTGCAGGTGTGCAGGTGGACGATAGGAAAGAGAGCCAGCACAGACGCAAACGCTACCGCAGATGCCTTCTGCACCGGTGTACGCTATAGGGCCCCAACGCTTTAACGAAACATGTCCTCCTAACACTAAACTAGACCGAACTCATAATCCATTCATCAAATCCCACCAAAAGTAAGACATGTTGAGCAGTGTTGCTGGAACACACCCAAACTACCACTAGTGGGTGCTAAAAATGCAAAAAGTTCATATCTTATCTAGGGCTCGGTGTCGTTCTTCGATACCAATTTTTAGAAAAATCCATTTTAACAAAAATAAAACTGCATTACACATTGACAGTTATGATACAAATCTTTAGTTTTTTTTTTCAAGTTTTACAGCAGAAAAAAAACCTACTGTATTTAACATAACTTTAAGTTGTCTAAACTTGTTGCTGTCCCTACAAAAAAATATTGGAGTACTACAAAGGAAATAAATGTAAAACAAATAAATCAGTGCAATAGTTTTCAGTGCAAAACGGAGAGTTGCAAATCAGTGTTTAATATTCACTGATGCAACAGAACGCTATTCTTGTCCAAACTGATGAGACAGCTCCACTTCATGCATGGAAGACAAAAGTTGAGCATTGACTAGCCTATCAATATAGCCTTAATGGCACAAAGTGAATCCCATTTATATTCAACAAACTATCATGACATCAGCGTTTGTTAACGAGTTGCTAAAAATACATAATGGGCGATAACTGCCCGCTTGCATATAACGTTAACACTAATTAATTGAACATCTAACGCTAGCGTTGCAGATCAGTGTTTAATGCTCACTGCTGCAACAGAACGTCATTCTTGTCAAAACTGACGAGACAGCTCCACTTCATGCATGGAAGACAATAGTTGAGCATTGACTAACCTATCAATATAGCCTTAATAGGGGTTGACCGATATGGGTTTTTCATGGCCGATACCGATACCGATTATCGCGAGTCAAGCAGACCGATAACCGATATTTTGGAACCGATATATATTTGCAGTAAAATTGAAAATCTTGGTGTCAAATTTTTGAATAACACGACCCATTGTAAAAATGCATTTTCTTCAGTTTATCCAACTGCAATATATAGCAATACAACAAAGGACCACTACACCCTAGGACCTGGAGTATTGTTTGCTGCATCAGAGAGAACGTGAATTGGGAATATTGTATTAAATCTGATGATGTGCAGTTGAAAACATCGAGATTGAAATTCTGAAGAAATATGTTGCCAGAGACTGGCTGAGGGCTTTTTGTCCTCTAGTATGTTTTGTTTCTTCCCGTTTACCATGTTCCCTCCTGCCAACTGTACTGTATGTGAGAGAATTTGGCTTGACCTGAAAAAGCAATTTTTTTATATGACTGTCAAAATGTTTATTTTATTGTTGATCTGTGAAACCGGTTGGACATCAAAACAAAGGTGCGGAATGTTTGTCAAAACGTGAAATTAGACAGCACGAAATGCAAAATGCATTTTCTTCAGTTTATCCAACTGCAATATTAATTGAAAATAGTCACACTATTAACATTAAGCAAAGTGGTGTGTGTGTGTGTGTGTGTGTGTGTGTGTGTGTGTGTGTGTGTGTGTGTGTGTGTATGTGTGTGTATATTATCAAGATAAAGCTGTGGACTTATACTTTTAACAAACTAACACCGACTCACTACAGTAACAAAATAATAGAGGGTTTCCCTCCGCTTACACCTGACACTAACCTCACCCCCAGGCTCTCTAAGGAGAATACTGAAACAAACATGTTCATCCGTGCATCCGCCGACGTAATGTCTCATCCTCGTTTATTCGGTTCCTTGTTTCATTGCAAACAGAGTACGCTGACGAAATGTCTCATCCTAGTTTATTCGGTTCCTTGTTTCATTCCAAACAGAGTACGCTGACGTAATGTCTCATCCTCGTTTATTCGGTTCCTTGTTCCAAACAGAGGCAGAGAACAGAAAAAAAGTCCGTTCTGCAGCTTGCCCAGACATGCCAATGTATTTTTCGGACACGCAGCGCGACTGGATCAATAAAACAGCTTCGCTACTGACAACCATGGCCATTTGATTAAAAAAGAGCGACGCTACACCGTGGACACGCTATGGAATTAAAAACTAGTGCCCCAATGCAGCGGTGGTGATAAGTTTGAGTTGAACTTGCACAGCACTGCAGGCACCAACGTTACTCAAAGATATATTATGCTATCAGTACACAAATAATCTCTGTTATCTTGTTATCGTTATCACTGCAACAAAGTGCATGCGCGCATTTTCAATTAAACTGCTTCATCTCTCTCACATAGACCTATCTCCATGCTCCACTTTGCACTGTGCGAGGCAGCGCTTCATACGAATCGCTCATAAGATCGTGGTGTTTTTGCAATGTCAGCGTAGGTAATTATTATGTATATTAACTTTATTACAACTTTGGCATGGCAATATCTGCTGCTTTACCTTTAACACTGTGACTGTCACAGTCACAGCCAACTCGAGTCCGCTGCATTGGCACAGGCAGGCAAGAGCTCAGACGGGCCGACGAGCCTCCCTCTGTGCAGGCTAAAGAGCACTGAGGTGTCAGATTTCATCTCTGAGCAGCCCTCTGATAGGCGTGATATGTAACCAATCAGATAGCGCTGTGGGCGGGACATTGCTCCAGATCACACAGAGGGAACTACTGTATAAGAGGCTTCTTCCAGGTGCAGCAGTCGCAAATTAGCGCATTTTTTAATTAAATTATTATATCGGCAAACAGCCAATGAAAATGCCGATACAGATAATCGGCAAAATGCTGAATATCGGCCATAATAATCGGCCAAACCGATAATCGGTCGACCCCTAAGCCTTAATGGCACAAAGTGAATCGCATTTACATTCAACAAACTATCATGACATCAGCATTTGTTAACGAGTTGCTAAAAATACACAATGCCCGCTTGCGCATAACGTTACCGCGCCAATTAATTAAACGATCTAATGCTAGCTACAACTCACAGCCAGACTGTCAGACTGAGGGATCTGATAACCGCTAACATCAACAGCAACTTGCGGTAAGCTGACCCACCTCTCGATTATTTCTCTTGTCTGTGGAAACCAGTCCCAGCTCCACTTGTCTCCGCACCGCACGCTGCCTGCCTCACAACAAACACACACCGGCTAAAGTGGGCGTAACTTTCCCTGCATGCTTCTACATGACAGCCAATCACCAGCCGTATTAGAGCGTGGTGTGCAAGCATGTCGCATGCTTATAGGCTCAATGACGCTGTTTTGTTTTGGTATCGAAAATTGGTATCGATTGACAAGGGAGGCTTCGATACCCCTTAGTATCGATGCTTTCATTTCGGTGCCAAGTAAGTATCGAAACTCGATACCAAGCCCTATAATCTTATCTGTATTTCTCTATCTCTATATGTGTCTATATACCTACAGTATAGTAATGTTTTGTCTCTCTGTCTGTCTTTTCAAATTGTGCCTGGACGCCTCAATTGCCGCTTGCAGCTATATTTTTTAACTTGAACTGTTCTCTCTTAGAAAGTCCCTCAGGAGGGTTAGGGTTATATATACGCTTATAAGTCATAATGGTTATAGGCTCACAGCTGCTTTCACATTAAGTCTCTTAGAAAGTCCCTCAGGAGGGTTAGGGTTATATATGCTTATAAGTCATAATGGTTATAGACTCACAGCTGCTTTCACATTAAGTCTCTTAGAAAGTCCCTCAAGAGGGAGCTATTGTCCACGGTCGTTCATACAACTAAAATTAGGCGGTCACACCAAGTCAGTTTCCTTGTAAGTGAAAACATACCTTGGTGAATAAAATAACTCTGATTCTGATTAAAGACCTGACATTGAAGTTAGTTTGTTAATGAATCAAACTAAATACACACTTACATCTCCTCAGACCTGGTTCCAGCCTCTGAATTCCACCATGGTCCACACTGGAGGAATAAACAAAGTCAGATGAGCAGATTTCTCCTCTTCTCACTGAGACAGAGAAGATGTGTGTAACTCTCAGCCTTCTAGCAGGCGTTGTCTCTCAATACCTTAGAGTCTCCAGTCTCCAGTGTGGATCCTCCAGTCCATCAGAGAGGACCTTCACTGAGGCTCCTGGACGATTGTAGCTCAGGTCCAGCTCTCTCAGATGGGAGGGGTTGGAGCTCAGAGCTGAGGCCAGAGAAGCACAGCCTTCCTCTGAGAGCAGACAGCCTGACAGCCTACACACACACAGACACACAGACACACACACACACACACACACACACACACACACACACACACACACACACACACACACACACACACACACACAGACACACACACACACACACACACACACACACACACGGTTTCATTATATATGGAGGTATAGATCATTGATTGTAAAAAGATTGCCGCCCTGGCGGTCAATCCCAGTATAGGTCACAAGTCCCGCCTCCGCCATGTTAGTGGGTGGGAAATGAGCCAAACTAAACAATCAACGTACACATCAGATATTATTTCCCAAAGGTGGTTTCTATCATTTTAGATCATTCTTATCAAGATTCAAGATTCAAGATTCAATAGTTTTATTGCCATATCAACCAAAATTGATTGGAATTTGTCTTGGCATGCTCAACAGACAAAACAATCACAGTAACAGACCATGAGAGACAGACAATACAACTACACATCTGCTGCAATGTATAAAAAGTAGGAACATGCAATCAAAAACAACTGCAAAATGCAAAACAGTATGCAATACAGTGTACAGTGCAAGGTAGGCACAGGCGGCTAGTGCAACAAAAAAAGTGCACAATGCATTAAAGTGTCTGGTGCATTAAAAGACCAGGGAGTAAAATTAAGTTGGGGTGGTGAACTGAACTGAGGAGGAGTTAAGGGCCCTCACTGCTTCAGGGTACGAGCTGTTACGCAGACGAGTGGTTCGGCATTTGATGCTGCGTACCCTTCTTCCCGAAGGAAGGGGGGCAAAGAGAGCATTGGCTGGATGGGAGGGGTCCCTTATTATCTTCAGCCCTAGCTTCAGTATGCGCTCGTTATAAATATCGCATAATCTCGGCAAATCCTTACCTACAATCTTCGATGCCGTTTTCACGACCCTGTTCAGCTCTTCTCTGTCTTCAGCTGAACAGTTACCAAACCAAACTGTGATAGAGAATGTGAGCACACTCTCTATCATAGCTCGGTAGAAGTGACACATCCCTATCTTTGAGACTTTGAATTTCCTGAGTTGCCTCAGGAAGAACAAACGTTGGTGGGCTTTCTTTACGATAAGGCTCACATTGACGTTCCATTTAAGAGAAGAGGAGATCGTGGTCCCCAGGAATTTGAAACTTTCCACCTTCTCAACAGCCTGATCATTTATGATTAAAGGCTGGAGTTCAGCTTTATTTTTGCGGAAATCCACAATCATCTCCTTGGTTTTGGAGATGTTGAGGGTTAAGTTGTTCTGGGCACACCACTCGACAAGTGAAGAGACTTCTGCTCTGTAAGCTGTTTCATCATTACAGGAGATCAGACCTGTCACGGTGGTGTCATCTGCAAATTTAAATATTTTGACTAAGTCGGAAAGCGAGATGCAGTCGTTGGTATAAAATAAATAAAGTAAAGAGGACAAAACACAACCCTGGGGAGCACCCATGCTAATGGGCAGTGGCTTGGATAGCCTGTCATTGACTCTGACCACTTGTGACCTGTTGGTCAGAAAGTCAAATATCCAATCACACATGGACTTGTTAACGCCCATCTGAAGGAGTTTATCGCACAGCCTAGCTGGAATTATATTATTAAAAGCAGAACTAAAATCAATAAACAAAATGCGTGCATAAGTAGAATTGGCCTCAAGGTGCTGCAGGATGGAATGGATACAGAGGGATACAGCATCCTCTACAGACCTCTTCTTCCTATATGCAAATTGAAATGAATCAAGTGTCACATTAGACAGATACTTGGCTACTAGCTTTTCAAATACCTTCATAATTACAGAAGTCAAAGCCACAGGTCTGTAATCGTTTAAACAGCTAACATTTGTTTTCTTTGGTACAGGAACAATTATAGCTGATTTAAAACAAGCAGGGACTTTACACGCATTAAGGGACAAATTAAAGATGTCAGTAAAAACCAGAGATAATTCGTCTGTGCACCACTTAATAGTGGCTGCAGAAACCAGGTCGGGACCAGCTGCCTTTCTAGAGTTCTGACGTTTTAGCAGATTCCTAACTTCATGTTCCTCTATCAGGAACGGAGGATCTAGAGGCACAGTAGAGCTGGAGAAGCTAGAGTCAGCCATAGGCTGAGCCTCAAATCTACAATAGAACTCATTCATGCTAATCATGTTCAAGTGGTCATGTTTCTGATCAGTTTGTTTTTAAGTAGTTATTTGACGATATTCAAAGGGATGATTGACAGCTGTGGCAGCCAGTCTCAAGCCGTCACTGGCTTCTCCCTTCATCGCAGCCTTGTGTATGCGTGTTGGGGAATAGTAAGTTGCATAACGTTATGGCCAGACGGGTTCTGCTTGATGTGTGATCATCAGCTAACGTTAGCTGTTAGCTATTGAAGCATTGACTATAATGCAGGGGTGGGCAACATTTTGTTTTCTCCAGAGGGCCATACTGGTTTACATAAAGTAAGCTTAGGGCCACACAATGGACATCATACCTGCCAACATGATTTTCATGGGAGTCTATTTTTAACCCTCTCTCCCGCTGTGATTGGTCATTTCTCCTGTTAATCCCCTGATATAATATAATAGTGATACAAATCAAATGGCTGTATAGCAGATGAGATTTATTCACATAACTCTGCCTTTTATTGAGTTTTGGGGGGTTGTTTTGTTTTCTGTTGAGGACATTGGGGGCCAGATTGAGATGGCCCAGGGGCCGGGTCTGGCCCTGGTGCCGCATTTTGCCCATGTGTGCTATAATGTCACACAAGAGTCACACAAACAAACACTGGAGGTTTTATTTGGGGTAAAGCATGAGGAGAGTTTTTATAATGGATATCTCAGAGAAGTGCTTTGACTGTGGGGATGTTGTTCACAAGCTCCTCTCCTCGTAGCTGTTATAAGGATATACAGAAGAGACCAGGCAGCCTGACTAACATTAGTTAGAGCCCCAGACTGAGAGGCAGACCTGGGCTGCCCAGTAAACCCTATGTAACCTACATAGGGTGGCCATTTCCATAACACCAAAAAGGAGGACACGTTACAACTCACGATATGATACTATCACGATACGTTGCCCACGATAATGATGGTATCACAATATGGCGATTCTGCCATACTCGATACATTGCAAGATTTATTTACCATACATCACAATACCTGTGCAACTGAATTAGAAAAAATACCCTTGAAAAGGCTAAATGCAGGAACTATGTAATAGTCTGCTATGTTATTACAGGAACTTTGTAATTCCATAGACTCCCAACCGCCCGCTGTATGCTGTCTCTCTCCTGTAGCCCTGCCTACTCATGGGTGGCACTGTTGGATTCTAGGTGAAAAAATACATTATAGTCCTTTAGAGCCATCGCGATCTGACCTTCTGTTTCCCAGAAAATGTCAACATTTCTCTGATTGGATAGTGGGAGGTGGACTATATGTCCGCCCTGCATGCAGGGCTACTGGAGAGAGACAGAGTACAGCGGGGGGTTTGGAGTTAGTTACTGACCAAACACTCTATTTCAGTGATTGCTGTCAGAATATAGAGCCATTTAACATTTAGGCTATTTTAACACAAAAACATCGCTGAATGGACCTTTAAACAATGTTAATGTTGCCTTGTAATCTGCAAGTGGTTTTCTTAGCAGTTGGGTTTGGGTTTGGCCATGGTGAGGTGTAGCAGCACCTGGTGGAGATCTGCACTCTACTGAGTGCACTTTTCTACTTTTGTTTTACTTGTGTTTATGCCTACAAAGCAAATGTTACTTTGTACTTGTGTTCTCCCCTGGAAGTGATTTTGGTATAGATGGGCCATTGTATTTAAGCAAGCAGTATTCTACCATAAGTGTGACCTGTATGCTCAATATATACAGTATATAGGGAGCCAATATTTTGCTCATCATTGTAGAGCCACAGAACAGAAAAGAAGATATTAATGACATTAGAGTGAGTGAGTGTTTTTGAACATTTTCAGCACATTTTAACAACCATAATAATAATACTGATAACTGTGATATACCATTCAGCCTAAAAATAGCCAGATATGATCTCTATTAAATAAGTTTTTTTGGGTCTTAAATTATGGTTGTTGAGGTCTTAAAAAGTCTTAAAAAGCATTAAATTTGACTTTGGAAATAGTGCAAGAACCCTGAATGTGATGTGTGTAGTTCTGCCTCTTCATTTTGCCCTCAAAATGCACCTGATCCATTTTACTTTACGATGTACTTCTGTGTGTGTGTGTGTGTGTGTGTGTGTGTGTGTGCATGTGTGTGCGTCTGCGTGTGCGTGTGCGCGTGCGCGCGCGCGTGTGTGTGTGTGTGTGGGGGGGGGGGACGTCCCAAGCGGGTCCGAGGTCAGCCACATTCTCATTGGGGGCTGAGCACTCTACTGAGTGCACTTTTCTAGTTTTGTTTTACTTGTGTTTATGCCTACAAAGCAAATGTTACTTTGTACTTGTGTCCGAGTTAAGGTATCTATAAAATATAATTTGCTGTACAAAACACCCTTAAATTTTGTGCTTATGTTTAACCTAAAATGTTTAACCTTATGAAGAAGATTTAAGGGTGTTTTGTGCAGTCCATTCTATTTTATGGACACTTAACTCGGACCCTAATGGAAATCTTAACATAAGGAGCTTTGTGCAACTGGGCCCTGATCCTAAAATCGCCCCTGGTGTTCCGACATGTCTTCAGTCCTACTCCCCACGTGGGCTACCTCGCCAAAGGGCCTTTCTGTGTGGAGTTTGCATGTTCTCGCCGTGCTCCACTGGGGTTCTTCCATATATAAGCCTCACTAAAAAGATGCACAAGATCGTCGTCTGACTGGCAGCAGTTGGAAGAAGTTGGTCCCCGGGTGCTTCACTGAAGCTGCTCACTGCTCCATGAAGGAACGAGGGATGAGCCAGGATGGGTCAAACGGGGAGGACAAATTGCACAGTGCCTCCAAAAAAGTGTGTGTGTGTGTGTGTGTGTGTGTGTGTGTGTGTGTGTGTGTGTGTGTGTGTGTGTGTGTGTGTGTGTGTGTGTGAGAGACAGGGTTTGTCCGTCCGGTTTAATAAAGTACATTTAGTAGCGACGGTCCACTGATGATAAATCTTGGCCGCCGCTCCTTCAAAATAATATGAAATGTCCTTAAAAATGTCATGAAGTCACAATGACATGGCTCTGCAGTAGGGCTGCACGATATTGGAAAAAACTGACATTGCGATATTCCCTGCCCCTGCGATATATATTGCGATATGAAAAAATACAGATTTTCACCAGATTACCAGAATAGCTCTATTTTAAAGAAAAGAATACTTCTAGAATGATTGGGATGATTTTGTAGAGGAGTCCATCTGATTTTGGAGGGGAAATTAGGTATTTTAATGTTTCTCAACCACTGGGCTGTCGCCTATACTGTAGGCCTCAGAGCGTCATCTATCAGGGTGCATACACATTTTGACCAATGGATTTCCATGACTTAGGCTACATACATGAAAAAGTGAGTAAGTTATGACATTCTACTTTAAAATGTCACTAGCCTACACTTCACTTAGTGTAATGCAGCCTTTAAAACCAGGGAAAGACAACATGTATGCTGTATCACCATATTACCATATCCAACATCTAAGACCATATAGTCTCATATCACAATATTGATATACAATTGATATATTGCCCACCCCTAATATTGAGTGCCAGAATCTACCTCCCAATGATGCTATTTGCAGAAAAACATTAGATTTCATTGATTATAATCACTGCTTTCAACTTCTTTCGTTCTTCTAACGTTTCAATAAATCAACAATGAAACACCCCTGCCACTTTACACACTTGGTCTGACCCCCCGGAAACCCCCTCCAGAAACGACCAAGTGGTACACTCCGCATCTGCGGAGTTCCGGTTTTTGAGCGCAAGGCTGGCAGTACAGAGAGACGAGGATTCACATGCAGCCGACCGGTGACAAACAATTCATTCGTGAAAAGTAATAAATATACATTTAATTGCCCAGATATGTCTCTTCTCTTTTTATTTTCACTGACATGTTTTGTGTAAATAAGTCGCTATGTATGATTAACTCTACCGTAACGTTACTGCTATCATGTGATGCAACATCAGAGACTTGAAGGGGAGAGACAGCCACAGTGATAACACGGACAACTTCTCAGTAATCAGCCTTCGTGTCATAAGTTGCGGTCTTGCTTTTTGGTGTTTCAAGAGTAAATATCTCCACTCCACGGACATGTTGAGTTACAGCAGCCAGCCTGCTGTATGCGAGTGCGCTGCAAACTGTGGACAAGTCCGCCTCCGCAACCACATCGTTTACAGACGGGCTACTGTCTGTCAGCAACGCAACATAAGCAAAAGATAATTCAATTTAGGTCTCTGTGCATGTTTGTTGTGTTGAAGCTAAGCACTAAATGAGTGAGTACAGTAGCGGGGCGTCTCTCTCCTTTGAGAGAGCCTGCATTTCACTCAGTAGGCTACCCCTAAAGTGAGAGTTTATCAAGCAACATGACGAGTTAATTTGCTTTTGACATCGCACGTCCTGCGATGTGACTATCGCGCATGCGCACATCGCAATGTCGATGTGTAAACGATATATCGTGCAGCCCTACTCTGCAGAGAGCTTTTATTTTGACTGAGATACATGTGTGGAAGCAACAATACTCATAGGTGGAAAACAGCAACAGTTGTATGTTTTGGAGGAACTGACAATGATCAAGAACATGCGGTCGTCACGCACGGCTAAAATAGAAACCACTTAGCGGATGGAGAAGCTTTTCACTACAGTCTGCCACACTGTAGTGAGCAGTCATGCTCACAAGAACGGAGTAGACGCAGGATCTCAATATATTCAATATATATCACTGATGTGACATCAAAGTAAGTTTACGTTCAGAACTACTCTCATACATTAGTGTTTAGACCCAAAACATGACTGACAGTGTTATCTCATTTGTGTGTGTGTGTGTGTGTGTGTGTGTGTGTGTGTGTGGGGGGGGGGGGGGGGGGGAGAGAGGGAAAGAGGGAGAGAGTGTCACTCAACAATGTCTTGCAAATACATTTTTTTTGTGAATGCCATATTTGATGAGCTGTGGGAGCCGTGTCAAATCACATGAGGAAAGCTGTGAATGGATCTTACCTGAGAGTCTCCAGTCTGCAGTGTGGACTCTGCAGTCCAGCAGAGACCAGCTTCACCCCGGAATCGTGAAGCTCGTTGTCACTTAGGTCCAGCTCTCTCAGACTGCAGGACTGGGAGCTGAGAAGTGAGGCCAGAGCTTCACAGCTTCTCTCTGACAGCTGACAGCCACTCAGTCTGCATGAGAATTAGTGATGGAGACAAACAACTTTAAAATGTTTTCCATTTAGTACTCGCGTCACATTTTGATAAAGCGCTTTTTGTTTTTGCCAGTATAGGTGGTGCTATGTAGCCTGACTCCACCAGACGGGGGCGGCATTGTTCCACAAATTCACAATCCACCTCAGTCTGGCCCTGGCCTCAGAGATGCATTCAAACCGGCCGCCACACAGGCGCACCAATCAGCGTGAGCTAGGGGCGGGCTTTAGGCGAGACCGGGTGTGACGCCACCGAGAGGCGCCTCTGCGTTTGTAGTTCTTTCACTATTCAACATGGCGGCGGCTACCGAGGCTAGCTCCAGTGTGCTAGTCAAACATTCTATTCAAAACAATAAGCTAACATAAACGTTAAACACTTGATCTTACAGTGAGTACGAAACCGTAACTGTATTGCTGTAATGTTATCAACTATGAATGTTAGTAAACAAGACATTGTTGTAGAATTTGGGGAGATATCCCAGCCTAGCGGTCTGAAGGCTAACTTATTAGCTGTAAGGCTGTAATGGCTAACGGCTAGCCATTCACGCAAGTCACACAAACACAAAGCCCTTCTCACTCTCACCACAGCCCAGTAAACATGCAATCTGTTAAACCATCATTTTTGTTCCAAATCGAAATAAATCATAACGTTAATCAAAATGCCACTGAATTATTAGCTAATCAACACAGAACTGCAAAGATCAGTGTGATGTATTGTCCCTTTACTGCTAGCTGAAGTGTATTCTGCTGATTGGAATGTTGGCTGCTGTTTAATAAACCACGTTAACTCACGTTGGTGTCCGAGTGACATATTATGTTATACAGGCGAGATTAAAGATCTCAGGATACAATACAACAATCAGTTTATCTGATATTTTCCCCCGCTTGCATAAATTATACTGTGAAGTGTGAATATAGCTCTAGCATATAGTAGTCCTATATGTCTGATATTTTGGAGCTGTTATTCGAGAAATTGGTTTATCGATAGAACATACCGGTAGCTTAAGATTTTGCACTTGTACTTTAGATAGGGGGTAAACAAACGTCATGGGAGCCAATACTAGGAATACGGTATATCAACAAGGAACCATTCTTAAAGTTAGAGATTATATCCAAATACATGCTGCATGGTGTAACCAGGGTGTTTTTCCTCTTCTCTGTTGACGTCCTCTGGGCTCCAGGCAGCTCCCTTTCGCAGATTCATCTGACAACATCTTTATGCATTTACATCGTCTTATCATTTGACCCAATCGTCTCAAGACCAGCAGATTATGTAACAACAACACCACACACGGCCGTCATTTCTCCGTTTAGTTTATTATTACAAAAGTAAGCAAATAACATTCTCCAGTCATGCGTAAATATCTACCATTCCACTGACACATATGCTAAAATTCACCAGTTAAATAGTAGCGTTAAATCATTATATTGTATCAAAGCATTTGGTTGTTGCCATGATCATAAAGGCTAGAGAGCGTTGCGTCTCCATGACGTTAGCCGCCCAGGGTGCGTGCCACTCGGTGTCATATCGTGTCATCAGTTCCCTGAAGAAACGAACAACGATATGTGTTATGAATGAATCGCTGTTAACGTTAACATTAATCATCAATCATCAGACGTAGCACCCCAACCTCCAAATGTTGCTATCGTTAGCGTAACATCAGTTAATCCAATCAGTTACATTTAACGTGCAAAATGGCCTACCTGCACTTCATCCTCAGTCAGACATCTGCAGTAATTCTTCTTTATTTTGGCAAATTGAATAGTCAATGGTTGCACCCAATATTCACCTTACAAAAACAGCAAAAAATCTGCGACCTCCATGCTAACTATTAGCAATTGTAGTCCTAGCTGATCAGGCGCTGCTACGTCATGAAGGGAAGTCGATCTGATTGGTTGGCGCTGGCAAGCCCAGACGGTGACAGACAGACGGTCCATCCAATCACCTGCCTAGTAGCTTGAAAAAAGTGACCGCCCTCTTCAGCAATGTAGCTTGGCCGAATCCAGATGGATGTTGTTTGTGAAACAGATATTTGAAGCAAACTCATCGATCTGGCAGCGTCAGGTTAGGTGCTATGCCGAATAGCACAAAATTAGTAGGGCTGACCCAAAAAAATCAACGCTTCAAAGCTAGAATCATTGCCATGGTAATCGACCCTCAAATCAGCAATCAACGCTTTGTTGTTATTGTTTTTTTTCCCCTCCTCTCCTCTCTCTTTCTCTCTCCATAATATTCTAACGTGGAGTGTAGCTTTGTGAGACAGTCTCTAGTTTCTAGTAGGAACTCACACTGGCACGCGCCGTGAGAACAAACAAATGCACCCAACAGCCAGTAGCCACAACTGACGTTGAGCTGTGGTCTGCAGAGCTGTTGTAAACATGAATCTTCGTACACTTCTTTTCTAACCCAGTGTGAGTAACGTTACAAGTGTTCAAGTGAATTCAAGTCCTTTAATTTGTTTATAATGTTATGAATTAGCAGCAGTCACAGATACTAACGTGAACGTGACGTTCGATCTGTCTATCACATGGATTTGTTATTACTGACTGGTAGTGAAACTGAAGTTGGCTGCGTCCATCACATGGATGTACATACAGCCAGAGTGCACGTCACATTAGGATTATCAACACGTGGAACGTGTTGTTATTATGATGTTAAATTCACAACATTTCATGGCAAACTGGACTTTTTATTTTTGTGTGACTCACCACCCCCCAAGCCCCCCCCCCCCCAAAAAAAAATACCGGCGTAGAAGCTTTGATTATGATTGATTTTATCTCCGCGAAGCGTCAACGCTCTAATAGCTTTTGCACACCAAGTCCGTATTTTCGTCCAAAATTGACGCATGGAAAAAAAAGAATACGACCTCATTTGTGTCAAGCATCATTGACACACCAAGTCCGACAATTACATCCGTCATTTAAGTTTTCGGCCGAGGTTCGATTTTTTGCATTTTTCGCATCAGTCAATAGATTTTTGCGAGCTGGGACCCGTCTGTGTTTTCAGATGACGGATAAAAAAACACGCATATGAAAACAATCGGACTGTGTGTGCAAAGACCTTAACTATGGTATTTGGGACAGCCCTACAAATTAGGTAATAGACTGCCAAGTTCCCAGCAGCCCACTCCCCAAGTTTGAAGTCGATCTGAATAACGGCTCTTGAGATAAACCACATTTTGTGTTGCCAATAGGTGGTGCTATGCCAAATTGCACAAGATTTCGGCACTGCACTCCATCAGGTCCCCCTAAGCGCCATCCCCAAGTATGGTACATTATTAATACAATTTACAATTTAGTTTAATTCAATTAAAGTACTGTATTCTCATGATGCACCATGGATTTCTTACCACCATGACTAGATGCAGCTCATTGGCTATTGTTGTCATTAAATTATCAATAATGATTAACTTAGTCATCTGTTTTTTGCCTAACATTATGTATGATGTCATGATTGGTGGTTGTGATTGTGAACGTTCACGTTCACGTCACTATGATCACATTTTAATACAGTTAATATATCCAGTTTTATTGTCACCTACAAAGCTTTACTGGAGGCGTTGACCACTGGCAGCAGCCTCAGAAGAGCCTCCTCTGAAGCAGAGTATTTCTTCAGGTCAAACACATCCAGCTTCTCTTCTGATGACAGTAAGATGAAGACCAGAGCCGACCACTGAGCAGGGGAGAGTGTGTCTGTTGAGAGACTGCCTGATCTCATGTGCTGTTGGATCTCCTCCACTAGAGAATGATCATTCAGCTCATTCAGACAGTGGAACAGATTGATGCTTCTCTCTGCAGACGGTTCCTTCCTGATCTTCTCCTTGATGTACTGGACTATTTTCTGATTGGTCTGTGAGCTACTGGCTGCCTGTTTCAGGATATTCTTTAGGAGCTTCTGATTGGTCTCCAGTGAAAGTCCCAGGAGGAAGCGGAGGAACAAGTCCAGGTGTCCATTTGGACTCTGTAAGGCCTGGTCAATAGCAATCCTGTAGACTTTTGTGGCAGATGTTTTGCTGACCAACATCCTCAGATTTTTGACATTCAGTCGTGGCTTAGGCATTACGTTTGTGTTGCTGTTGTTGAGTGACAGGACCACATGAACAGCAGCCATAAACTCCTGCATGCTCAGATGGACAAAGCTGAACATCTTGGAGCTGTCCTTTGGCCCATCCTCCTCTTTGAAGATCTCTGTGAACACACCCGAGTACACTGAGGCTTCATTGAAGTCAATGCCACTCTTTTTTAGGTCCTCCTCATAGAAGATCAAGTTGCCTTGTTCCAGCTGCTGAAAAGCCAGTTTTGCAAGTGACTGAATCCAGCCTTTACCATCATACTTCTTTTCCGTCTGATCGATCTGAAACAACAAGAATTTGATGTACATCTCAGTCAGGGTCTTTGGCAGGTCTCTGTCACTGGTTTTCAACAGAGCCTTCAGAACTAGAGCAGTGATCCAGCAGAAGACTGGGATATGGCACATTGTGTGGAGGATTCGTGAAGTCTTGATGTGGGAGATGATGCTGCTGGCCTCCTCATTTGTGCATATCTTCGTGAAGTACTCCTCTTTCTGTTGGTCGGTGAAGCCTCTCACCTCTGTCACCATGTCAACAAAGTCTCCAGGGATCTGACTGGCTGCTGCAGGTCGTGTGGTCATCAAGAGGCGAGCAGCGGGAAGCAGTTTGCCCTTTATGAGGGCTGTCAGCAGCACATCCACTCTGATTGGCTCTGTCACATCAATAGAGCGCTTTTCATTGGCTTTGAAGTCTAGTTGAAGGCGGCTCTCATCCAGACCATCCAACACGAACAGGAGCTTGAAGTTACTCTTGTCATATCTGGTGTTTGGTGACTCCTGCAGTTCTTTGAAGATGTAATTCAGAGCCTCCTTGTTGATGACTTTGGTTGCCCAGATACATTCGTGAATTAGTTCTGCCAAACTAAAACTCTTTCCCTTCCATAAATTCAGCTGGCGGAAGGTGAAGGGGAATATGAGATGGACATCTTGATTGGTTCTTCCTTCACTCCAGTCCAGGATGAACTTGGCCACAAGGAACGTTTTGCCGATTCCTGCAATCCCAGTGGTCAACACTGTTCTTATGGGTCTGTCTTCTCCAGAAGGGTGTTTGAAGATGTCACTGAGTTTGATGGATTTCTCTGTGCCTGCTATCATTCTTGATGTCATCTCAATCTGCCGTATCTCATGCTGCCTGTGTATGTCCCATCCATATGTGATGTAGAGCCATGTGTAGATATCAACCAGATGTTGCTGATCCTTCTTCTCTAACCATCCTACTTGTACCCACTTAAATAGGTCCTTCAAGTGAGGTTGGAGTTCTTGTTGGTACCATGTGATGAGTTGTGGAGGCTTTGTTGTTTTCACCAGCAAATCTGTGTAGAACAAAGTAACATCCATGAAATCTAAACTGCAACTAAAAGTAAAGGCTATTTGACAGGTAGCATATTAACACATTGACTGCCAGCCGTTTTTTTTTGCTGTAGGTAGCTTCTGCCAAGCCGTTTTTTAAGGATTCTGGCTCATTTTACAAGAGCCGAGGATTCTTTTCTGCTTGGAGTTTGTGAACATACAATATCTCAAAAGTACTAATAGAATGTGTACTTTCTCTGTCTAAAAGAGTTAGTTTGTAGAGTTAGTAGTTATGTAAGCATTAGCAATTGAATACAGCATGGTTTCAGCGTCAGAAAAAAGATTCAGAGATAAACGGCTTTTTGTGAAATTCGATAGAACAGTCACTTTAACCATTCATTTTTGGCATCAGTAAGACCTAAACAATAGTTTTGAACAGTAATTTCCTCCATAACAGCAGGAAACTCCCCTCTGCTCAACTCCTCCCTCCGTGGGCGTTCTTCTTGGCTGCAGCGCCGTGTCACAAGCACTTTCCTACCTGTGCAAATGCACTTTCTCATACTCTCGACCTCTCAAATAAATTTCTGAATAGAAATTAAATTACTCTAAATTAGAGCGAAAAAGAAACAAAAAAGAATGGGTTGAAAATCCCATTCTAAAAGCCTTTTATGGCTGTTTCCAATTTGGTGCTATTTTGCAAGGCAAAATCGCCTGCTGCACCACAAGCTTGTCACCGGTCTCACTGCCCCGCTGCCGCTGTGCGGCTGTGCCTGGCTGTGCCTGTCTGCGTGGCCGCTCCCCGAGGAAGCCCGGCTGGACTCGCCCGCCTCCCGGAGCCCTGGCCGAGAGCTCCGATGAAGCCCCTGCGACTCTGGTCATATTTACGCTGCGTGCCTCAAAGTGTGCTCCATCCGCAATCCACCAGGCAAGTTTGCAATCCCGCACCGCCAGCAATCAGCGCGAAAATGAAAGCGCCTCCGCCAATCCATTTTCATGAGAATGGAAATGGATCACACTGCTTTTTGCTTGCCTTCCTACTTCCTTGTCGCCACTTAGTGGGTCGGTGGAATGGGTTGTACACGTTGTACACGTCCAATACTTATATAAGATATGTAAAAGGGTTAGATGCACAACCCACCGTCAAAAAAAAAAAATCGATGCCAACGACGTGTTTACACGTTGTTGGCAGTCAACAGCTGGATTCTGAAAACGTGTATACACGTTGTTGGCAGTGAACGTGTTAAACAGATGGTTGTGAGCTTGTTTTTATTTTTTTATTTTTTATTTTTTTATTTTTTTACTGAAGGTTGGTGCTCTGGGAATAACAAACATGTTCTCACTGTCAACATCAATACAATGTTTTCCTGACTACATGCAGCCTTAGTGGAACAGGCAGGTTGTGATATCAGGCAGTATTCAGATATTGCATTACAAGTAGCCGCTAATTAGTTATGGGTTGCTTCCATTCACAATTTGTTTTAAACATCTATTTTCCAGGGAAGGTTTTTGATGTGTGTGATCTCCGCAGTGCACCTAATATCCGTTAAACGTGAAAACTGAAAATATTTTATTTTTATTTTCAAATATATTTTTTCTGAAAATAAACATTGTTGAAATACTGAATTACTTTATTTGATTTAACAGTCAGTTGTTGACTACATGCAGATGTTAATAGAACTATTAGGCTACTTCATATGGCACTGAACAGTCACAAAAGTTAGACGTTGCGATGTTACGGAGCCTTGCTTGAGGACATTTTCTCTAACTGGACCTCTTTGAATTTTAATTGAATACCCCTGCCTTAAAGGATGGCTTTACCGGTAATCAACCCACTTTGTATCATTAATAATCTTGGTAATATAAGCACATGCGCAGTGTTTACCTCTCTGTGTTTTTTGGAGATCTCCCATTTCCTCCTCTGCCAAAGTGCTCCGTTCTGACGCGTTACGCGACCAAATGGGCTTCCAAATGGTCTCCCAAATGGGCTTGTAAATTGGGTGGACAAACCCTGTTATAGGGCCTGCGCCACTGCGTGCACTGGCCAAAAACACCTATGATGCAGTTTATTTCATTCACTGGACGAGTGGACCTTGCCAGCATATAGAAAAGCATGTATGGATATAGGGGGTTAGCCTGGTGTTGTTGGGGTCACTGATGGGACAGACTAACTATTCATTAAACAGGGATTTTCATTTTTGACAGTAAGTAAACTACACTTCTATTTGCTGTACACTAAATTGTGTGATTATTTGATTCCTTGTGTACATTCTGAATGATTACAAGAGGCATGTTGAGATTTGTCCTGATGGACCAATGACAGCATCTAAAAGAGTGTCATACCTAGCAACAGAGTGGACCACACCTCCTCACTAAGATCAACGTTCTTGACCATTACTCTCTCAGAGGTGAGTCACTCTGAGAAGAACTTTCTTAAATCACTCATAAAATATAACTCCTTGCTAGGAAGTTTTAGGCCAAGTTAAGACTCAGTTAAGACCTTCCTCATTTTAACAGCCATACTGGCAGTCAGGAAGAGCCAGAGAAGAGCTTTACCTTCAGTCTGACTGCTGTCAGTGGGAAGCTGATGAAGAGGAGCAGACTGTGGCTGACTCGAGGAAGCTCTTTTGTTCTCTGAAGAAAGAGAGACAGAGGAGGCAGGGAGAGAGAGAGAGAGAGAGAGAGAGAGAGAGAGAGACAGAGAGAGAGAGACACAGAGAGAGAGGGAGAGAGATGCAACATAATAAGGACACTTGTGTTTTTGTATTGAGGAATGATAAAAGACTACATTATTTGATGGCTTCGGCTGGCGTCTTGCTTCACTATAGTAGCGGGTGCTGGGGATGATGGGTAGGCTAATGTAGCCTTCGCCTATTGTTCAAAACTGACAAAAAAAATCTCAGAATCAAAGGTGAAATAATTAAAATGGATGCCCATGTCATTAACCTATCCTGAATCCTATTGTTGAGTTATCAAAGACACGTTTGTGTTTTTGTGCTGAGAAATGTTAAAGATATGTTAAGATATAGAGTGTAGATGGTGGCCTCACAAGTGTTGGAAGTACTGAAGAGCTATTCAGCTTGCCAGAGAAGGGAATTAACTCTGTGCCATGGGTGGTCTCCCAACTACTGTACATAAAGACTGTCAAATTATACAGTTGTCCTAGAGAGCATACCACTCTCTTTTTTCCCAGATTTTTTTTATCCCATTTCATCCTCCATTAGTGCTAATTTTAATGTATTTATCCTGGTTGCTGCTCCACCCTCTGCCGATCTGGGGAGAGCCGAAACTGGCTCCATGCTTCCTCATGGAAGCATGGAGACATGGGCAGTAGCCAGCCGCTCCCACTGGATTTCTGATCATTACCGCCTGCTCCCACAACGTGTGTGTCATTGACCACCTGCAAGCCACGTTATTACCACCCGCTCCCGCCTGCTATATAGTGCTACCACTTCAGCGACCATGATATTGCATCTTTTGGTGAGGGGTTCCTATATGAAGGAAACCCCCAGGGGGCACGGGGAGAACATGCAAATGCCACAGAGAAAGGCCCTTTTGACGACCCGGGCGGTGGGCACTCGAGGACATGCGGACGGGCACGCACTCCTTCAGCGCTCACAGCGTCCCAGGTTGGAATCGAACCCAGCATACCACTCTCTGAACCAGCATCCAATGTGAAGTGTATGGACCTCACGTTCAATGATCTTCCCCTTGAGAGATTTCTCAATGGGAAGTGGAGTCCAACCACTTCCAGCTTAATGTCAGCCCCAAGTAGATGAGTGCACGGGACTGTTTTTTAAATCCCGCTCCTGCCCGCTCCCACTGGATTTCTGACCATTACCGCCTGCTCCCACAACGTGTGTGTCATTGACCGCCTGCAAGCCACGTTATTACCACCCGCTCTTCCGCCTGCTATAACAAAAGGCGGGGTCCCGCGGTACTTCATTGAACTGGACTCTCTTAAAAATCACATCATGTTTTCCTAATGTAGTGCTGTTTAAAGGCTGCTGCATTCAATTTAATCCCACCCGTAAAAAACATTTTTGCTTATAAGGCTCTAAAAATGTCACTGAAGGAGGTATCGATAGATTTCCTGCAAATATTGACATAATACAAAGTGTCTCAATCAAATATGTGCAGTGTCACATGTTTCATGTGAATTGTCACATGACCAGAGCTATTTAATACCTGTAAAGTACCTATGTTGTACCTATATATAGACATTATATTACTGTAAAGTACCTATGTTGTACCTTTATATAGACATTATATTATTGTAACCTTCTTGGTTGAGGTCCACCATAAGAAACCTCTCCTGTTTCTTCAGGATATCATAGAAGATATCTTTGGCTCTATCTCCACTGGCATGCAGAAAGTTACAGAGCTCTCTCATCTCCCGAGCAAAACAAGGAAGCCATTGAGAATTGGCTAGAAGAAAAATGTGGATCTAGCTGTCAAGGAAGTAAGTTGGAGTGTTCAACTTCCGTATATATGATCTTTGTGTGCAACACACGACCATGCACGCGACATAGGAGAACGCCAGGATTGGGGGGGTTTGCTTTCCCCTGTTTAGGGCGTGGTTTCTGAATGATGACGTGCTCCACAGTGTCTCTATAGTTCATAATACCCGCCTTCTCATGGGTCATATAATCTTATGTAGTTTATAAGGCTTTCAGGAGTTGTGACATCAAGTAAAAGAAACATACTGTATGAACTAAAGCGCAAATTATGCTCACGCGAAATCGCTGGCGCTAACTGCGCCGAGGGGGTCGCCGCTGCTGGGCGTCCTATCGGCGCAGCTCGGTGGAGGGGGCGTGCAGCTCCTCGAAAATGTGACTCCGCGGCATCAACGCGGACGTGACGTGACCAGCACGAGAGCTGTGATTGGCCGTTGCCTTGGCCCGCGCACATAAAGTACTTGTTGTGAGGAATGAGGAAATGCCATTTCCTTATTTAACAGTGCTTGTCCCTCATCTAGCAAAGCCTTCTGCAGGCTCACCGGAATAAGTTTTGAAATGGAGGGACAATAAAATGTCCCCCCACCGACATGATTGCAAGTTCTTGGTAAACGACACGATAACGTCATATGTAATGGACATAAGTGTACCACAAGCCACCTAGTGTTTTGGACGTGTACTGCAGCCAACGCGCCGAGTTATATTTATTTTTTTGTACTATCTATGTATTATTATCTGTACTATCTCCTTGGTTATAATATATATATCTTTTAGAAATATATATAAATAGATATTTTTTACATGGTGAGGTTCTCGATAAGCCCTTCTAGGGTTTCTTACCTCTCCAAGCACTGAAATGTTTTGTATTTTATTAATTTCCCCTCCAGGTGTAATACGCTTGGCATGTATTGTCTTTACAGTGCAAAAAATCAATAAATAAAAATAAAATTATGTTCGAGTATGCACAGTCTCGCTGTCGCCGCTAGTCGGCGGCAAGGCTCCAAGTCGAGGGTGCACAGAACCCTGTCAGCGCCTTAAATCGTTCATCATTTTAACACGTTCACTGCCAATGGCGAGTTGACTCGTCAAAAAAAATCCAACGGTTAACACATTCACTGCCAACAACGTGTAAACACGTTTTCAGAATCCAGCTGTTGACTGCCAACAACGTGTTTACACGTTTTTGGCATCGATTTTTTTTTTTTGACGGTGGGTTGTGCATCTAACCCTTTTACATCTCTTATATAATTATTGGAGCCACCGAACGTTTACAACCCATTCCACCGACCCACTAAGTGGCAACAGTGCTCTCCTGAGTCCTGACTAGAGGAAGGCAAGCATTTTTTTAACTTGTCACGCCATTCTCACCCCAGCCATTCTCATGAAAAATGGATGGGGGAAAACGCTTTCCTTTTCGCGCTGATTGCTGGCGATGCGGGATTGCAAATTTACATAATAGATTCAGCCGATCTACTATGATCGGGTGATAGATTACAGGTGGAGGAACACACTTTGAAACACGCAGCATAAATATGACCAGAATCGCAAAAGCTTCTCTCAACCAAAACTCCAAACGAGCGAGTCCATCCCGACTTCCTCAAACAGCGGCCGTGCAGACAGGCACAGGAGAGCAGCAAAGCACTGACTGGTGACAAGCTTGTCCGCCCACGGAGGGAGGAGTTGAAGCAACTCGAGAGGGAGGGAGAGAGAGAGAGAGAGAGAGAGAGAGAGAGAGGGAGGGAGAGCGAGAGGGAGGGAGAGAGAGAGAGAGAGCGAGAGGGGGAGGGAGAGAGAGAGAGAGAGAGCCAAAAATGAATGGTTAAAGTGACTGTTCCATCCAATTTCACAAAAAGCCGTTTATCTCTGAATATTCTTTCTGACGCTAAAACCATGCTGTATTCAACTGCTAATGCTTACATAACTACTAACTCTACAAACTAACTCTTTTAGACAGAGAAAGTACACATTCTATTAGTACTTTTGAGATATTGTATGTTCACAAACTCCAAGCTGAAACGAATCCTCGGCTCTTGTAAAATGAGCCATAATCCTCAAAAAACGGCTTGGCAGAAGCTACCTACAGCAAAAAAAAACGGCTGGCAGTCAATGTGTTAACTCATTGAATGCCAATGACGACAGCTGTCGTCAATTCAAATACTGACGTAGAGTGCCAATGACGACGGTTGTCGTCAATTGCGTTTTTTGACGGTGGGACGTGGATCAATCCCTGATACATCTCTGGTACAACTATTGTAGCTATTGGAGGTCTATAACCTATTTTACAGAACCCTTAGGTGGCGACAGTGCTCTCCACATAACAGAAAGGCAAGGAAAAAACAAAGAAGAAGTCGTTATGGAAACGGAAATCGCATCGCATCCGTATGCATCGATATGCTGAAGCACGTTACTGCAGCTGTGCCTGCAGCAGCCAATCTGCTCCCACAATTGAGCCGCTCTGTGTCGGTTGCGACAGCACAGCCGCACATCCACACCGTGGAGTTATTATTCTCAACTGGAAGCATCGTTGCCGGTGACAAACACACGCGGAACGCTGTAAAAAAGCCTGGCTGTTCCGCACCCTTCACTGTGCGCACAGCAAACTCAGCAGAGAGCCACCACAGACAGGAGGAGGAGTGTGCAGTTGAGGCGAGGCGGGGCGGGGCGGGGCGGGGGGGGGGGGGGGGCACGCAGAGCAGCACGCAACACCCAGACAGACCCAGGCAGCAGGACAGGATTGACAAACGCAAGCCAGAATATCCGATACCCACCAGCAGCAAATCAAAACCAGCAAGAAGCTGCAACCAGCAGCGCACGCAGGGGCCAGCGCTGCTGGTTGTAGCTAAAAATATTATTCTGCCAAACAAAATTCCCTGGCCTAAACTGTTTTATTGAAGGAAATTATTTTTGAGGTGTGACTACATTAGAAAAGATTAGCTTCAGAGTCAGTGATGTGCTTGAAATGATTAATTTCACAAAAGGCCAATTATCTCAGCTTCTAGAAAAAAATTGCTATTTTTGGATGAATCAAGCTATCTTCTCCGGCTCATAACTAAAGAACGGAAAATGGGATCAATAAACTTTTTTTTGCAGATGATAGAATAGAGTCTCATCGTTCTTTGTGCGTGTTCAGTGTTTACATAGTAATATCACACAATATTCTGTGGGCCTCGAGAAATCACTGAAAACGCTCTGAAACTCTGGCACTGGGAGCGTCCGTTCTCCAAAAGTGGCTGGCACTCAATGAGTTAACTGCCAACGACGAGTTGAGACGTCAAAAAAAAAAAAAAAATTTTTTGACGGTGCTACGTGGATCAATGCCCCCCACATCTCCTCTAAAAATATTGGAGCTACCGAACGTGTACAACCCATTCCACCGACCCACTAAGTGGCGACAGTGCTCTCCATTCTAGAGGAAGGCAAGCAAAAAGCAGTGTGAGGAGCTTGGGAGCTGGCGGTGGGGTTTTGCAAATTTGCATAATAGATTACGGGTGGAACACACTTTGAAACACGCAGCATAAATAAGACCAGAATCGCAAAAGCTTCATCAAAGCTCTCAGAACCCCGCCACGGGGTTCTAAGAGCTTTGATGAAGCTGCTGTGCCGCCAGCAGACAGGCACAGCAGCAGCAAAGCAGTGAGACTGGTGACGCGAGGTTACAGCAGCAGCAGAAACGAGCTTGTGACACGGCCGCTGCAGCCAAGAAGAACACACACGGAGGGAGGAGTTTGAAGTAGAGGGGTGTTTCCTGCTGTTATGGAGGAAATTACTGTTCAAAACTATTGTTTAGATGTCTGACGTCTTACTGATGCCAAAAATGAATGGTTAAAGTGACTGTTCTATCGAATTTCACAAAAAGCCGTTTATCTCTGAATAAATTTTCAGACGCTGAAACCATGCTGTATTCAACTGCTAATGCTTACATAACTACTAACTCTACAAACTAACTCTTTTAGACAGAGAAAGCACACATTCTATTAGTTCTTTTGAGATATTGTGTGTTCACAAAATCCTAACAGAAACGAATCCTCGGCTCTTGAAAGATGAGCCAGAATCCTCAAAAAAACCCTCTGGCAGAAGCTAACTAGTACAGTATTGAAAAACGGCTGGCAGTGAATGTGTTAACAGCCACACACAATGGTCAGTGAGAAGACCAACATGGCAGCCAGGGGGAGCCAGAGAATAGCTTTACCTTCAGTCTGACTGTCAGTGGGAGGCTGCGGACGAGGAGAAGCTCCTCTGTTCTCTGAAGGCTCCCCGACATCACTGACATCCACTGAGAGAGAGACAGAGAGAGAGAGAAACTTTAAAAGGGCTTGAATTTAACACCAGCAAACCAGCCAATAGCTCCTATTAATCCCACAACTCTTTACATTTATACTGAAGGACTGAAGGAAGTGAACATTCATCATGTTTAGTTTTCATCTGAGTCTCTCACATGAATAAAGGTCCTTTACACACCAAGAGTGATTCCTTTGTGCCATTAATTCACACGTCAATCATATTTTTTTTCAAACCTATAATCAATCAATGCAACTGTGAATATTGACGTCAACATTTCATGCAGCACATTTTTCAGATCAAGGCAGATTTTTTTTTGATTTTTTCCCCCCCGATTTTTTATCCCCATTAGTGCTCATTTTGATTTCTCAATCCTGGTTGCTGCTCTCTCCTCTGCCGATCTGGGGAGAGCCGAGACTGGCTCCATGCTTCCTCCGAGACATGGGCAGTCACAAGGCCGCTTCTTTTCAACTGACAGAGGAAGCTTCACCGGTAGGACATAGCACGTGGGAGGTTCACGCTATTCCAACCAGTTCCCCTCCCTCTGAACAGGCGCCCTTAACGATCAGAGGAGGAACCACATTAGCAACCAGGATGTTGCATGTTTTTGTGAAGGGGGTTCCCATATGAAGGAAACCCCCGGGAGGCACGGGGAGAACATGCAAACTCCACACAGAAAGGCCATTTTGCCGACCCCACCCGGGCGGTGGGCACTCGAGGACATGCGGACGGGCACGCATTCCTTCAGCGTTCACCTCGTCCCCAGGTGGGAATCGAACCCACAACCTTCGAGCTGTGAGGCGATAGTGCTAACCACTGCACCACCTCCCAAGGCAGATTTTTCTGAGTTTTCGGCTGCAACATGAACAAATCTACATAGATAAACAAAGACAAAATTATGTGTAGGCGACAATACCATGTCGGAGACTAGATAGGTGGCTACATAGGTTGGTTATATTTGTCTGTGTGTATTGATAACTATAGGATCTAGGACACAAGTCACACCTACAAACTTGACCAGAGGAAAATCTACTGTATGTCTTGATCATGAAAGATTATGAAGTGCATCACTCTGCAGTTATAAAACAATGTATTAGCTCCAATATTTCACTCCTGACACACACTTTGAACCAAACCGGTGTAATGCCGAATTCTGCATCCCTGGTGAGAGTTGCATCCCCACCATATTTTGTGCTGAAACAGGGGGATGCAAATCTCAGCAGGTACAAACCGCAGAGATTTGCATCCCCCTCTTTTAAAGCACCAAATTCAGCTTCCATGAGCCAAGACAGACCCCCAGGCCTGGAGGTCACCTCTACCCTGATTTTAAGCACCAGAGTTGGCCTCCATGAGCCAGGAGAGACGGAGGCCTGGAGGTCACCTCTGCCCTGATTTTAAGCACCAAAGTGGGCCTCCATGAGCCAAGAGAGACCCAGGCCTGGAGGTCACCTCTGCCCTGATTTTAAGCACCAAAGTTGGCCTCCATGAGCCAGGAGAGACGCAGGCCTGGAGGTCACCTCTACTTGGATTTTAAGCACCAAGTCGGCCTCCATGAGCCAAGACAGACCACCACGCCTGGAGGTCACCTCTGCACAGATTTTGAGTGCCAAAGGGGAGACCCTCACCCTCCAGCTCTATTGAGCTCAACAGTCACGTGACTTTTCGTGATGTAATTTGCCCTGAGCCCTAAGTTCCGTATTCATTTTCTCCAGAAACATTTTGATAAATCCTTATATAACAAGTTTTAAGGCTGGAACCAAGCCAACCCGTGACCTACTGAATCATGAGTGACCTTAAAACATTTGGTTTAAGCAAGAACAAAGAATAACAACAGGAAGAAAATTGATTTTCCCTATTGTTATTTTTTGTTCTTGCTTAAACCGAATGTTTGGTTGACTTGGTCCAAGCCTTAAAACTCATTATTTAAGGATTTATCGAAATGTCTATGGAGAAAATTAATGGGGAACTCACTTCTGGGGCAAATTACATCACGAAAAGTCACGTGACTGTTGAGCTCTATTGTACCCTGATTTAGTAAGTCAAAACAGCACAAAATATGGTGAAATAACTTAATAAACTATCGATGTCAGATTGTTTCTCATCAGCACCCACAAAGAAGATGCTGGGCTCTATCTTCCGACAGGCGCTATCCCCTAATAGTGCTTTGCACACCTGTTTGCCTTAATGCAGGGAAGATATAGCATCCCGCCTTGCGCCGTCCGCCAGGTGTTCTGCTGAGTTTTGCTCCTCCGCCAATCAGCAAAAAAAAGCATCCCCACCTCACGGGAGCATACTTGTAATAATTTATACAGAAATGTAACTGTTTAAAAGTGATATAATTGTCTGGTAGATGTGACGTCCCTGATGTCTAAGTTAAAACAGCCCCGAAATATGTTGGGAATGCAATTCTCGGCCGGGATGCGGAAAGGTTCACGGCAGGTGTCGCAAGCGCAAATTAGAGCTGTGCCAAAATCATCTGCGCCCCAAAATGCCTGCACAAACGGGATTTGGGCGGTCTTAAGTTAACTACCAGAGTGTACTCACTCGTGCGAGGACAGAGAGAGCTTATTGACAGATCGTCTGTGGTGCCAACGACCCTCCGGCTTATGAAGGTAAATAGCCTATGTCCATTGTCCAACAAGTTTTCTCAATTCATTTCCCTCTTTGTGATGTGATAAAAGTTTCTCAGTGAGTTATAGTTGATTGCCTCACTGAATTTTCTGCTAATACCCAATTTTAGCAGCATAATTTGATGTATTGGCGTGGCAAGGCTATGCATGAGATATCCAAAAGGAATTCCACTTTCCACTGCGCAAATACCTCTCTGCGCTGAGAGCGCAGCCGTAATCTCCGTGCAGCGCACCCAGCGCAGATAGGTATTTGCGCGTAAGAGGTCCTTTTCAAAGGTCTTAGCGCAAAGTAATTGCGCGCTGCTGACGATAGCATAATGCCATCTATCACCACATTTTAGTGCTGAAACGCCTGCTTTGGCTTCTGAGAGGCAATGCCCAGTACAATTATTACAGGTCAGGCATGCGCTTGTGTCCGCCCCCAATTTGCATTGCGCACGGTAGGGCTGCACGATATTGGAATAAACTGACATTGCGATATTTCCCCCGCCTGCGATATATATTGCGATATGAAAAAATACAGAGATTTTCACCAGATTACCAGAATAGCTCTATTTTAAAGAAAATAATGATTGGGTGATTTTGTAGAGGAGTCCATCTGATTTTGGAGGTCGAATTAGGTATGTTTCTCAACCACTGGGCTGTGGCCCACTGGTAGGCCTCAGGCTCAGAGTGCCATCTATCAGGGTTCATACACATTTTGACCAATGGATTTCCATGAAAATACATACATACTAGGGGTGCTCCAAAAAAATCGATTCTGAAAGGATCGCGATTCTTAATGCCACGATTCCTGGATCGATTCCAAACTCCCAAGAATCGATTCTTAAAATTGTAAAAAAAAAAAAACTTTTTTACAGTGCACCTGAACGCAACATGCAAGATACCGGCTGAATAAGTGTCCAAATGTTCATGTCGTTTGTGTACTGTACTGCCACGGTGCCACCACCTCTTGCACTTAAGAACTCTGGTTAATGTATTCCCCCCCAAAATCTACAGATCCCCCCCAGCCTATAAATCCATCTTATCTGAAGAACATAAGGGGGGAATTCCCTCCTAGTTTGCAAAATGAATTTAGGCCCTGACTGTAATACAGAAGTTGAATTTGAAGTTCAGCATTAATACATTTGTCATTTTTTGTCTTATATTTACCTTTGTGTGTTATTGCAATATAAAACTACATAATTGAGAATCGATTCGCGATTCTGGAATTGAGAATCGTTGGAATCGAGAATCGATTCTGGAATCGGATCGTGACCCCAGGAATCGGAATCGGATCGGATCGTGGCTTAGCCGGATCGGAGCACCCCTAATACATACATACATACATACATGAAAAAGTGAGTGATTCTACTGTAAAATGTCACTTAGTGTAATGCAGCTTTTAAAGCCAGGGAAAGAGAACATTTATGCCGTATCACCATATTACCATAATCCAACATCTAAGACCATAGGCTATATAGTCTCATATCACAAGATTGATATAAAATTTATATATTGCCCACCCCTAATATTGAATGCCAGAATCTACCTCCCAATGATGCTATTTGCAGAAAAACATTAGATTTCATTGTGATGCATTTACATCACAAGATGTAAATGCATGTTGTGACGTTAAATGAGCCTGAGGTCAGCTGTTTTAATTTTAATTTTCTACTCAAAGGTATTAAATAATGTTTCAATAAATCAACAGTGAAACACCCCTGTCACTTTACACACTTGGTCTGACCCCCCAGAAACCCCCTCCAGAAACTACCAAGTGGTACGCTCCGCATCTGGGGAGTTCCGGTTTTGGAGCGCACCGCAGTACAGACTAGAGAGACGAGGATTCACATGCAGCAGACCGGTGACAAACAATTCATTCATGAAAAGTAATAAATATACATTTAATTGCCGAGATATGTTTTGTCTTTGTATTTTCACCTAAATGTTTTGTGTAAATGAGTTGCTATGTATGATTAACTCTACCGTAACGTTACTGCTATCATCTGATGCATCATCAGAGACTGAGCCTGAGAGAGAGCCGCAGTGATAACACGGAAAACTTCTCAGTAATAATCTCTTTAGCCTTCGTGTCATTATAAGTTGCTGTCTTGCTTTTTGGTGGAACTCCATGGACATGAGTTACAGCAGCCTGCTGTATGCTAGGGCGATGCAAACTGTGGACGCATCCGCCTCCGCAATCACATCGTTTACAGACGGGCTACTGTCAGCAACGCAACATGAGCAAAAGTAATTCAATTGAGCTCTATGTGCATGTTTGTTGTGTTGTGTTGAAGCTAAGCACTAAATGAGTGAGTACAGTAGTGGGGCGTCTCTCTCCTTTGAGAGAGCCATTTCACTCAGTAGACTACCCCTAAAGTGAGAGTTTATCAAGCAACATGACGAGTTCATTTGCTTTTGACATCGCACGTCCTGCGATGTGACTATTGCACATGCGCACATCGCGATGACGATGTGTAAACGATATATCGTGCAGCCCTACCGCACGGCGTTAAACGAGCAAAAATGCTAAATTAGCGCTTTTGGGAAGATAGAGCCCTATATATTTTAAACAGTACTTTGCCATAGAAATCATTACAATGTGCTCCCACAAGGTGGGGGATGCAATTCTTGCCGGGGATGCAGAGTTCGGCATAACACCGGCACTCAGCTTGCCAAATGCCCTCATATTACCAAATGCTCACAGCTGGCTCTGTGTTCAAACTGGACTTATTTCAGTTATGACTTCTGATATTTGACATCAGACACACGGCTAGCCTCTGCTCTGACCTTTGACCTCAGACAAACACCTAGAGCCCTATCTTCCCCCTGGCCTTAAAATAGCGTTTAACGCCAGGCCAAGCGCTATTTAGTGGGTGTGGTCAGCGCAGTCCCTATTTTCCCCTCGGCGCTACACCCGGCGTTAACCACTTAACCACGCCTTTTAACACATTCACTGCCAACAGATTTTTCAATACTGTAGGTAGCTTCTGCCAAGGTTTTTTTTGAGGATTCTGGCTCATCTTTCAAGAGCCGAGGATTATTTTCTGCTAGGACTTTGTGAACACAAAATATCTCAAAAGAACTAATATAATGTGTGCTTTCTCTGTCTAAAAGAGTTAGTCTGTAGAGTTAGTAGTTATGTAGGCATTAGCAGTTGAATACAGCATGGTTTCAGCGTCTGAAAATGAAAGCTGAGATAAATGCCTTTTTGTGAAATTCGATAGAACAGGCAGAACAGTCACTTTAACCATTTATTTTTGGCATCAGTGAGACATCAGACATCTAAACAATATAGTTCTGAACAGTAATTTCCTCCATAACAGCACCCCTACCCCCCTCTCCTTCAAACTCCTCCCTCCGTGGGTGTGTCTCTGGTGGCTTTGCAGCGTTTGTCACAGGCGAGTCTCTGCTGCCTGGCTGCTGGCGGCCGCTCGTCGGGCGAGTCTGGATGGGGCTCGTTCGTTTCTGGGTTTTCGGTTGTGAGCTGGGATGAATCTGCGTGCGATTCTGGGCTTTCTGCTGGTGTTTCAAAGTGTGTTGCACCCAGTCTATTTTTGGAACCCCCCACCGTTGTGCGCCACCGTTGTGCGCCAGCGCGAAAGCGTTTTCGCCAAACCATTCTACAGTATGAGAATGGCTTCCTCACGCTTTTCCCTGCAGTTTTGGCTCGGCTTTCTCTAGTCTGGAGAGCACTGTCGCCACTTAGTGGGTCGGTGGAATGGGTTGTACACGTTCGGTGGCTCCCATATTTTTATAGGAGATGTAAAAGGGTTAGATCCACGTCCCACCGTCAAAAAAAAAAAAAAAAAAATTTTTGACGAGTTAACTCGTCCACGGCAGTCAACCGTTGTTGTTTTTTTGACGAGTTAACTCGTCCACGGCAGTGAACGTGTTAAGCGTAGAATTATGCACAACTCTGGTCATTGGTGAACTCCAGTTATGCTATGACATTCTTCCTTTCCAAACTCTGATCCACTCGATCCAGTCCGGGTTGAGGCTCCATGCTGTCATCTCTTCATTAGAGCTGGGTATTGGTTCAAATTTCAAGAATCGATTCGATTCCGATTCACAAGGTTGCGAATCGATTAATTTCGATTCGATTCGATTCGATTCCGATTCGATCAATTTTCAATATTGATTTGGTTAGTGATACCAAAACGTGGTTTTTGAGCTGTACCCTGAATTACATGACTGTCCAGTTATGTAACACAGGGGTTCCAACCAGCCAAGTAGATACATGGGGAAAAAAAGTTGCAGACCTGTTGTCAATTTTAATGGTTTTAGTTACACACCAGGTGCTGACAAAGGGTAAATAACAGCCTTTTCATCTGTCAATAAAGACACTTTCACAATTATGCACAGTGTTTGATTTCAGCCTATATAATTTCTAAAAGTAGATATTAATAATCTTCAAACATTTCCATTCATGTAGCCTACAGTATTTATGTTTTTGTTTCAACTACAAACATAATTAAACGTCAACTTGAAACTATGTTTCAACTACCACACACAGCATAATATTTTAGCCTGTTTATTTAAAAAATAAAATAAAAAATAAATAAATAAAAATTCGATCTCTGGACATATGAATCGATAATCGAGGATTAAAATGAAAATCGATTAAAAATTGGGGGAATCGATTTTTTGAACCCAGCCCTACTCTTCATTAGGGCTGCACGATTAATCGTATTTTCATCGTCATCGCGATATGAAAATGCGCGATGAACACATCGCAAAGGTCACGTGTTATCGCAAAAAAAATAAAAAAAAATAATAATATATATATATATATATATATATATATATATATTTTTTTACAGTGCACCTGAACGCAACATGCAAGATACCGGCTGAATAAGTGTCCAAATGTTCATGTCATTCTGGCCAATACTCCACTTCTGTTATAACATTTCAGTCTGGAATATGGAATATCTTTCAATAATCGTTATGACTAAAAGGCTAAAAGTAATCTCATGTGTAAGAAATGACTGTTCTACATTGAAGTAAAAATGTAAATAATTAACTTGTTGGTTTTGGATTTTTTTTGTTGCTTCAAGAGTGCATTTTTGTTCGTATGACCCTCAACACAGGCTTTGAGAATCCCGTGCCACTTACTGATACGTATGCTTAAATTAACACACTCATATTGCAAAATGAATTTAGGCCCTCACTGTACAGTAATACCTCACTGTAAGTTGAATTTGAAGTTCAGCATTAATACATTTGTCATTTTTTGTCTTAGATTTACCTTTGTGTGTTATTGCAATATAAAACTACATAATTGAGAATCGATTCTAGATTCTGGAATAGAGAATCGTTGGAATTGAGAATCGATTCTGGAATCCGATCGTGACCCCAGGAATCGGAATCGGATCAGATCGTGGCTTAGCCGGATCGGAGCACCCCTACCCATTAATATTTTTGTTTATAGCATTTTATTTATTTATCGCAGGTCATATCGTCATCGCAATATTGAACAGTGTTATCGCACATCGCAGCTTTTCCTCATATCGTGCAGCCCTACTCTTCATGCCAATTTGGATATCTCATCACAGATCAGCCTGAATAAAGCGATTCAACCTACAGCCAGGCAAATACAGATCTGTTCAGCAGGGCTGATGCGGTCTCCCTAGCCTATATAGAAGATTAACTATCGGTGACATTCCTGATAGCATCCAATTCCATGATCTTTATGTTGTATACACATAACTTTATAGTTAGTGAATAGTGAACAAGCACTCGGCTCATTCAGGACAGGCTTAGATTTATAACTTGTAGGCTACCTGCTGCTCCTGCACATCACTGCACAGGCTAAATGATGCAACATAAATATAGCCTACATTATGTAAAGTCATGGCATGAATGTGTTTTTATTGAAAAAGTATGTGTCAAGTAAACTAAGTCTTGTTGGAGCGGACATCACAGTACAACCGTGTTACAGTTGTCACTCGTCTATATCACATTGTATTTGCGACAGATATATATACGACCTGGATTACATGTATGTTTCACATAGGGTTGTGTTTTGATTTTTACGTTTCATTTTGTCCAATATTGAAATGTTCTAGAATTGCATGTTGTGTTAACATAAATATTATTTATATCTACCACTTAGCCTACTTAGGCTGATTTGGTTGCTATTTCTTGTCAAAATGTATTATTATGTATTTTGGGCCCTAAAAACATGATGCTATCTTCCCGAGGCAGGCGCAAAGCGTGTTTTTTTTTGCGTTTAACGCCAGTTTAGCGCCTAAGGCCAGTGGGAAAATAGGGCCCCTAGCCTCTGCTCTGGGGCAGTCGTCTCTCTGGGGTCAAACTTCCCCACAGACGTCCTGAAGTAGGTGTGAAAGCGGCCATGGTTTCAGCTCCTGTACCAAACAGTGGAACTCTGCATGCTCTCTCCTCTTCTCACAAGACATCACTGCTTGATGTTGACTATATTTGTTCCTGTCGCGATGGTTTGTTTAGAACCTATTTAACCACAAAATTGCGTCTTGTTTCCACCTGCGAATGATTCTGAATTGTCCTAATGTTTATTTGCGTCGCTCTTGGTGTGTAACAGCCTTAAGTGACACAAACTGTGTTCCTCTGTGCAGACCCATGTACATGTTCAGTTGAATTAAACCTGAACCATTGACCTGCTGTCATGAAGTTTACTGTTAGGGGACTCCCTCCTCACACATCTATCTGTTAGGGGACTCCCTCCTCACACATCTATCTGTTAGGGGACTCCCTCCTCACACATCTATCTGCTGTTAGGGGACTCCCTCCTCACACATCTATCTGTTAGGGGACTCCCTCCTCACACATCTATCTGCTGTTAGGGGACTCCCTCCTCACACATCTATCTGCTGTTAGGGGACTCCCTCCTCACACATCTATCTGCTGTTAGGGGACTCCCTCCTCACACATCTATCTGCTGTTAGGGGACTCCCTCCTCACACATCTATCTGCTGTTAGGGGACTCCCTCCTCACACATCTATCTGCTGTTAGGGGACTCCCTCCTCACACATCTATCTGCTGTTAGGGGACTCCCTCCTCACACATCTATCTGCTGTTAGGGGACTCCCTCCTCACACATCTATCTGTTAGGGGACTCCCTCCTCACACATCTATCTGCTGTTAGGGGACTCCCTCCTCACACATCTATCTGTTAGGGGACTCCCTCCTCACACATCTATCTGCTGTTAGGGGACTCCCTCCTCACACATCTATCTGTTGTTAGGGGACTCCCTCCTCACACATCTATCTGCTGTTAGGGGACTCCCTCCTCACACATCTATCTGCTGTTAGGGGACTCCCTCCTCACACATCTATCTGCTGTTAGGGGACTCCCTCCTCACACATCTATCTGCTGTTAGGGGACTCCCTCCTCACACATCTATCTGTTAGGGGACTCCCTCCTCACACATCTATCTGCTGTTAGGGGACTCCCTCCTCACACATCTATCTGCTGTTAGGGGACTCCCTCCTCACGCATCTATCTGTTAGGGGACTCCCTCCTCACACATCTATCTGTTAGGGGACTCCCTCCTCACACATCTATCTGCTGTTAGGGGACTCCCTCCTCACGCATCTATCTGTTAGGGGACTCCCTCCTCACACATCTATCTGCTGTTAGGGGACTCCCTCCTCACACATCTATCTGCTGTTAGGGGACTCCCTCCTCACGCATCTATCTGTTAGGGGACTCCCTCCTCACACATCTATCTGTTAGGGGACTCCCTCCTCACACATCTATCTGTTAGGGGACTCCCTCCTCACACATCTATCTGCTGTTAGGGGACTCCCTCCTCACACATCTATCTGCTGTTAGGGGACTCCCTCCTCACGCATCTATCTGTTAGGGGACTCCCTCCTCACACATCTATCTGTTAGGGGACTCCCTCCTCACACATCTATCTGTTAGGGGACTCCCTCCTCACACATCTATCTGCTGTTAGGGGACTCCCTCCTCACGCATCTATCTGTTAGGGGACTCCCTCCTCACACATCTATCTGTTAGGGGACTCCCTCCTCACACATCTATCTGTTAGGGGACTCCCTCCTCACACATCTATCTGCTGTTAGGGGACTCCCTCCTCACGCATCTATCTGTTAGGGGACTCCCTCCTCACACATCTATCTGCAAGCAAGATAGGCTAACAGTTCATGCTATTGTTCCTATAATATAGAATACTTAATTTACGCATATGACCAAAGGGTCGAGGTTTGTCACCTGTCCGCACTTTTCTCTTCCTATGACTTACCTTCTGGCAAACTCTGCACTAGATCATTCTTCTTCATCTCCCTCAAAACTCTCTTGGTCACCTCCAGAGAGTTTTCATGGTAGGTCTGGACCATCAGATCCACTGTGTCCAGCCTGTCTGCATTACACAGTCGGCTCTTTGGGATGACTGGGAAGCCTTCCAGGATGTCAGGAACCAGCTTCAGGAACCAATTGAACTTCTTGAACTCTTCATCGTCCAAATCCTCTAATTCTTTTAGCAGCGGCATCAGCAGCTTGTTAGATGCCATCTTTGTTGCTTCCTGCAAATCAGAGGTTATTTTCAACTCAATTATGTCATTTCTTCACTGTGATGATTAAAAATGCATCTCAGCTCATGGGGTGTCCTGGTGGCTTTTTTGGCTCATGACAACTCAAAACTGAAGACTCAGGTCACGTGACCTGATCAAGGACATGATAAACGTGACAGATTTGCATAAGACTAGACGTTGACAGACATTGTTAAACTTACACAAATCACTTATCCTGTCACACAGGAAACAATTATAAAATATAATTGAGAAACAGTTGCACTTGACTCAACTCTTTCACCTCCTGATATGAGGAACAGAATCCAAGGTTACCAAGTGTTTCCACCAAAAATCTAGATCCAAATTGGTGATGCATTTGTAAGTCCTATCTGTAATGGCGTGATGAGAACCCTTGCCCTTGCTGCCCGCATGGCCTGTCCTATTGCAGCTATGTTTAACTCACAGTTCTTGCCAGCAAACAGTTATTTGAGGAGAAGCTGAAGGGTTTCCATGTTTCCTTTGGCAGATTATTTTCACATGAGGGATATGCATCTCTGGGAATCTTGATATATTTTATGTCGGTCTTTACCAGTCTGGCAGCAGTTTTCACAAGACACACTTTTTCTTCAACATCATTATTGTCCTTCTTAGATGCATGCAAAAATGCACTCAAAATATTTGAGGCCTTCTGCTTCAATTTAACCACTTCTGGTTCGCCATTGATTTCTGTAATGATTATTTGATCACCACTTCAAGGTATTGTTCAATTTTCACAGGTCTCCAAGTGTAATTTGCTCATCATCATTCTGTTCTTAATAGCTGTCTGCTCTTTTTTTTTGGACAACCATGTTCTTCATCAAAGGTCTGAGGTATTTGCTTTTGGTACGGAAGTTCACACTGCATTTTTGGTGATAGATGGCATCTGCAGCATGAAGTTCTTGGGCAAATTATTCCTGAAGGTCTTCTTCCTCTGTGGTGTTTTATGGCAGTTGGCATCCTTTATGTTGCATCGCCTCCTTCTGAATTTATCCATCCAGTGTTTCCCTACATTCTGTAAAACCCGATCCCCTCTCCTCTTCTGTTGGTCTTTCCTGAAAGCAGTAGCGGCTCCAGCCAATTGTGCCTGGGGGGGCTAAGGGGGGCTTAAATATTTACAGCGGGGGCTAACTTTTTCTACATAAATAGACAGTGGTTCTCTTCTCAACCTGTGGTACAGGTACCACTAGTGGTACGCGGGGGCCCCTCCCTCTCATACATTCATAGCTTTCCGGCAGACTGATTCATGCCTTACGGTGGTCCTAACAGGAAACATAAGTGGGCGGGCGGCGGTGTGTGCCACGATTGTTATGTATCAGTGATGTCATCAGTGATGTCACTTGAGCAATTGTGATGTCATCAGTGATGTCACTCGAGCAATTGTGATGTCATCAGTGATGTAATAAATCCTTCTTCTGTGGTGTTTTATGGAAAAGTTGGCATCCTTTATGTTGCATTACCGCCTGGCTGAGGCTTTATAAGTGGTGGGAGTATAAGTAGGGAGAAGAGCACAAGTGGTGCATCATCTCCAGAGTTAAGCTTAGTTGCTAATAAGTAGTAGTAAGTGCTATAGGAATTAGCTAGTAAGCTATTATTAAGCTAAACCTATTAGTAAGCTATTAGCTAACTAGTAAGTGCTTATTAAGCTAGCCACTTTGAATGGTAACAGACAATGACTGTCATTGGTAACAGACGATAAATGGCGGTCAACTTATCCATAACCCTCGGGATATGGAGAACACTTAGCTGTCCACTCGTCTGCATGTTTGAGCTACAACTTGCGCTGTGCCTTGTTGAAATCACTGACAATTGCCTCCAATGCGAGACTCATGAATGACATGAAGTTATGGTTTGCGATGGCTGTCTGAGGGAATAAGATGTGCATGAAAACTCACCCTTTTCCACTAACTGTAACTAGGGATGCAACGATATGAGTTTTTGACGGTATGATAACCTTTGACAAAAATACCACGGTTTCACGGTATCGCGGTATTGCGGACCATTTGTGTTTTTACAATAGCCGGAATATTCCCATACAGCCGACGTCGTCTTTTTAGATGGGGGTAAGTTCAGGGAGGTCCTTGCGGCTCCTCTCTACTGTGCTCTAGTCTAGGTAGGCATACAGCCAGGGGGAGGGGCCGCGTAAGCTGCACTCTGCAAGCGACCTGGGCACTTTGTTTTGGGGAAACAGCTGATACCGTGGGGAAGGTATGACGGCAAATTTTAGTGGTTTTGATACCGTGACGTTTTCAAACCGCGGTATACCTTCAAACGGTATACCGCTGCATCCCTAACTGTAACATTAGAACATATTAGCCACACTTAAATTTTTGATGTTTGTTTTGTTGGTTATGTTACAGTATGTTTGGTAGGGCTTTTCCCTAGCCCCGCCCCTTTCCTGACCACACCCCCTCCAACCTCCCACATACACTTCCCCCCGATACACCTGTCCATGCCCCCTACCCACCTCTCGAATCCAGACTCTCTACGACCTTCCTAGTTCCTATCCCTAGCAACGGACACTTTTTTCCCTAGCCCCGCCCCCTTCATTGACCCGACCCGGATCGGATCCGCTCCAAAATGTAATGGGTTCTTCATTGGCCCATGCTACACCCTTCCACCAATTTTTCTCACAGATTCCCTAGCCTATATAGGAGAAAGCACACCGTACATTCTACTGGTGTGAATAAGACTAAAAATGTTTTCACTCTGTTGAAACATTTTAATTTTAGCTCACATACCTCTGAAGGTGTTCAGGAATGGTCAGCCACCAATATTGGACAATCTAGGGAGCCGTAGTCAGCGCTGCTCATTTTCAGTGTGAAAGCCTAGTGGAAAAAAATACACAGGACTTGTTAATAATGCAATTAGTGTTTTGATGCCATATCTACAGGACCACTTTGTTACAAACACTCAATACTACATGTATGTTTCCTCAGCATGGTCAGAACAGAGGGTGCTTCCCAGTTTTCACTTCATTTATTTATGTTAACTGTTAAATATCTTTTTCCTTTCTTTACTTGGTAAATTGGTAAATGGAGAAAGCAGCAAAAGCAAACAGGGTGTGGCTGCCTCAGAAGTCCTCAAACAGTAGAACTCTCTGGCTGCTCCAGCACAACACATTCTCACAGCCAAGTCCTCAAACAGTAGAACTCTCTGGCTGCTCCAGCACAACACATTCTCACACCAAAGTCCTCAAACAGTAGAACTATCTGGCTGCTCCAGCACAACACATTCTCACAGTCAAGTCCTCAAACAGTAGAACTCTCTGGCTGCTCCAACACAACACATTCTCACAGTCAAGTCCTCAAACAGTAGAACTCTCTGACTGCTCCAACACAACACATTCCCACAGTCAAGTCCTCAAACAGTAGAACTCTCTGGCTGCTCCAGCACAACACATTCTCACAGTCAAGTCCTCAAACAGTAGAACTCTCTGGCTGCTCCAACACAACACATTCTCACAGTCAAGTCCTCAAACAGTAGAACTCTCTGGCTGCTCCAACACAACACATTCTCACAGTCAAGTCCTCAAACAGTAGAACTCTCTGGCTGCTCCAGCACAACACATTCTCACAGCCAAGTCCTCAAACAGTAGAACTCTCTGGCTGCTCCAGCACAACACATTCTCACAGTCAAGTCCTCAAACAGTAGAACTCTCTGGCTGCTCCAGCACAACACATTCTCACAGCCAAGTCCTCAAACAGTAGAACTCTCTGGCTGCTCCAACACAACACATTCTCACAGTCAAGTTCTCAAACAGTAGAACTCTCTGGCTGCTCCAGCACAACACATTCTCACAGTCAAGTCCTCAAACAGAAGAACTCTCTGGCTGCTCCAGCACAACACATTCTCACAGTCAAGTCCTCAAACAGTAGAACTCTCTGGCTGCTCCAGCACAACACATTCTCACAGTCAAGTCCTCAAACAGTAGAACTCTCTGGCTGCTCCAGCACAACACATTCTCACAGTCAAGTCCTCAAACAGTAGAACTCTCTGGCTGCTCCAGCACAACACATTCTCACAGTCAAGTCCTCAGACAGTAGAACTCTCTGGCTGCTCCAGCACAACACATTCTCACAGCCAAGTCCTCAAACAGCAGAACATTTGCTCAGGAACTTTTTTTCATGCCCTGGGTAACTCTCTCCTTACTTTTCAACAAGGTCGGGGTTGACGTGGTTGGCAGACGAGGTTGGCAGTGAATGTTGTATGGTTAGGCACAAGGTCTCACTGGCCAGCCTTCCCTCCCTTCCTTGAGAGGGGTCTGGCTGCACGGAAACAGGTTACTGGGATAAGCCCTCCCCTGCTCTACTCTGCTCTCCCATTGGAGCGACTTTTTCAGTCGCTGCCGGATGTCTGCTCCCCGCTTATTACAAGCTCTGTCATTGGCTCCGACCATGTCAATCAGAGCGCCTTCCACTCCCTCCTCCCTGTGTGTCGCTGTAAACAGTGCCCTGCTGCCTCAGTGAAAACAACAACGCTAACTAGCTAGCAAGCTAACGGCTACACGTTGAAAATGGCAAGTTGGATTGTTGGAAACAATTTTCCAATTTGCCACTAAGCGCCGCCCATCGCAATTCCACAATGGAGAGCTGCCCGGCCAGACTCCTCTCCCGGAAGGGAGGCATTTTGGATCACTTCCAGGGCAATTTGTTTTATCAAATGTTGGGAAATACCTTATCATAGTTTGTCTATGACTGCGTTTACATGGACTTGAGTATCCCGGTTATGAGGCTTATCCTGGTTTTGATCATATTTGGGATATGGCGTTTACATGGAAGAGAGAGAAAGCAGGTTACTCATATCCCTGTATACATGATCAGTACTAGTATCCCGGTTACTGATCACTGCATGCTATTTGCGCAGGCGCCTGTGATCTTTACAATACAAACCGGGGTCATTATTATTATTATTATTATTATTATTATTATTTTGCTTATATTGGGTGCGTGTGACGTGACGTCATTCACCTTTTTTGGGCAAAGACGTGGGATTCCCTTGGATTCCGTCTTCATGGTGGAGTGTCCCCGTTTGCGCGCAGCGCGCGGCTTTTGCTTTCATTTGAGTCACAACACCTTCGTCCTGTAGTCTGTATACTACAGACTTGAATAGGGCAGCATTTCGATGCTTTCTCCTATCTAAGCTGCCAAGCATTTAATTATTTCATCACCGAAAGACAAAACTTGGCAAAACTCCATTTCCTCATCGCTCCAGAAGTGAGACTTTTAAGTCGAATTGCACTGACATTTGCGCGTGAGTATTTCCAGGTAAAACGATTATGTGCGGGACCTACAGCAGCGAGGGTAGAGAGGAAAATGCCTGGAGTCTGACGGCGGTCTGATGAGGAAGTAGGCTAATCGTGCGGCACTTCTATACTTTCTAATGTTACTGGACCAAATTCTGATAGTGAAATGGGTCATTTTGCGCGAGCTGTGTTGTGTACGGTAGCGGTGTTCACTTCACACCGCTCGGCGAGTCAGCAGCATGGAGCCCTCTCCACCTCGCTCCTCGCTTCTCTACCAGGCTGTCTGTCACCACTGCCCTGCACCAGGCACTCGTCTCTCACTCACAGATTCCCCTCGCGTTGGAGGGTGTTCACGGTGTGTTTCGCGTTGTTTGGTCATGAAATGGAGAAAAGAAATGCCTGCAAGTCTGCTGCCTTTTGGAGATGAACTGAACTCGCGCCTGCGCAGGTAGTCTGCTGCGGTCAGAAAGCAGGATAAGGTGTATACATGCAGCAGTATCCGGGGTTCTTTCGGAGTACTCCACCTAGCATAACCGGCTTTCTCAAAACCGGGATAAGGGCTTATCCAGGTTTCTGAAACCGGGATATGATGTTTACATGCGCAAACACAAAAACGGGATACTCCAAAACCCCGACAGTAACCGGGATACTCAAGTCCATGTAAACGCAGTTTGCATGACAGACCAATATTCAATAACTCGTATCCAAACTTATTTTATTTCTAAAAGTAAGCAAAAATACTAAACAGCTCAACTTTCATTGAAACAAGCTGAAAAAGTTAGGCATATATCCTTATTTCTCTACTCTTTCTGTTACATGAGGCAACAGGGGTCACCACAGTAGGCATCAAGAGTTTTTAAAGCTTCACGAGCCAAAAGGTTGAGGACCACTGCTCTAGTTAGTAGACGAATATGACAAGATTGAAATTAGCGATGCAACGATTCCAACATTCAACAAGGGCAAATTCAGCCCCAGACCACGTGCGGCGTGTGGCAACTGCGGGGGCAGGCATCCCTGGGGTGTGGCTCGATGGGGTACAGCCACGGATGGAGTGATGTTACATTTTATTAAATCAAAGCACATATTTAAAAAAGATACAATGATTTCCTAATAAAACTGTGTGTTTATGCAAATAACCACAATAGATGGCAATATTAAAGGAAAAGAATAGCATTTAGAATTTTGGATTGTTTACACTGACTTCAAGGCGGTTGAAATTATTTTTCGGGATGGTTCATTCTGTTGTTTTGGTAAAAGTAATGCAAAAGTTGTATAACCACTAACGAGTTACTCTACACAGTAAGTAATATTGTAAAGTAACTTATTACTTTTAAATCAAAGTAACTAGTAATATGTAGTATATTACATTTTGAAAGTAACTGCCCAACACTGCTAACAGTACCCACAGGTAAGTTGGCCGCCCACAGTAAAAAACCTCCGGCTTTCCTTCCTCTCCTTTTACGCACGACATACAGCAGGGAGGGAATGACGCACGCAACATTTAACATGAATGAAATGAGGGTTAAAACTTAACTCGCCCAGCTGGCGGGACACGTTCCGCCCCTCCCCCCCCCCCCCCCCCCCCCGGGATGCATTTATACTCAATGTAAGTGATCAGCATGTTACATTGTACAATGGTAATAGGGAGAACAGCCCATGAAAAGTCACAACGAAACGCTGTTATGTGCAGTACCTACTGAGTGTGCTTTCACTCTCAAACGACCGCACATCAGCACATGAATGAATCACCAAACTTGTTTTTACTGAATAGCCGTTTCAGTTCTCAGCCCTGAGCCTACTCTGTGCTGATTTTAACACATTTACTTGGTGAAATTACTAAAAACTAACAGTTGCAAATCAAAGTTTAGCCTACCACATGGGTCAAGAAATGTCGTGAAAACACAGCTCAGTGTTCAGGGCTCAGTGGCTCGAAAGCGTCCATTTTTGAGAGAAGGAGCCACACATTGACGTCATTTGACGCTCGCGGCCCTCGCTCCTCCCCCGCGCCTGGCGAGCATAACGGTGAGCATAACACAAGCTTAAACAATGGCTTTTGGTCGGCGGTGCTGGACGCTAAACACAAAACTGGAGAGCGGTGAGTAGGGATGCAGGGGTTAACCGGTTTGACTATTAACCGCGATTTAAAACGTCACGGTTATATAACCGCAGAGGCTCCGCTACACCGAGTGTTTTGTTTCACAACAGTCCGTCAGTTTAAACTCCCATGCGGCGCAGACGGCGCTGGAAGGAGAGGAACCTGTCTCTCTCGCTTCGTTTCCGCACGGACTATTTAGCGGAGGCACCAAACACAGGCAGCTGCCATGTCTCCCAGTAGTAGCCAGTCTGTAGCCTAGCCATGGACGCCAGCACCAAAATAAATGTTGCAATACATGTCCCACAAGGTTTCTGAGATGAGGGGAAAGTCTGAGCTGGTGTTACGTTAAACCAAACGTGGAGAGGAGGCAGCGGATTTGTTTAGCGTTAACATACAGTCATTGACGTTAACGTTAGCTGTTGTGGCTAATGTTAGCTAGCTGGCCATAGCCTAGCGTACATAGTTCCTCAAGCTCATTGTGACCAAACATCCCCGCATTTAAAGCACTTCATGCTCCCAGCGCTGGCCTAAACCATAGAGAACCTCATGCTTTACACGAAAACAAACATCAAGGGTTTGTGTCAACTCCAAAAGCAACCCGCTAACGTTACATGTAGGCCTAATAACGTGAAGCTAACATAGCTAGCTGCTTGGCAGTCCTGATCTGACTGAGACAAGGAAAACAAATGCGCACATTTACATAACAAACACCAGTCAACACCACAGAGTGTCCTTTCTTTAATCTAGAGGAGCATTTTCCAGTAAAAAGTGAAACGACACATGATGGCTTATAGTGAGGCTTTCCATGCCTGCCCCATCATCACTTCAATAGAACTGACCCCAATGCAACATTCAGACGGCACATTTAGTTGCCAGTAACATGCCAATATAAGTTACTATGCCTTTTGTGTTTTTTTCTGCAGACTAAGCAGCTATAGGCTTTCGCTTCTATAAAATAATAATAAAATATTTTTTGTATTGACTATTGAGTGATACACTAACATTTACTAATACAATCATATTATATCAGAAATGTTGTTTGTTTTATGTTCACAATAGTGATGTCAGTTAGATTTGATTAGGTCAGAGCCATGGAATATTAAATCATCCATTTTTGCTCACTACATCTGCCCTTTCTTCTTTTTTTAATCCCAGGTGTGCATAAAATACAGGTTAAGAACTTATTTTTTTAAATACAAAAATGTGAAAAAAGTAACATAGTATGTTTATCGTATCGGTTATTGGCCAGGAGAATATTTATCGGTTAGCGTAGGCCTATACTATCGGCTGTAAAAATCCATATCGTGCATTAGTATTCCGGAAGGCAGCAATTAAGATTGTGGGGGAAATACAATAAAACCTCTATTTAGAGAATGCTCATGTGATTTTTATACGTCCATAACAATAATCGTGAAACCGTGATAATCGTGGTTTTTTCTCAGACTATAATCGTACATCAAAATTTATAATCGATGCATCCCTAGCGGTGAGTCCTGGGCCCTGTCTGCAACGCCGTTCCCCAAACGTCTCCTCCCACAGCAGTGGTGTGTGTGTGTGAGTCAGTGTGTGCTCGTTGAAATGAAGGCAGCGTCCCAAGCGGGTGGGGTCAGGCGTATGGAAACACACCACCCCTTCGGGAAATGAGAGTGAAAGTCATCCAGTGCCCCCGAAAGTGCAAAGCATCCTTTCCGTTCCATGACTGACTGATTCTCATTAAAATACTAGTCAGATGACCAGTGGTAAAAACAAAAACAATCTTCATGATAAACAAAGAACTGAACTATTTGAAGCCGTTCACACTATCTTTGGATGAGCACAAATTCAATCATACAAATATTATGAAACTGTGTATAATGTAATTTGGTACCCCCCCCCCCCCCCCCCTGTATAGGCTGGGCTATTTAGGCTTGCTGTCTTGTTTGAATTTGACGTGTGTGTGTGTGTGTGTGTGTGTGTGTGTGTGTGTGTGTGTGTGTGTGTGTGTGTGTGTGTGTGTGTGTGTGTGTGTGTGTGTGTGTGTGTGTCAGTGGAGGTGTTTCTATTGAGGGAGAGGAGGATGGACCTCCTCTATTTTGTAGAAGAGATTGGGGATTTTATATAATAATCTTTTTTTTTTATAAAATATCAATCAAATGTGTTTTTTCTGATGTGCGGACGCTCCTTTTTTCATTCATTATATTCTTAAAATGCTTCAACAACAGTGACACCTGTAGGGCACTGATGGAAATGAGAGCTCCATGCAGACTGGACTGCATGCAGACTCCATGCAGTCTGGCCCGGCCCCCGAGGGGTACGGTCAGGGGCGCCGTAGTGGGGGGGAAACCTAGGACGATTCTAGGGGCCCTTGAAGCTGAAGGGGCCCTACATTTTTTTTTTTTTTTTTTTTTTTTTTTTGCAATTCCATCGCGGGCCACACAGGGGGCGCCCGCGGGCCTTTCATTATATGAAAGGAAAAGCAGCCCACAAATGACAGCCAATGAGAAAAGGAGAACATAATGATATTAAGACTGAATAATGATATCACAACAGTCTCATGCTAAACACTCTCCTGTTGGACTCCACATGTGTATCAATATTCTTTCTAGTCATTAGTTGATAGTGTTTCTTTGTTCCCTCTGGTGTATTCAGAGCAGAGAGAGAGTATGATGATTCAACAGGGATGAGAGTGAGAAAAGGAGCAAATATTGATGGTTAAGACTGAATAATGACAACACTACAGTGTTATCCTAATATAATTTAAAATGCGATATTATCCTCTAAATCAGCTTCAAACAGCCCAAATTTTTCGGCCGGCGCCCTTCGGACGCCGCCATCAGTGGGCCCCATACTATGTCCTGTCATGGGGCCCAAAATCCCTGGCAGCGCCCCTGGGTACGGTACAAAAACATTACCCCTGAGGGCATTTATTTCTTGGTAATTTATCTCATGCAAATATATCATTGGTTGAAAAACACTTGCAATTCACAGGGAACAGTGAAATGATGTGTTTTTCAACCAATCATATTTAGCTTAAGCCTAAACCGCCCTTACCAATCAATACCAATCAATTAATTTATTCAACCTAATTGGTTGTTGATTGCATAGATCGGTAAGATTGACATTGTATTGTCCAATGTTGAATGAGTCTCTCAACGCTGAATCCAGTTCACTAGGAGGAAGTGATGACATCAAAATTCCACTTTGCTGTGATGAGCTGACAGGAATATATAGATTTACACGACACTGACGACAGTAGCAGCATATTACCGTAAATTCCGGACTATAAGGCGTACCGGTGTATAAGCCGCACCTGCAAAGTTGACTGTTTTTTACATATATAAGCCGCACCGGTGTTTTAATGGTATTTTTTTTTTGTGTGTTTTAATGTTTAATTACCATATGTAAGGGTTCATGCACAGAGGGGATTGTCGGGAAAGAGATGGCTGTTTGAGGAAGCTCCCATTTATTAACATTTCAACAAAACAACATAACACAACACCACCTGTGTTATGTTATGTTATGTTATGTTATGTTATGTTGTTAAAAGAGGGCAAGAGAGGAAATTAAAACAGAAGTGGATTTATAGTTAGAAAAGAGTGCTAAAAAAGATTTTTTTTTTTTTTTTTTTTTTTTTTGAAAAAATCCATAGATAAGCCGCACCGTTATATAAGCCGCAGGGGCCAAAAAAGGCAAAAAAACGGGAAAAAAGCCGCGGCTTATAGTCCGGAATTTACGGTATATAACCCCCTTATTTTTATTTACTTTTTATCAAGCAGTAAGTTAGTTCACAAGCCAGACAGTCGTTGCATTGCATTACGAGCCAACACGAGTTTCGAGCGGGCGGGCCGCGGTACGGAGTGGAGACCGAGAAAACTGGGATATTTGCAACGTCTCGGCTGCATGCGGTACACTACAGACGGCATGGATGTGCAAGTAAGTCAATTCATTTCAAGTTATCCGGGTCTTCTAGTAAATTCGGCATGCAAATGGTCCACCAAGCAGCGCTATTTTTTTCGTATTTATTAGGGCTGTGGCGATTCACTTATCTCCCGATTCGATACTATCACGATTCTTGGGTGCCGATTCGATTTATATTGCGATTCTTAAGTATTGCGATTCTACGATTATTGCGATTCGATATTACGATTTATTGCGATTTTTGTTTATTTTTTTCTTTTATTTTTTCAGTTTGTTTGCTTTTTTACACTAGATTAGAACATGGGAAAAGTTGAATCATACACTAGAGACTGTATATTATATATCATGAGTAGGGCTGGGCGATATAGTTAAAAACAGGGGCGGACTGGGATCATAATTCAGGCCGGGCATTAGATACCAAGCAGGCCAGGCCGATATGGGCCAACGCGCGTGAAATTTGGGCCGTTTGAAGCCAGATTTGGGCCGTTTGAAGTCCAATTTTACAATGAGATGCACCCACTTTAACCCTGAAGTGTAATTATTACTTCAGACTAACTAATAAAGTAATAAAACCACTAGTAAACCAGTAGGCGGCGCCTGGCCTGCTGTTCAGTGAGTGGCCTGACTGCAAGCACCAAAAAAAAAAAAAAAAAAAAAAAAAAAATTTAATTTGCGATTATCGATTCTGGAATAAAAGATCGATCCAAAAAATCGTGACATTAAAAATCGCGATACTTAGGTGAATCGATTTTTTCCCCCACCCCTAGTATTTATGTTTCATGCTGCATAGCCTGTAACTTTTCCTAATAAAAACTGCAACCTTAAACTCCCACATTTTTTAACTGAATTTGGCCCGTAAATCCATGGCTGACAGCGAGCTCGTTTTTAAAGCGTGAGTGGTGATCTTTATACCATATGAAAGTAGAAAAAATAAGGAATCGATTGGCACCAAGCATGTCAACCTAGCATGTCGGGTAAATAACGCTTGATGAATAGAGAGCCGCAGTAACGAGTCCGGAAATCATCGATGCTAACAGCCCTGGTTCTTCACAGTTTTCGCCTATGGGAGTTATGAATGGGTTTTTGGCGCGATGCTTCTAATAATCTCTCTGAGCAACGCTGGCTTAATCAAACGCGAACCAGTGTTTAGTAATATCATCTTCACACACGAGGACCACTTTTACGAGTTTTGAAGCTTTTATGTGCCGTTAAAAGGACGGCTAGCTAGCAAACGGCTAAATGAGACTACACTTTTGAGTCGATGGGGATATATACGTCAATAACGTCACCACTCAAAGGACGAACACGGAAATTCTCTTTCCCTCACCTGGTTCAGCCCCGTTCAGCCCGGGGTAATCAGTGCACACATCCAACAACAGTCCAGGTTGAGTGCTGACGTGACGTGGAAGCCTATGCGACAGTGTGTAGTTCTGGATTAGCTTAGCTCGAGCATTTTACTTCTAGGGCTCGCATTTACGCTACAAAACTCATGAAAGTGGTCCTCATGTGTGAAGATTATCCGACGGAACTCTGGTTCGCGTTTGATTAATCTTGCGTTGACCAGAGACCGTATTTGAAGCATCGCGGCAAAAACCCATTCAAAAATCCCATAGACAGAAACAGTGAAGAACCAGGAAGTTCGGGACTTCCGCATTCTGCCTACAAAAATACGTCATCCCTGCGGCTCTCTATTGGAATGTAACTAAACGAGTATGTTGATAGTGTAGGGGAAGGCACACTCTGGTTCCAGATGTAAGAAAGTGTAATTTAACGTTATTTGACAGTTTCGGCCGTAGCCTTTGTCAAGTCTCATACAAACACAGTGCAAGACAGCCATTATAAAGACAGGTGGGCTGATTGAATGGACAACACCTGTCCTGTGAAAGCACACCTGAGTGTGATTACAATGGCATCATAGGATCAGTCATGCAGTAATAGGCTACATTTAGACAGATTAATCAAAACATTGATGTCACAGGTAGGCTGTATACCATAATATATCATGAAGCTATGTGAATAAATAGATTTATATAAATAGTAATCACAGCCTAATGCATAGAGATAAATCCTGAAACCTTCTCGCAACAGTTGTAGCCTAAGCCAGTGGTTTTCAAAGTGGGGTCCCCAGCAAAAAGGGGGGATAATCTATTTTCACTACAATTCCATGCCATCCATAAGTAACACAATCTAAGCTTGTGTAGAAGTGAGTAACTAGGCTAATAATAACCATAACAGCACAAATAATTGACAAAAATCTCCAAATAAATATACAGTATTTACTCTGAGAAATGAAATAATGAGAAAAGGAACAATTATTGATGGTTAAGGGCCTGTGTCCACCTAGCGTCTTTTCATCAGCTCCGGCGTCTATTTTCAATTGTTTCCAATGGGGGGAGAGCGTATGCGAGCTCACACGGACGTCTAGAGAAAGTGCGCTGCGTCCAGCGTATATTTTCAGAGCGCTCTGGTGTTTTTGTGCGCCCGACTCCCAGCGCTTCCAGCTGAAATTATTTTAACTTTTCAGAAAGACGCTGGTGTTGGGTGCTCCTTTTCTGGCAACTAATCATATGAAAAAACTATCGCAACAGAAGCAGAAAGGCTCAATTGTGGGAGCAGATTGGCTAGACACTTAATATTTCTGCTGAGTGTTGAGCTAAATCACTGTATGTGTGTTGTTTGCTAATGTTAGCTGTCAGCTATCAAGCTACTACTGCACTGAGCTAACGTTAGTTTCAGACTGCTTCCTTGTTATATTGTGCGCCGAGATCAGCGTTCCCCAGCGCACTCCCAGCGTTTAATTTCGGAAAAAGACGCTAGGTGGACTCAGGCCCTAACTCATTCATGGCCAGTTTAGGACTGCCAATATTTAGCACAGGCCAAAGATTTTCATAATTGTTGGTCATCTTTCAAGACCCACAGTAAATTATCTATTAGCACCAAAGTGATTTGCAATACCTCAAAATGAAGATGTACGTCTCTGGGTTCACCAGGAAAAAAAAGTGATCTTTTAGCATGTTCTGTACTCTACTTATAGCCATTTATATACACCCTGTTTTCACCAAAAATGTCTCTCTGAGAAGAGAAACAGCAGAAAAGGCCATTTTTGTAAAAGACACAATCTCAGGCAGAACTCGCTCTCAATTCTTTTATTTTGAACTGTATTGACATCAGACATGTAAATATTATTCGTTATGACACAAATGACAAAATATATATATATATATATATATATATATATATATATATATATACATGAAGTGCTTTTTCTACATTCAACAATACAGTTTACTCAGTGTGAGTGAGTGTGCAGACAGACACACAGACAGACAGACAGACAGACAGACAGACACACAGACACACACACACACACACACACACACACACACACACTCCTTACCGCGAGATCATCCGGGTCCTGTCGCATTGGAGTCCAGTCTTCCTCGCCCTCGACAGGAAAGTGGCCGTGCTGCTTGGCTCTGTGTGAAAGCCATTTCTGTGGCGAGGCTGCTGTTCTCCTCCTGCTCACAAAGTTGTGACTCCGTCTCGTCTCTTTCGGGGTGGCACACAGGAACGGGGTCCAGGGACCAGGATCGATCATGTTGGTCATGGGTTTGACTACCGCGAACAACTGATCGATGTCCGCTGCCCTGCAGCAAGCCGACCAGCTCGTGCAGCGCGCCGAGGGGCGTTTCAATGGCGTTTCTCCTCTCTGCACAACTTCACAAGGAAGCGCGTTTCTCTGTTTTCTGTTTTTCCTCCTGCTCATTTCAAAACAACAGCTGCGGTATGTGTTTGTTTGCGTGTTGTCGGCTTGTCTTTGCGCCTAGGGACCTGATAACATGTCACAGGCTGGGGAAGTCTTTGAACTACGCGCTGCACTAATAAAAACAAAAACACGTCAAACACGTCATTGGCCCTCTGGGCTATTCCTGATAACACGTCAAAGACGTCTTTGGCCATGAATGAGTTAAAACTGAATAATGACATCACAACAGTCTAATCCTAATGCTAATTTAAAATGAGATATTCCTCTAAATCTGTCTTCAAACTGCAAAAGGGAAAAAAAACGCCTGTGTGTGTGTGTGTGTGTGTGTGCGTGTGCGTGTGCGTGTGCGTGTGCATGTGTGTGTGTGTGTGTGTGCGCGCGTGTGTGCGTGCGTGTGTGCCACTGCCCGGGCCCGGCGCCACGAGGGGGCGATAGGGGTTCAATTCAGTTCAATTTTCTGCCCCCTCACTTATTTTTTTGTTTTGTTTTTTGTTTTTTGTTTTTTTGATAGAATAGTTCATCTATAAAGGCCAGTTAGGCAATGTTTGTACCTGACATGTTTCGGCTGCTGTTTCTGCAGTCTTCATCAAATTTGATCAGTTTAAGTTGATGTAGGCTACCTATAAACATAGCTCTGTTGTTTCAGAATTGGCAGGGAAGTGCTATTTGCTGTGCTTTGGTTGTCACAACAAGGTGTCAGAGATGTAGCTATTTATTACATTTGAACCTCACTGCATGCTGTAGTGATCATGACATGATTAAAACACACACACACACACACACACACACACACACACACACACACACACACACACACACACACACACAGAGAGAGAGAGAAATCAGCTGCACCCAAGCACACAGCATGCCATGAGCAGAAAGATGGAGACAACGCATCTGATCACTTTATTTCTTTAATTTAATGAACGTGGCACTGACTGGCTATTATTTTGTTTATTTTTTTGTCGATTTTTGCAGCAATTGTTTATTCTATGACTTTTCATATAGACATATATGTTCAGAGTGCTCCAGACAGGTCCCGCATTTCACGTTATGCAAAGCTCAGCTCTATTAATTAGAGATGCACCGATTGCGATTTTGTTGGCCGATTCCGATTTCCGATTTTTGAATAGTCTGACTTGCCGATACCGATTTTTGCCGATTCCGATTTTCTTTCTAAGAACAATAATTGGCGGGTTATTTTTTGACGTTTTTTTTTACTTTGCTTTAATAGAAAATTAACATTCATGTCACATTTCTTATCATTTTCATGAGGTAGGACGATCTCACTCAAAACATCTCAAAATAAAAGTGTTCCAGGTTACTGGACAGAGCTTTTCTTTTTTCTGTAAATACAATGAATATAAAACAATTAATTCCAGTATATCCCACAGCTATCATGCATTTACTTTTCCAAAAGATTTTTTTTTTTTTTTTTTATTTATTATGTTCGTCGTTCTATTCGCAATACGAAACAAAAGTCCTCTCCTGGCTGTATCCACGTTACAACGTGACTGACAGATAGCAGCAGCAGCAGGCAGCGGTGATGTGGACTGCAGCTGGTCGGGGAAGAGGGGTGAGGTGAAGCGAGCCGCTCAGACTGGACTGGAGTGGACTCCAACCTACCCGGCTCCTCCGTGGCTCCACACCGACGAAGACATTCTGTGGCATGTGTGTAGTGGCAGCTTTTGTTTTGGCTGCAACTCATCCGTCTCGGTCTCGCTGCTTTCGGGTGCGCGCACGTCACGTGAAAATCGGCTCACAGAATCGGCTATTTAGAGTGACCGGCGCAGATCACCGATCGAGGCCGATCACGTGAAAATCGGCCATTTCTGGTCACGTGCCGATCGATCGGTGCATCCCTACTATTAATGCCTTAATCTGCTGCTGTGAAATAAATGTTTTATTTGATTTTGAATAGTAGTCTTTCTTGTGTTGTTATTGCGCTTTTCAGAGGTTATTATGGTTAAAAAGTCCAGAAATAGGCATAGCGGGTATATAACCTACGTTTTACGATATAAAAATATATATAAAAAAAAAAAATCAGAAAAAAAGAAATCACCCCCCTCCCCAGTTATAACCGCTCCCTCAGTCATTTCATCCTGGCGCCGGCCCTGTGTGTGTGTGTGTGTGTGTGTGTGTGTGTGTGTGTGTGTGTGTGTGTGTGTGTGTGTGTGTGTGTGTGTGTGTGCTTCCTTGTTTACAACATTCTTTAGCGATATTGGCTGAGGTTCAGGAGCAGAATGCACCTCAGACACTCCCTAACTGGCATTTCCCTTCCAGTGTCTACCTGCCCAGCTTACCTGTTCTACCTGTTTCAGGTTTTAGGTTCCCCAGTGTGTGTGTGTGTGTGTGTGTGTGTGTGTGTGTGTGTGTGTGTGTGTGTGTCTCTCTCTCTCTCTCTCTCTCCCTCTTTCTCTGTCTCTCTCTATGTGTGTGTGTGTGTGTGTGTCTCTCTCTCTCTCTCTCTCTCTCTCTCTCAGCCTCTGATAGCATCATCTCTACCGACTGATCTGATTCCACAGTCTTGTTAGCTCAGTTGAGAACCTGACTAATAACTTTGGGCTGTGGATTCTCACCTGAAACAACTCTTGAATGTATTTGTTGGGTATAAGTAATGATTCAGTACTCATGAACTACTCTGTATGATGTTTCACTTTAAATGATGCACCACTTTACATTAGGGTACAGACAAAGAGTAACTAATGGACAGTGTGGGGGGCTTTACTCAAAAAAGTTATACATTATACATTACTCTAAACTAGAACGACCGCAACGCGGATTTATGCCTCCGCCATTAGTTAATTCTTGAGTCCAAATCGCCATTTGAGGCAAATTGGAAGAAATTCCGTCAAGGCGCTCCTGTGATGTTGCGTTACAGAGCTTGCAAATTGGGTGTGTGAGAGGTCACAGTGACCTTGACCTTTGACCACCAAAATGTAATCAGTTCATCCTTGAGTCGAAGTCGATGTTTGAGACAAGTTAGATTAAATTGCGTCAAGGCATTCCTGAGATATCGCGTTAACAAGCTTGAAAATGGCGTTTGAGAGCTCACCTTGACCTTTGACCTTTGACCACCAAACTCTAATCAGATCATCCTTGAGTCTAAGGCGATGTTTGAGGCAAATTTGATGAAATTCCGTCAATTGATTAACTACTAGTTAATCAATACTTAATTATTACTATACTCACAAACTGACCATTAACTAATGATTAACTACAGTACTATACTCAGAACTGACTTTAACTAATCACTAACTAATCATACTAATTACAGTGTTTCCCACAGGATTTTGAGTTGTTGTGGTGGAGGGACCACAGACCCCCTATGGGGGGTGCGGGGGCATGTCCCCCGTGAGATTTTTTCATGTAAAATGCATGAATTTGGTGTACTTTGAGAAAGCACCTAAGAGCAAAATTAAAACGCTAGATCTATGAAGAACATGTCATCCTTACTGTGCTGTGGGTTTAAAATGACAAACTAAATTTCTCCCAATAGGTATATTCTGAATACAGGTCACTCAGTAGAATACTGCTTGTTTAAATACAATGTCCCATCTATACCAAAATCACTTCCAGGGGAGAACTCAAAATACAAAGTAACATTTTGTAGGCATAAACAGAACTTGTTTGGTTCTCCTACAGGTACATTCTTCTGTTATCTCACATCACTAAACCATCTAAATGCAGGAATTTATCATAAATTGAATTTTGATGAAGCAGGAATGATTAGATGAATAACTTCTCTCTTTGACTACACATCGTGTGTGTCATTTATTAGCACAAAATAAGACATCAGGGGCCCTATCTTCCGACAGGCGCTATCCCCTAATAGCGTTTGCGCACCTGTTTGCGCATGCCTTAAGGCAGGGAAGATAGCAGTCCGCCTTGCGCCGTCCGCCAGGTGTTATGCCGAGTTTTGCACCCCAGCGCCGGCAGCATCCCCACCTCACGGGAGCATATTGTAATGATTTATACAGAAATATAACTGTTTAAAAGTTATATAATTGTCTGGTAGACATGACCTCCCTGATTTCTAAGTTAAAACAGCCCCGAAACATGTTGGGGATGCAATTCTCGGTGGGCATGCGGAAACGTTCACGGCACCTGTTGCAGATGCAAATTAGAGCCGTGCCAAAATCATCTGCGCCCCCAAATGCCTGCGCAAATGGGATTTGAGCGGTCTTAACTACCAGAATTATTCACAGGCGTGGCCAGGCAAGGCTGGGCATTACGTCAATCAAAACCAATCAGATTCCCGTCTCGCAATAGCTGTTTGAGCGAGGCATGCAATATGCTGTAATTCTCTCCATGCATAATAGTGTACTCACTCGTGCGAGGACAGAGAGAGCTTATTGACAGATCGTCTGTGGTGAAGGTAAATAGCCTATGTCCATTGTCCAACAAGTTTTCTCAATTCAGTTCCCTCTTTGCGATGTGATAAAAGTTTCTCACTGAGTTATAGTTGATTGCCTCACTGAATTATATGGCAATACCCAATTCTAGCAGCATAATTTGATGTCTAGGCTGTGCGTAATGACATCTCCAAAAGGAATTCTACTTTGCACTGCACGGAGATTACGCGTGCGCTCCCAGCGCAGCGAGGTCCTTTTCAAAGCTCTTAGCGCAAAGTAATTGTGCGCTGCTGACGATAGGATAATGCCATCTATCTCACATTTTAGCGCTGAAACGCCTGCTTTGGCATGTGGCAGCCAATGCCCAGTACAATTATCACAGGCATGCGCCTGTGTCCGCCCCCAATTTGCTTTTGTGCATGGCGTTAAACGAGCGCAAACGCTAAATTAGCGCTTTTGGGAAGATAGGACCCAAGATCTCTCAAATCACAAGACCGAAAACAAGGCCGGAACATGACCTCTGTGTCCCCCTGATACCCTAACACCGGCATTTCACTGGTTGCATCTGCGTTGCGTTGCGGCTGTGCTCCGGTTTTGCTATGTGCTCTGTACTCCGCCAACACTAACCGGCTGCGTGCAGAGCACGTCACGGCTCCGCTCCGCCAGACAGCTAGAGTGACGAGACTGACAAGTTCTCGCGGTGAAATCGCGCGAGACAATTTGTATGTGGGATAAATACAACAACAAACAGGCAGAAGATCATTGTTCCCAACTGGAGAAGCAGAGGAGGGGTGGACTTGCTTGGTGTTGTCCTTGTAAAAAGGATGTGTCGTGTCATATATTCTTTTGTGGTTTTCCACTTCAATTATTAACTTTTCCTCATACATGTTTGTCCTCTGGCTTGATATTGAATGCTGTAAGCACTTCTGCCCTGTTGACTCCATGCCTGGCTCCGCCCAACTTGCTGCAGCTTTGCTCCGACATCCGTGAGAAATAGAAGCCTTGCGTATCTTTTTCGGAGAGCTCCGGATCGTCAGAGCTGGGACGGAGTAGACACGCAACGCAGCGGAGTAGGTGGGAGTTGACACAATGATTAGAGTGGAAACGTATCGGCTCCGAACCCGTACCGCAGCGCAGACGGACCGAACACGGACTCAGTGGAATGTGGCCGTAAGGCCTCTATCTTCCCAAAAGCGCTAATTAGCGTTTGCACTCGTTTAACGCAATATAGGTGATATAGGTCTACCAGTAGGTAGCCTACAACTTCACATTGGCATGTAGGCTCACTTATTCAAATTTATTTTAGCAGTGCAAACAGCAACATTACATCGGCTATTCTTTTGACTAGAACAAACCTGGTATGAAAGTTTAATTCATTAGTGCAAAAACATTTTAGATTTCAACTGAAATCGTCTGAACACAACAAAAACAAATGGCATGCTTAGCCTACTCAATGTGCTGTCTTCAGAGTTTAGTTGAATCTAGCAACACTGACAGTGCTTCATTGGTCGTGACTCACAACAAACCGTGAGAGGGGCAATCTAGGGTAGTTGAACGTAACATGACACCACAGACAGGGTGAGGGGCAGAGCAGAATCGGCTACGGGTATAACTCGCTCAATACAAATAGAGTACCGTAGGGATGACGTATTTTTGTAGTCGGAACGCGGAAGTCCCGGACTTCCGGGTTCTTCACTGTTTCTGCCTATGGGATTTTTGAAAGGGTTTTTGGTGCAATGCTTCAAATAAGGTCTGTGGGATAATCTTCACACATGAGGACCACTTTCATGAATTTTGAAGCGTAAATGCGAGCCCTAGAAGTAAAAAGCTCATGCATATTCAAGAACTACACACACTGACACAGTGTCGCGTAGGCTTCCACGTCACGTCACCACAGCCAAAATCAACCTGTTACTGTTGTTGATGTGTGCGCTGCTGTGCACTGATAACCCGGGCTGAACCAGGTGAGGGAAAGATCATTTCCGTGTTCATCCTTTGAAGTGATGACGTTATTGACGTATAATATCCCCGTCGACTCAACAGTGTAGTCTCATTTAGCCGTTTGCTAGCTAGCCGCCCTTTTAGCAGCACGTAAAAGCTTCAAAACTCATAAAAGTGGTCCTCATTAGTGATGTGACGTTCGCGAACGATCCAAATCTATTGAACGGCTCTTTGCTATGAACGAAGGGAACCGAGTCCTACTTGAGAGCCGTTTGTTTTAATGTTGTGCCCAAATGTCACTGACCGCGGCTCCCCAGCACATGCACACAGGGTAGACTAGTCCACTAAGCAGCGAGCATTAGTCTGGGCACCCTTTACTCCGCTTTTTATCATGGGGGCGTAAACCAAGGAAACAGGAAACAATACCGGAAATAAGTGCGCCAAAAAACTTCTTTGTTGCCGTTAGCTTGACGCGGCGAGGTTACGTTAGCTAGAGCCTGATGAAAACAACAACAACACAAGTTGTATAGTAGCGTTAGCACATTACTCTAGTAGTCACTGCCGAGGAAGGTTTCTGGAGAGCCAAAGACAATGGAGTACCGTAAATTCCGGACTATAAGGCGCACCGGTGTATAAGCCGCACCTTCAAAGTTGACTATTTTTTTCTTATATAAGCCGCACCGGACTATAAGCCGCGGGTGTTTTAATGTTTTTTTTTTTTTTTTTTTTTTTTTTTTATTGTGTTTTAATGTTTAATTACCATATGTAATGCTCCCATTTATTAACATTTCAACAAAACAACATAACACAACACCACCTGTGTTGTTATTTACAGTGCACACAGTGTCATACAGTGTCATACAGTGTCATACAGTGTCATACAGTGTGGTGAAAAGAGGGCAAGAGAGGAAATTAAAACAGAAGTGGATTTATAGTTAGAAAGAGTGCTAAAAAAGAGAGTTTTTTTTTTTTTTTTTTTTTTTTTTTGAAAAAAATCCATAGATAAGCCGCACCGTTATATAAGCCGCAGGGGCCAAAAAAGGCCAAAAAACGGGAAAAAAGCCGCGGCTTATAGTCCGGAATTTACGGTACTCGCCATGTGAAATCTTTTGATCAATGTCCATGTCTTTCCCAGCACAGGCAGCAGAGCAGAGATACCTTTGGATTTCAACTGTTGTACTTGATCCTCCATTATCGATAACAGCGGACAGACAACTATAACTATTCCATCAACTGGCAATTTGTTTGAAAAGTAAAGCTTCTGTATTGGCTTAAAATATGTGATATTGTGAATCCGCAATGTTTCTACAAGAACTTCTAATAAAAAACTTCATTCGGTATGTCCATATTTAGTTAATGACTGATGAGTCTCGTGTTGAGGCCATTGATAGTACAGTTGTTTGCCGTTTTATTTTCTTATTCATTGTGTCTGATTGTCAAGTTAACAAGCTATTTCCGCTGTTGTTTCCTGTCTAGGGCGGCTCTAGGCCAGAAACAGGCAGGGTGACAAAATCACTTGTAAACGGAGGCCAGGCTCTTTCTCGCCGAGAAGAGCCTGGTGACGTGAAGTTAGCGAGCATGGGGCAGGGAGGATAGGTCGGGTGCACTCGTTAATTGCTACCGGCGCATGCTGTAGCTGGCCTGGGTGGGCGGACTCAGCTTAATATCAAAACGGGCTACGCCGCGGAGTGCATCTGCCGACTTTCTGGGTAGCAAAGTGTTGTTCAGCTTAGTCAGTAAATTCACTGACTAGCTAAATAAGCAGATGATATGGTGTCACCTTGTGTAATGTTTACAATGCAGATCATTGACATTATGTCTGGAAATACTGTATGAGTAATTTAATGCTGCTGCAGTCCACTGATGCGAAATGAAATAGTGGTGGGTCTAAACAAATCTGATCCAAATTATACCATATCATTATATTAGTGATTTTGCAGAGAAACAGTAGTGCGCCCCCCATAAAAAAATATATAAAGGGGAACGAGGAGCCGCTATTTTGAACGGCTCTCAGAAAGGAATGGAGTATAAGATCCGGCTCCCTTCAAAGAGCCGTAATTCCCATCACTAGTCCTCATGTGTGAAAATTATCCTGCTGAACACTGGTTCGCATTTGAATAAGCTTGCGTTACCCACAGACCTCATTTGAAGCATCGTGCCAAAAACCCAATCAAAAATCTCATAGGCAGAAACAGTGAAGAACCCGGAAGTGTTAGCATTAATTTTTGGCAACCCTAATCACTGATATTAGCAGTCATTAACCTGGTTACACATGCAGCCCTGCTCCCCAGTGCTTCACACACTCCCAAGCTGTTTTGTCCAAGCAGTCTGAGGCGGGGGACAGGAGTTACGCTACGGGGAGAAGGGGAGCCACTACCCCGGCGGCCTCTCCCCAGGCAAGACCGCAGCTTCACTAAACCCCCGCCTCCGGCCTAGCGGAGCCGACGTTACAAGCAAAGTACAAGGGCTTCCCCGAGCAGCGGACTTTTTCTCTCTCAAAACAATTGAAACCCGTCATGTTAAGGCTGAGCAAGGAGATCGATTTTATTTCACCAGAGCCGAAGGCAACAACACAAAAGACTGATGGAAATAACAGAAGAGAATTAGCAACACCGTGGTGGTGGTGAGTAGGTGGGATATGTGATTTTCCTGGCTGCGGACTTTCCGAGGAAAGGCGGCCGCCTCCCTCACGTGCATCTCAACGAATCACGATGCATTTAATCGATCACGTGTCTTGAAAATGACATCTAACCCGTTCTACTCTGCCTCTGATTGGCTCTGATATCACTCAATCATCACTCCGCTGTCCTATGTGTTTGTGAAAGAGAGAGAGAGAGACAGCCAGACAGACAGACAGACAGACAGACAGAGGGCCAATGTGGAGTTTTGAGAGGGGGTAAAAAAAACTGTCAACATCTTGTTGTGGCGGTGTGCCATAAATTCCCCTATGTATGGGAAACACTGAATGAATAACTAACTAATAGTTAGTTCCTCATTACAGTAGTTCTCTAGTAACTACTGTAACTTTTGCCTACCTTGTTGTAAAGTGTTACCAATTATTTTTGTTCAGATATGAAAAGTGTCAGATAAGTTTAGTTATAAAATGGACTTGACTTGACTATGGAAGGCAGTGAAAAAACAAACTGCTGGAATGTGAATTGTCTGTAGCCTCATCATGTTGTAACAGATTGCATACCTGAGAGTGTGGAAACTACCAGGACAGCACTTTGCTTCAAATAGACCAACCAGGTCTATCCACATTCCATAAAGAACGGCTGTAAGCCTTTCAAACAAACGCTTTAGCACAAAATGCTGTCGTGCTAAATGGGAGTCTCTCTAATTATTGGTGGAAATGTTTTTCACTTGGTGTACTAACAATGGTTCAAATGTCTTTCAGTCAAATTTATTTAAATTAGCTGTTACATCAGTTTTGAGATTTCATTTTATCATCATCATCATCATCATCAACCTTTATTTAAACAGGCAAATTAATTAAGAACAAATTCTTATTTTCAATAACGGCCTGATTTTACAAATCAGCTGAAATGTGACAGTCAGACTTGTGGCCTGGCATTGATTCAGTTAAGTTAGTTCTGTTGATAGCCCCTTATCTCAAGCATGTCTCAACGGTCTTTACATAGCATCATCACAGTCATATAATTAGGGATGGGTACCGAGACCCGGTACCAAACGGGCCCCGGGGCCGGATTTTGGGATACCGGAGGATCAATAAGCTTTCACGTTAACGGTTCTCTTATCGGTACTGTCTGGAGTGGAGAAATTAAGAAAATAGATTTCCTATAGGCTATATAATTGCTAAATAAACGTTATGTTATCTTGCACATTTTATCTCACCAACTCCGTAAGACAGGCCTATGATGTGTTTTTTGTGATTTCCAAACAAGAAAAGGGATAATCTTTTCCGCGTTGCTCTCCGTCAGACGAGAGAGACACAGCTGCTGCACTGCCAGCCAAGACGAGAGGAGTAGGACTGAGAGGGGAGGGACTGGGGGCGTGCCTGAGAGCACCCACCACACACATGCACAGCACAGGGAACAGGGAACCGGCAAGCAGGCAGATAGACTAGACATGCAACTGAGCAGAGCACACGTTAAGAATGGCTGAAAGAACGAAGCGATCTAAAGTGTGGTTGTACTTCACTCAAGTCGATGGTGACAATTCACGTTGTCACAAGTGCAATAAAACCTTCGCTAGTAAAAGGTGGAAACACGAGCAATTTGTCTAAACACTTAGCCAAAGTGCATCACATTCAAATGGAGAAATGCACAGTTTTTGACAAGCTAGCTCGCCCTCCATCATCTCCTGTCAATGATGCCACGGTTGCGTTACCAGTCTACATCAGGTAACTATGTGAACATGGTAATGGTTAAGACAAGAGTAGTAAACATTTCCCCGCTGTTTGGGTGTGTTAATCATCATAAATCATAAATACAGTCTGATATAAATCGTCAGGTGACGGTCATCATCTCAGTTGTCGTTCAGAAATGTTACTTTCAGAGCAGGGGGGATTTTTATTTAGTGATTTGGGGGGAAGTACAGCAGACAGATACTGTCTTGCTTTATTTTTATTATGTTTTCCCTAGCTGAATGTTGCTATTGGCACAGTGTGGTTCAATCAGGAGACTTGATGAATAAACAATGATTTTATTATAATGATGATGAATGATCTTTACAGAATATTATGATGAGAAAGTTAGTTAGTCTTTGGAGCTGGACACCACAGGGAGATATCGAGATCGAGCTGGGTCAGCTCGAACAGCACAGCCATTTATACCCCCTGTGGAGTCTAGATACTGGTGCTGGTGAAACCTCTTGATGACTGATGGATCAGGGATTTGGCGGAGACGGGGAGGTGGTGTGCCTCAGCCGCAGCAGGGTTTAGAGAGACTGAATGAGACACAGAAAAGCATATTTATGCACACAGCAACCATGTGATAGGCTGCCTAAAGGGGAGTGCCACAATGTGATAGGCTAGAAGTGCAGGTGAGCAAAGGTGTAGGAGGTGATGTGTTGCTATGCTATTGGCTTATGGGGAACTGGGAGGCAACCACTGATTATTCAATTATCACCAGGAAGCTGACAGGTTACCAGGTGAGCAAGCAGGAGAAGTGCAGTGACTGTGGAACCGGTGAGGATCAAGATCATCCTGTCTGAACCTGCGTTAAAACTCCATTAGAAGGATATTTTAGGATATTTAAATGAATAATAAAAACGAACCCATTAAGATTTTGCTACTTTTTTTGTTAAAGCTAGCTGAGCCTGCAGCTACAATGAACCGGCCGAGTCCCACTCCCACCCCTCCTCCCTCTACTGCTGGTCCAAGCAGAAACCCCTTCACCATGGCAGCTAGTGGGAGAATGACTGAGGAAAGGATAAATGAGTGCCACCTAACTGTGACCAGGTTAATTTGTCTCTTTCCCCCCAAACCTTTCTCCTCTTAAAAATAACAAAAAGAACCGACAACAACCAGTCCCATTTGTTTTGGGATTTTTTTCTCGTAAAAATAACAAAAAGTACCGATAAGAGTACCGTTAAAGTACCGGATCGATAAGCAGTATCGATAAGAGTACTAGTATCGTTAATTCCTTAACGATACCCATCCCTACATATAATACATCGTATATCTCAAGCATGTCTCAACGGTCTTTACATAGCATCATCACAGTCATATAATACATCATATATCGACACACAACATACATCATATACATACTACACATTTTATTAGATTACATTACTACACAAACACAGCGTGTCTTTAGAATGTGGAGGAAACCCAGGAAAACACGGGACAACATGCAAACTCCACACAGAAAGGACGTGGGTGGAGATTCAAACCCACAACCTTCTTGCTGTGAGGTGACAGTATCTAACCATTGAGGCGCTTCTGACAGCTCGCTGTTAAGCGCCCTCTTACGTCTTGAAACTTGTGGAACCGGGCGACCCGGTGGCTCACCTGGTAGAGCGTGTACCACAAAGGCTCAGTATGGCCGACCCGGGTTCGAATCCGACCCGTGCCAAAAGTCATTCCCTCTCTCTCCCCAGCCTTCCTGTCTATCTGTCCTATCCAATAAAGGCATAAATGTCCCCCAAAGAAAAAGTGCAATCTTGTATCAGGCATTAAAGGATGGCTTTACTGGTAATCAACCCACATTGTATCATTAATAATCTTAGTAATAGAAGCACATGGGCAGTGTTTACCTTCTCTCTCTGTTTTCCTCAGGGAGATCTCCCATTTCCTCCTCTGCCAGAGCGCTCCGTTCTGACGCGTTTTACGTCTCAACGCGTCACAACGGGGCTGCAGAGGTTCTGCTGCAGATGCGGAATCTGCCCTGAGGGCGGCTGTTATTGTTTATTTTTATTTTTTAAGTATGTACAATATAGAACATTAACTATCCGTGACATTCCTGATACCATCCAATTCCATGATCTTTATGTTGTAAACACATAACTTTCACAATAGCGAAAACAAGCACCCCCACTCAGCTCATTCAGGGCAGGCTGTTTTATAACTTGTAGTCTACCTGCTGCTCCTGCACATCACAGCACAGGCTAAATGATGTGACATAAATATACATTATGTAAAGTCATGGCATAAATGTGTTTTTGTTGAAAAAGTACGTGTCAAGTCAGCTATGTCTTGTTGGAGCGGACATCACAGTACAACCGTGTTACGGTTGTCACTCGACTATAACAAGTATTTGCGACGGATATATATGCCTTCTGTACGACCTGGATTACATGTATGTTTCACATAGGGTTGTGTTTTGATTTTTATGTTTTATTGTGTCCTATATTTAAAGGTCCCATTCCGTGCAAAAGCTGTTTTTACTTGTAAATGCATATATACTGCTGTCATCCCTCCCTGTAATGAGTGGTCACAAGCTCAGAACTGCCACAGTTGGATTTGTCCCTATCCCCCTGCAGTCTCCTTCAAGCCACACCCCCAAACGCTCTGTTCCCCCAGACGGGGTATTGGGATGTCACGATGGTCCTCAAGCATACTGCGCAGGTCTCTCTCACACAAGCTACCTGCACCATTTTGTCTATAGCCACAAAATTAACACTTCTAGCTGGAGCGACGCCAACTGTACGTGATCCAGCAACTGCGGAGGTGCATTCGGTAAGTCTAGGCATTTTGAGATGTCCTCTTTAGCGTAGCAACGTTAAGTTAGCGATAGCGTTAGTTGTGGACACAACCTAGCGTGCTGGTCCACAGACGCTAATCTGATTGGCCGCTGGGAGCCTGGGGCGGGCTCTCCCTCAGCGGCCAATGGGAACTGTTAGTTCTGAATATATTATAGAAACAGACCATTCTTGGGACGCAACGAGATGAGGAAGGGACAACTCCGTCACAACAAACGGGGTTGCTATATTTTCGCCAAATTAATCCAGAATCATGTTTTATGGACCAGAGACACACGTTTTTAAGAGGTTACAGCTGCACGAATTTGGACCTTTAAATGTTCTAGAATTGCATGTTGTGTTAACATAAATATTATTTCTATCTACTACTTAGGCTTATTTGGTTGCTTTTTCTTGTAAAAATGTAGTAAGCCTCAATGCATGCTGGGAAAAATGCACATGTGTGTCTGTGTGTGGCTTGGTAGGGGAGCCAGCACACTGAATAAGGCCTGGTTTTGAAAAGCGCTAAGCGCAAAATTAACGCCAGTTGGGAAGATTGCTTTAGGCTGGTATTTAAGGCCGAAACGCCCATTCTGGCCTATTCCGGCACTGTGCCACGCCTCTTCAGCGTAAAGCGCATTTTGGGGCCTAAAAACATGATGCTATATTCCCAGGTCACTGGTAGGCAGGCGCAAAGCGTATTTTTTTGCGTTTAACGCCAGTTTAGCGCCTAAGGCCAGGGGGAAGGTAGAGCCCCCTGTGTATATGCAGAGATAAGGTCACTTTAATGCATCTGACTCTAACGACACCTTCAGAATGCAGAGATAAGGTCACTTTAATGCATCTGACCCTAACGAAACCTTCAGAATGCAGAGATAAGGTCACTTTAATGTATCTGACTCTAACGAAACCTTCAGAATGCAGAGATAAGGTCACTTTAATGCATCTGACCATAACAAAACCTTCAGAATGCAGAGATAAGGTCACTTTAATGCATCTGACCCTAACGAAACCTTCAGAATGCAGAGATAAGGTCACTTTAATGTATCTGACTCTAACAAAACCTTCAGAATGCAGAGATAAGGTCACTTTAATGTATCTGACTCTAACGAAACCTTCAGAATGCAGAGATAAGGTCACTTTAATGCATCTGACCATAACGAAACCTTCAGAATGCAGAGATAAGGTCACTTTAATGCATCTGACTCTAACGACACCTTCAGAATGCAGAGATAAGGTCACTTTAATGCATCTGACCATAACAAAACCTTCAGAATGCAGAGATAAGGTCACTTTAATGCATCTGACTCTAACGAAACCTTCGGAATGCAGAGATGAGGTCACTTTAATGTATCTGACTCTAACGAAACCTTCAGAATGCAGAGATAAGGTCACTTTAATGCATCTGACCATAACGACACCTTCAGAATGCAGAGAGGAGGTCACTTTAATGCATCTGACTCTAACGACACCTTCAGAATGCAGAGATGAGGTCACTTTAATGCATCTGACCATAACGACACCTTCAGAATGCAGAGATAAGGTCACTTTAATGCATCTGACCCTAAAGAAACCTTCAGAATGCAGAGATAAGGTCACTTTAATGCATCTGACCATAACAAAACCTTCAGAATGCAGAGATAAGGTCACTCTAATGCATCTGACCATAACGACACCTTCAGAATGCAGAGATAAGGTCACTTTAATGCATCTGACCCTAAAGAAACCTTCAGAATGCAGAGATAAGGTCACTTTAATGCATCTGACCATAACAAAACCTTCAGAATGCAGAGATAAGGTCACTTTAATGCATCTGACCATAACGACACCTTCAGAATGCAGAGATAAGGTCACTTTAATGCATCTGACCCTAAAGAAACCTTCAGAATGCAGAGATAAGTTCACTTTAATGCATCTGACCCTAACGAAACCTTCAGAATGCAGAGATAAGGTCACTTTAATGTATCTGACTCTAACGAAACCTTCAGAATGCAGAGATAAGGTCACTTTAATGCATCTGACCATAACGACACCTTCAGAATGCAGAGATAAGGTCACTTTAATGTATCTGACTCTAACGAAACCTTCAGAATGCAGAGATAAGGTCACTTTAATGCATCTGACCCTAAAGAAACCTTCGGAATGCAGAGATAAGGTCACTTTAATGCATCTGACCATAACAAAACCTTCAGAATGCAGAGATAAGGTCACTTTAATGCATCTGACCATAACAAAACCTTCAGAATGCAGAAATAAGGTCACTTTAATGCATCTGACCATAACAAAACCTTCAGAATGCAGAAATAATGTCACTTTAATGCTGATACAGGATTCCACGTTTCCATGCAGTAAGCTAAATCAATCAATCAAATCAAATCAAGCGCGATGGTAATGAGCCACTGTGCTGATCAGTCTAGCAGCAGCTGTGTGTGTGTGTGTGTGTGTGTGTGTGTGTGTGTGTGTGTGTGTGTGTGTGTGTGTGTGTGTGTGTGTGTGTGTGTGTGTGTGTGTGTGTGTGTTCCTTGTTTACAACATTCTTTGGAGGTATTATCTAAGTTCAAGGAGCAGCTCAGGCGCTCCCCTAACTGTCATTTCCCTTCAGGGCCTACCTGCCAGCATACCTGTTTGTTCTTGTTGGGTTTTTTTTTACATGCCCCAGTGTCTCTCTCTCTCTCTCAATTCAATTCAATTTTTTTTTCAATTTCAAATAGCTTTATTGGCATGAAAAGACAGTGCTTATATTGCCAAAGCAAATACACATATTAACAGTACAACAATAAGGAAATTATAATAATAAATGAATGTACAGTCGAAGATGTATAATGTACAAACAGTCAAAATTTACAATCAAAGATATATGTACATATAAACTTCCCAAAAAATGGGGCATTCTGACTTAAATTTGTACAGTTGTTCAACAGGTAAACAACTCTCTCTCTCTCTGCCCCTTTCTCTCTGTCTCTCTCTGTCTCCCCCTCTCGCTCTCTGTCTCACCCTCTCTCTGCCCCCCTCTCTGTCTCCCAATCTCTCTCTGTCCCCTCTCTCTCTGTCCCTCTCTCTCTGCCCACTCTCTCTGTCTCCCCAGCTATCTCTCTCTGTCTCTGCCCCATCTCTCTCTGTCTTTCTCTCTCTCTGTCTCCCACTCTCTTTGTCTTTGCGCCCTCTCTTTCTCTCTCTCTCCCTCTCCCTGTCTCCCCTCTCTGTGTGTATCTGCCCCCTCCCTGTTTCTCTCTCTCTCTCTGCCCCATCTCTCTGTCTTTCCCCCTTTATCTCTCTGCCCACTCTGCCCCCTCACTCTCTGGCTCTCCCCATCTCTCTCTCTCTCTGCTCCTCTCTCTGTTGCCCCCTGTCTCTCTCTGCCCCCTCTCTCTGTCTCCCCAGCTATCCATTCAATTCATTTCAAATGGCTTTATTGGCATGAAGTAACACTGTACATATTGCCAAAGCAAGCGTTTAGACATGAAGAGCTAAACATTAATTAGAAAACTTACTATATCAAACATACAAGACAAATGAATGAATGAATGAATAATACAAGACAAATGAATGCTATCTCTCTCTGTCTCCCCAGCTATCTGTCTCTGCCCCCTCTCTCTGTCTGTCTTTCTCTGTCTGTCCTGAACTGACCCAACATCAGATTCCAGTATGACCTGCTCACGGTCCTGAACTGACCCAACATCAGATTCCAGTGTGACCTGCTCACGGTCCTGAACTGACCCAACATCAGATTCCAGTGTGACCTGCTCACGGTCCTGAACTGACCCAACATCAGATTCCAGTGTGACCTGCTCACGGTCCTGAACTGACCCAACATCAGATTCCAGTGTGACCTGCTCACGGTCCTGAACTGACCCACATGACCCGCAAACAAACAAACAAAGCTGTCACAGTTGATCAGCCAAAATATAACATTATTACATTACATTGCCTTACATTACATTACATTACATCATTTAGCAGATGCTTTTACTCTCACTCTCACTTACAATAACATTTTGTCAACAATAGAGAAATCAACTATGCAACATAATCTATGACAGCTACAACATTTGAAGGAATAGAGTGGTAAGTTTTTTTAAGAAAGATGTTAGTTCAACAAGGGGCCAGGTGGAGCCTGAAAAGGTGTGTTTTTTATATAACCTGCTGGTTTGCCACACTTGGTTGTTAATATAATGTTTATATCTTTATATCTGTCTATATCTTGTATATTTCTTCTAACTTATCATGTTCCTTATGTAAACTATTGTCGCTGTCCGGCGGATAGCTTCTATCTCCAAATTCAGCCTTTTAAAAAATATATATTTTATTTTTATTTAATTGTTTATTTTCATAAATTGATTTAAGATTTAGTAGGTACCCCAAAATAACCTGTGAAAGTTTCAGGTATTTTGGCCGAGCGACAGATGTTATATTACTGGTTATTAATGTTGCTATTATTAAACTATGTTAAAATGAAAAATAGCTTTTTTGGAGATTTTTTTTACATTTCTGCCAGTAATCTGACAGTGACACTATGTAATTTATATGTGCAAACGTCGCTTGTTCAAAATAAAATAATTCTAATTCAAAACACGGTCAAGTTCCCTGTAAAGGGCAGGTGATCGGACCATCACCGCATCATTAGTTTGAGTCTTTGCCTTCTTCCAACTTGGCTTGAAGCACTTATGAGAGAAAATAATTAAAAGATCATTCTAAGTTTCAGACATATTATTCTAGACATAAAAAAAATTGTTAACAGTGCAAATGCATTTGATTGCCTGCAAATTAATGTCTCAAAATCTGCTGTCTGGCCACAGTAGCTGCACGGGGGTGCTCAGTGGGTCCTTTTTTTATTTTTATTTTAATGCCTAGAATTTTGCAACTTAGAATTATTTTGTAATGGTTTTCTCTCCCATAAATGCAATAAGAAAAACATATAATAAGCACAGCAACAGTATACACTTAAATGATTAATTGCACAGATCTTACCTGGCATTCTCTAGAGGCATATAGAGATGGGATGGACATCTGGCCTGGTTTTAATGAAGAGAACATAGACAGAGTTTTAGTCAGTCTGTGCCTGTTGTCAGATCACCTAAAGCTTTATGATGCACAAAAGAGGAAATGAACAGGGAGGCAGTTACAGTAGATGATGCGCAACAACATTCTCTAACCACGCCCATAATGGGCAAATGCCAAATACTAAAGACATGGAAAGACCTGCCTTGACACTGATTGAGGTGTGGCCACATGCCACAACACGCAGAGACTCTGGAGTCAGTGAGCTTTGGGGTGCTGAAAGTCTATGATGTCATATAAAGTCTATGATTTCATATTAAATGCTGAGGTTGATCCCATTTGTAGCACAGATCTGGTGCCAGATTTAGATTTAGCCATTTTGATCACTCGAGAATTGATCAACATGGTCAAAAATTCCCCAAAACACGAGCAGAATTTTGTTCGGCCACAGCTATGCCATTCTACATGCGATCGGGGTGAAACTTTCAGGAAGTGTAAAGAGCACCCCTGCGGGTGACCTAATGGAGCCAGATTTCTTAATTAGGTAATTAGGGCAGATTCATTTCCCTAATTACCTAATGATGATTGTCCTAATTACGTAATGATAATGTGATGTCACTCGAGCAATGATGACATCATCTGGTGACATCATCACTGTTGACATCACTCACTGATTATGTCCTCATTGAGTTCTCGAGTGACATCACTGGTGACATCACCAATTCTATACACTAGTGGACCCGTGGGAGTTAGACCTCCCCAAAGCCTCCGGGACACACCCAAATTCTTTTTTTCTTCTTCTTTTTGCTCCTTTATTTATTTATATACACAACTGATTACTTATACTCCCATCATCATCATCATCATCATACACGGGTCAAACAGCTCACAAACGCCTTTTGACTGATACCAAAAAACACAGAAAATCAAACCTGTTCCGAAAACTTTAATGACAGAAGAAAGTTTCGTGGGGCAGTGTGTAAACGTAGGTGACACAACATAAGATCGTATTTATTTTTAAACGTGCAACCATTTTTGACACTTATTGTGTGCAAAAGCATTTAGCATTTTCAGTGCTGTAACTGCCTGAAATAGATGACAAGATTGTTTGTGACGATTATGCAACTTACTTACGGCGTGAATACTGCCTGTCTCGTCTGCCTTCCCTTTGAAAAACACACAGCTCCGCTCACATTCACTAAAGTTGGAAATACGTTGACAGATTCACACTTCAGATCAATAGCTCAGAAGCAAGGTGTTTGTAATGCACACAAACCACGCCTCTTTCCCACCTTAGTAAGGTAGACCTAACCTTGCAAGCAAGCTGGATTCTCTCAATACCGCCCCCATCTGACAATGTCAGGTTAAGGTAGACCATGAGCTACAACCTCATTTTCACCTAATCGTCCTCCTGGACAAGCTGGACAATCGGTTGTTAAGACTGACGACAGATGTTCACCCCGTGTCACCTCCGGGGCCAAGCGGCACCGCTCCTCATTTGCCTCATTCAAAACAACTATGGTGGATCCCGTGAATCTTTTTAGATATCTTTATATAAATAATTGTTTAACTTAACATACATTTTTATAGATAATATTTTTAGTTTTTGCGCCAAACTTTGTTGTATTTGTGAACCTTATTAACTGCAAACATGTCCTCTTCTCTTTCTCATCGCAAGGAGAATGACAGTTGAATCTTTTTTTTTGTCTTGGATCTATTCCAACAATGAGGGACACAGCACTGCGGCATATTGACAATGCAGAGAGGCTTCTCTGTAGTATTGTTGGGAGGTCATACATCCAGGGCCGGTTCGTGCATATAGGCGACATAGGCGACCGCCTATGGCGCCATCTTGTGGGGGCGGCAAGATGAGGCAGAAAAAACAAACAAACCCACACAATAAAACCAAAATAAAATAATGTGGTTCGTGGTTGCTGGTTGGTTGATCACATTTTCTGCCGTATAGTCATTTGCTGAGGAATGGGTCAATGTGGCGCTGCACCAATGACTGGGCTTCATGCACCTGCAGCACCCGCCTACCTGCTCCCGCTGTGGCCCGCCCTCACCCCAACAACGCCACAACGAAGACAAAGCGAAAAAAGCGCCAGTTAAACATCATGTCTAACCCTAAGCGACCAAAATTGTCTGGTGCCCAGTTTAAAAAGAAAGTTGCAAAGTTGCCCAGTTGCAAAAGGAGCAAGCACGGGAACAGCAGAGGGGTTCCTTGTTAAGGTTTATTGAACCCAGGTCTGCCGCGGCTAGTAGTGACAAGTCTGACAACAAAGCCATCGGGAGGGATCCACCAAGTCCACCGCTACCACCGGAGACGGAGGCCGCTGCCAGCAGCAGCATCACATCGACACTACTGCTACCGTCCGTGCTGCTGCTAGTGCTAACACCATCGCTGCCGCTGCGGGCCGGCTGGCCCTCGCCCGACCTGGTGCACCTTCAAGTTCGCTGGCGCCGGAGACAGCTAGCAGCACTGTGCTAGCTGCTATTGCTAGTAGCACTAGCAATACCGCTGTTGCTAGTACTAGTAGCGACGCTGCACCAGCACCCGGGAGTAGCAGGGAAGAAGACGCCCCTTCTTCTTTGCATCCACCGCCACCGGCGGAGCCTGTCAGGTGCGCTGCCTGGCCCGCCGTGATCGTGAGGAAAGCCCCTCCGGCTCCACCGGAGACCGTGGCCGGGAGTAGCAGGGAAGACGCCCCTTCATCACCGGCACCGGAGCCTGCCAGGTGCGCTGCCTGGGACGCGGCCGCTGTGATCGTGAGGGAGGAAGCCCCTCCACCAGAGACCGTGGCCGGGAGTAGCAACGAAAACGAGGATATAACTGGACAACAAGATAATGATATTTTGAACGTTACTGATTCTGAGCATGAGGATAATATAACGGTACACGGTGAAGAGGATTTTGATGACCCCAGCAAATGGCCAGAAATAATAACGAAAGGACTCAAAGAAATCTTGATTGAGAGGGGAACCTATCAAATCAAAGGAATTGATTTCCCCAGAGACAGTGCAAACAGAAAGTTTTCTGAGTATCATTATAGTCGCAGTTTGGCAAATGGAGAGAGACTCCTGGCTCGTTTATTCAGCAAGGAAGGATGTCACATTTTGTTTCTGCTGTAAGCTTTTCTGTGGAAATGATAGAAAGTCAGCTCTGGCGAGAGAGGGTGTTAAAGACTGGAAAAATATGTCTACCATCCTTAGCGGTCATGAAAAGTCAAATGACCACCTAGACAGTTTTCATAAACGGAGAGAACTAAATATAAGATTGGCTACACAAAAAACCATTGATGCACATCATCAGAGGAAGCTGGCTGCACTGGCGAAATGTATTCAGCGGTTGATCAGTTTGATCAGGGTAATGGCTGCGCAAAACCTGGCATTCCGTGGTGGCACAGATGCATTGTTTGAGCATAACAATGGCAATTTCCTCAAACTAGTGGAGACAATCAGCCTTTTTGACAGCTTTATGGCTGAACACATTAGGAGAATAACTTCAAAGGAAACACAGGTTCACTACTTAGGCAAAGACATTCAAAACGAAATAATAATAATGTTAGCCTCACAGATTCAAAAGGAAATTAAAACGATGCTGAAGACAGCTAAATACTACTCTATAATTTTAGCACCTGATGTGCAGTGTTGGGAAAGTTACTGAAAATTGGTAATTAGTTACAGTTACTAGTTACTTCTCTCAAAAGGTAATTTAATTACTTTAAAGTTACCAGTTACTTCAAAGTAATTAGTTACTAGGATTTGGATGGAATATACCTTTAAAACTATAAGTACTTGAACAGAAAGTAGTATGTGGATAGAACATAATACTTATTCTCTGGCTCTACAATCCCTAGTATGGCTCTACCAACTAACAGGCTGTTTAGCTCAGATGGTAGAGAACCAGACTTACAATGTGACAATCTTGGGGCTGAAAGTTCAAATCTCACCTGGAGAGAGTGTTTATTTGATATCTTTCACTTTATAGTAGGGTACACAAAAAGAGTAACAAATGGACAGGTAATGATTCAGTATTCATAAACTACTGGGTATGATGCACCACTTTACAATAGGGTACACAAAAAGACTAACTAATAGACAGATAATAATTAAGTATTCATAAACTACTGAGTATGATGCACCACGAAAAAAAAACTGTGACGCCCACTCCCCGAGACATTATGCGCACCTTTAGCTTGAGGTTTTGATTTGTAACTCATCGTTTTTAGCAGTAACTATAGACAACACTGACTGCAAAAAAAAACAAGTTTATTTAAAACTGGAGTGATTGTGCAGACAGCCTTGCCAGGCTTTATACAGGACGGCCGGGTAATAAAGTAATACAACTTGGGGATGGGAGGAGTGTGTTGGTGCTGGGGGGAGTTAGAGAAACACAACAACATGACATAGATCGGGAGGGCTGGGGAATCAGTGAAATTGTAGGCTATTCCTCAAATGCATAAGAATAGAGCCACAACGTCCTGAATGGCCAAATGCCATTTGGCCGTCATCAAAAAAACAAACGGGGTTCCCATCTGAACGCTGTTGTTGTTGAGATGCGATCTCACTGAGGGAATTGCCCGTCGTCAAAAATGTAATGGTTGGATGCACAGTGCACACGCAGCAACTTCCTGGATGGCCAAATGGCATTTGGCCGTGGTCAAAAATAAATGGTGTTAAAAAACCGAGTTCTTCCTTGGGAATATTTCTAAGATACCATCTTAACACTCTCGGTAGGAAGTAGCCCCCTATTTATGACATTGGGAGGAGAGATTAAAAAACAGAGGTGTCAAAATCATGCTGAGAGGATATCTGCCTTTTCTCCCCTCCCACTCATCCTTGAAAAGTGGATTTTCAGAAACTTGGAAAATCAGGGGGGCTGTCCGTTGGGTAGTTTTAGACCATGCCCCTTTTACCCAATCCCATCTTGCCCTAAAAATGAGAAAGTGGAAAAAGTGGATTTTCAGAAACTCCAAAATCAGGGGGGTGGGGCATCGGGTAGTTTAGGCCACGCCCATTTTACCCGATGCCACGCCCACTAAAATATGGGAAAAGTGGAATTTTCACAAAAGTCCCAAAACACCCACCCTAAGTAAACTACTGTGGGAAAATAGAGCCTGTACTAGTATGTCCATGAGCCAACACATCGTCAAAGTAATACACTTGACTTGCGGGGATATCAAAGGTGCTTAGTATTGATAAAGTTTCAGTGACTGATATCATTATTTCTGATCATTTCTGTGTATTTTTGAAGCACTTCTTCTGCGTGTAACCGCAGGGACAAACAAGAGGGTCAGTGTCAGGCAGTTATGTAGCCTGCATTTAAAGAGACATGAGAGACATGCTGATGGAAATGACAGGCCATGAAGCAGAGGTGGCTCTGGAATGTGACAAGTGACGGTCATGATACTTTTGTCTGATTGTTACGTAATGGGGTGGTTGGAGATGAAAGCAATTGTTTCACGGGGGACGGGGGACGAGGGCTGTATTGCTTCACAGGAAAGAAAAAATGTCTGAGAGGAAAGAAGAGAAAAGAAAACAAAAAACTTGTTTGACAGGAAAGAAACCCACACAAAACACACACGCACACACACACACACACACACACTATCCCTACTCTGCTTGGCATCACTCATTCTCAGTAGCTTAGATTCTGCATGAGGCCGGGCCTGACCTTAATTAGGAATAACATCACTGTTGTTCGGGGACTTTCACATCTACCTTGTTTGGTCTGGACTTTCCATTTTGATTAAAAAAAAACACCCTCCAATCCAACCTGTCCCCGGGCCACAGTCCGGACCAAACAGCCGAACCTTGGTCCGATGAAGAGGTGGTCTCAGTCCGGATCAAACTGGACCATGGTTCGGTTTGTTTGTAGTGTGATTATTTTTTTTTTGGATGGTTGGATTTTCTGACCAATTACAGGAGGATCCAGCAGGCTACAGTATAGAGGAAAAAGGAGCCACAGTACAAGGAGAAGTTTTGAATTGAAATGATTTGGTCGGAAAGAAAAATCAGACAATGCTATAAAGTGACCTGGGGGTAAATCATATAAATGATAACACTTTCAAGGTATTTTCAGAGTATGAGTACTTCAACACCCGGGTGTAACTTTATTTTATTTTTTATTGAGGAGAGTGAGGCTACACTGCACAAGCATGTGAAACATCAAATTACCTCCTGGTCTCTGCAGCATAGACTGTATGGCAACTAAGCAAAAAAACAAATAATGTGAATAAATAAAAATGCTATTGCAATTGCTAAAATTGCCCTGGAAATTATCAAAAATCCCCCGAAACATTTTAAAGCTGCATTCAGCAATAATGAGATACATCCGCCCTGCCTGCATGAGAGAGAAATAGAGGACAGCGGGGGTTTGGGGGTTCAAAGTCACTGACCAAACACTATTTCAGTCATTTAACACTTATTTTAACACAAAAACATAGCTGAATGCAACTTTAATTTTCTACTCTGTTACTGTGATGTTTCCTATAACTTAGCATAACTTAGCATAACTTAGTCATAGAAATATTGGCCAACAAGTTTAGTTTCTGTGGTTTTAGCTTCTTCTCATGCCTGATGGAGAGAATATGTTGTTCTTCATGGCTGTCACGGATGCTTGCTCTGTCACATTCCAGAAGCAGTGCACCTTATGGTGTAACAAAGTTCAGTTCTTTGCTATGGCAGCCAGCTGGCAGCTGAAAGGGTTTCGGGTGGGAGTATCACCTGAAGATTACCGCCACTGTTACGTTTCCGTGTTGACTTTGTTTAATCTGCCAAGGACCTGTCATGGCCCAGATGCCAATTAAAGATTGCTGCATCTGTCACTTTTTATGGGCTTACGTGAGAACAGACAAAAAGGCTTCCTCCCTTTGACATTATTAATGATACAAAGTGGGTTGATTACCGATAAACCCATCCTTTAATACTCACAATAAGAATTTAGCTCTTTAAAATACATTTGTGGCCAGTGAACATGTAGAAAATTAGTAGAAGTTTGTAACATAAGCATGATAAATAAGAAGAGTTCAGAGTCTGTGATGTGTGCGTGCAGAACATGTGGAACAGCGCTGTCAAACAGGTGTGGGAAGCTTGTAGGCTGGCAGGACGGGGAAAGTATGTTCGAGATGTGCAGGCGCTCAATCGGAACATCGCTCTGGAGCTGTAATGGTCACTGCTGGCGTTGAGACCATGGCCACGTTCTCGTTGCCACAGTGGAAGTTGAAAATTGTCAGGTCCTCCCTGTCATGGAATGTCATACCAGGAATAATTTATTAGATCACTGATAACATCACAATTGCTCGAGTGACATCACTGTTGTTGTTTTTTACCTTTATTTATACAGGGGGAGTCTCACTGAGAGCTCTCTTTTTCAGGAGCGCCCTGTTCACATTCACACACACATTCACACCTGGAAGATGACCAGTACAACCACAGTCTGATCTGCTGGCCACTCAGCAGCTCCACTGACCAGTACAACCACAGTCTGATCTGCTGGCCACTGAGCAGCTCCACTGACCAGTACAACCACAGTCTGATCTGCAGGTCACAAAGCCAGTGTTGGGGAGTAGTGAACTACATGCAATGTAATTACACATTTTGCAGTAGCTTGCTGGTCAATTTGAACTATATTCATATTGTAACAGAGCCGAGGTGTCTCTTGAACCTGGGGCTCCCCGTCCTCAGACAGGCCGCTGCTGACCAGTCAGACAAAGGGACAATCATCGTGCAAGGGCCATCCCAGGGTCGTTACACTTTTACATAGTGTTTCAGTGAATGAATTTACTTGTAATTATTGTGTGTACTGTAGTTAACTACTGAAACAATGTTGGCACCTTATGGTGGGGGTGCAGTGAGCCATATAGTATTGATAATTCTACTAGGTGCAGGGCCGTAGCCAGGGTTCCGAAATAGGGGAGGTCCAGCAAGGGGAGGCGGATTTGAGTTTGAAAAATTTGAGGTTTTTTTTCCCCCTTTTTAAGCCATATTTAGAGTAATATATCATTTTAAATCAACATTAGGATTATACTGTTGTGATGTCATTATTCAGTATATTCTCTTTCATGTCACCACCTGCTCAGCTCTCCTGTCAACATAATTGTAACTAACAAACACAAACTGTTTTAGCCAAATTCATATCAAAATGACACCTACAAACACAGGTACACAACCCAAGCCGTACACAACACACAAAGTCATCATCGATAATAAAAAAAAACATACAGAGGGACATTTATTTATTCCTGATAGGAACGATTGAAAAATAAAATAAAATATATTATGTTGTTTTTAACTTTACACCACCTCTTTTTGTTACTTATTGGGTCATGAAACTGAAACCATGCATATAGCCACCTGCATACCTGACTTCGGGAGCTTGGCAATTGGCATCATGCATGATTAGCCAGTAGCATCCCAACGTGTCACACAGGTAACATTACTTAAGAGACAGACTAGACACTTACTTTCTTGGTTGTTGCTAAAAAATCTGTCAGTGTCACTCACTGTCTGTCGTTCACTCGCTCACTGTCTCGCAGGTCGCTCACCTTCAATTATCTCGCCAGGCAGACAGACAGTCATCACTCACCACCATGCTGCTGCTCTCTCGGAATCAAGTTACCGCGTCAGATGACTTCCTGCCTGACCTGCCTTTCGTTTCAAAATAAAAGCGATCCCGTGTTTTTCATGCTTTTCCATGCAGATTGTTTTATTAAAAAAAAAAAAAAAAAAAATCTCTGAAATATTAGGGGAGGTCCGGACCTCCCCGTCCTCATAGCTAGCTACGGCCCTGACTAGGTGTAGAGGTGTCACACCATCTCACATGTTGTTTATTCATGACTCAGTCACCAAACAACCAACACAAACACACCAGCATTCACTTCCTCATACAGCTAACGTGAAAAAGCCTATTAGCCATGCTCAACTCCTTAGCTCCTTAAAGGAGCCCTGTTTCTACACCGAGGGCAAAGCTTTCTACTTCTGCATTGACATCAATGCAGCAGTTGCAAAAACTGCAATTCCATGAATGGGCAATTGAGGGTGGCTGCAAGAGCGAGTCAATCCCCATAGACCCCTATGTTAAAATGCCTGTCTTTACATCGTAAATAAACATGTTTACAGCCTGGTTCAAAACAATGTTTAGGTCTATAGCTAATTTCAAATTCTAATTACCTGCATGTGCGGTTTTGTTAGTGCTGTCTCCTAATAGCAAGCTTTGCTGGTGAAGTAGCTCACAAGCTTGTTAACTCGCAAGCTAACGACTTTCTTCTTCTCCTTCGATAAAGACAACCACATTGCATTGTGGTATACCGGCAAAAATGTAGGATACATTCGCTGTTCACTAGAAATCGCTGTGCATTGTGGGTATTTTATAGTGGACTAAATAGTGAATCAAATTAACAGTTGAGGATTCGGACACTATTAAAAAAGAAAAGTGGCGACACTAAATAGTCCACTATTCATAGGGACCGATTCCGAACAGGGCTCCTGTCTCAAGTGAGCTGCGTATGAACAAAGATGACAGCGGCCAAAGTGCCGAACTAGAGCTTTCAAAACAGTAGTCAACGAACCAATGGGTGACATCACACACACTCCGTCCCTTTAGTCTACACACAGTCCACAGCACAACAGTCAAATACTGCATCCTCCAAACTGTGCCTTGGATACTTTCTACCTTAATTAGGATATTGTGTACATTACTTTTTACTGAGGCCTATTGTGAGAATCTGTTTAGAATTTATAATTGGGAGTAAGCATACCATTGTACTTGCACGTTACACATGGCAATACATGATTATATCATCTATAACAAGTATTCATAGAAGTTGCCGCATGCTACTCAGGGCCTAAAATTCATTTAGCAAATTGCAACACAGGTGAATTGATCATTCTGCCATATACACACTCATCTATCCACAGTCCTGTATAATGATTGGACAAGCAAAACTGTCAAATCAAACACCTGAGCCAATCGGCTGCAGGCTCTTCAGCCTTGCACCCGCCCCCTTTTCTTGGTCTGGGAGGAGGAAATCACTGCCTCCCTCTCTTTCACTCCATGGCACCACTCACACCTGCTGAGAGCAGACCCCACACCTTGATGCAAGCAGGCCACACACCTTGATGCATGTTCACCTTGACTGACATTGGACATTTGGAACCTGAATATTGGAAACTGGATGCAACACTGCTTTTTACACCACATGGGTGAGTGGATCCTCATTACAGAAAGCATGGAAATCTTCTGCCATCATTGCTAAAACCAACAATGCAAACAGTGATAAATGCTAAGCTACATGCCAAGATAGATGCTAAGCTACCATGCCAACTATAGACTTCACTATACATGCAAATTGTAATCAAGCCTTCACCCAACAGTGTCTGATCTGATGATGTCCTGCTGCTGTTGTGGAGGAAAGCCTGCTGCGAACCCTGGTCGGGCTTCATAGCTGGAGCTAATGGATGGTTAAACCAGAAGAATCTTGAAGAACTCTGGGCAGGCTTCAAGCCTGACTCAGTCCTACCATAGGCCCCATTCCCGTTGGGTGGTAGAACTGTAGACTTGGACTAGTCTCCAATCAATTTTTCTCTCCCCTTCTCCCTCATTGCACTACAAAGGTCATATGGGTTGTGCAATAATTGTCATAACCATTGTCAACTTAAAGCACTTTAATCACAATAGTCACTTTACAGTGTGAACTGAATTGAAGGCTTTATGGGATTGTGCAATTACATAGTATTTATGACGGGGAAGAAGATGGTGATGAAATGAACAGAAATGTGATCATGACTTAATGAATTGATTTGAACATTGATGGGCTGAACTGAAATCACCACTAGTAGTGCTACTTTACAGAAGGTGTAAACCCACCCTTTTGTTATTTAAAAGGCCTATTTATATTTACTTTATTTGTTATTTATCTTGATTTAATGCAAGTGTTTTTTGTTATGCATTTTCATTTTGATTATCTAATACAAACCAGTTCTTGCAGTTCTGTGTCGGTGTGTTCATTACTCTTCCACCAGCTCCATAGTCAAACCTGGAACTAGCCCATACTCTACTATATACTTGATTATATATCCATCTCCTATTTACACTTATTCCAGCATAAGTGCTACAAAATCCCCCCCTTACATGCTTCACATCGGGGGGATTTCTAGACTTTAGGGGGTATTTCTAGACTTGTGGGTAAGAGGATACTATGAGTCTGGTCGCTCTCAACATGGGCCTGGTCAACATCAGGGGTCTTTGAGGGGCTTCGAAAGGGGACCCAGCAATTTTATGGATTGTTAATCTTCACCATTATTTCATGTACAAGAGGCTAACAATTAGATAATGTAGAATAGAATCTACCTACAATCAAAAATATTTTCAGATTTGGGTCAGAGACACAAATTATCAAATGAGGGTCTGTGGCCATAATGCATACTAAATCAGAGGCCCTTAATAATATGGAAAAGTTTGAGAATCACTGTAGCTTAACTACATGGTCTTACATTGTCCTAGTCTGACCTCAGAATGCATTTCGTAACTCACCTCCAATTGAAGGGATGTTCTACTCTGGACTGCTGTAGTTGTCTCTTTCTCCTTCTCTGTCAGTATGTTTACATGGACAGTTAAGTCGAGCTATGGTTATAGCTTGATTAGGCTATTTACTCTGACTGTAACTGTCCTCGTCCCAGGTGGGAAATTGATTAATTATGGAATCATGTCGCCTCCACTACGATAGGTGGTGATATGCACTCTTTCAGCTTGTGCGTCACCGCAGGCTCCACTAATTCTAACAACTGGTAGCAGCAAGTCTCTTAACACCTTAAGTGCCATAGCCGAAATAATTCGTCTTACATAATCCAACGCTTAAGTGCCAGAGCCGAGTTTACTCGTCTTACATAAACATTTTTTTTTTTTTGACGGTGGGACATCAATCAACAACTTTTACATCTTCGAGATCACTATTGGAGCAAGATAATGTGTATAATCTATTTTACCGACCCACTAAGTGTTGACAGTGCTCCCCCAGACGACCGAAATCAAAGAAAAAACTGCCGCGGGACCAAGCCGTTCAAGGAAATGCCGTGGCGATTTTACAGTAAATCCATTCAAGACTTGTCTTGCCTGAGAGCGGCCGCGCACCGGCAGCAGCACACAGAGAGCGGAGAGCGATTTGCAAAATAGATCATAGGTGAAACACACTTTGAAACACCTCAGAAAGGCCAGAATCAACATCTGCCCATCGCCCACGCATTCCCCGGCCCATCTTGACTCGCACAAGGAGCGTCTGCACGCAGGCAAGCAGGCAGGCAGGCACACAGGCAGGCAGCAGCAAAAGCGCTTCTGACACGCCCGCTGTACAGCCAGGAGGAACGAGGAGAAGACACACGGAGGGAGGAGTTTGAATGAGAGGGGTGTTTCCTGTTGTTATGGAGGAAATTACTGTTCAAAACTATTGTTTAGAATGTCTGACGGCTTACTGATGCCAAAAATGAATGGTTAAAGTGACTGTTTCACAAAAAGCCATTTATCTCTGAATAAATTTCCAGACGCTGAAACCATGCTGTACTCAACGGCTAATATCTACATAACTACTAACTCTGCAAACTAACTCTTTTAGACAGAGAAAGCACACATTCTATTAGTTATTTTTAGATGATTGGTGTTCATGAATTCTTAACAGAAAAGAATCCTCGGCTGTCTCTAAAATGAGCCAGAATCGTCAAAAACACCCCTGGCACAACTTACCTACAGGAATGAAAACATGGCTGGCATTCAATGTGTTAAATGCAAATGGTCAACACAAAGCCGCCCCTTGTTAGCTCAAGGAAATCCAACATGTGTGGTTCTGAAATAAACAGAGTAAACTATCAAAAGTCATGCTGCCCACAAAACCAATCACTGCCACAGGTAAAGCAATGCAAAAGGAGTGCAGGATATTAACAGGTAGAAGTAGACATAAACTTAGGATTTACTATAATCAAAGTAACAAGGGTAAAGTAGTTTTTACTACAGGCCAGCTCTAAACATTGCGTGAAATGAGAGGGTTGTTAAAGGCAGTGTGTAGAGCAGGGATATACTTGCTTTGCCCGCGGGCCACTTTCGTGAAATGATAGAAGGCCAGGGGCCAGTTAATAAACAATATATATTTTTCTGTAGCGGATTGTAGGTGTCAGACGGAGTTTAGTCTGACAATGTTGTGCACACCGGATAGTTACTTCGGTTAAGTACATACATAAGTGCCTGGGTAGCAAGTGGACGGCGGTATTTGACAATTTAGCAGCGAAATCATAGATTATTGAAAGATATTCCATATTCCAGACTGAAATGCTATAACAAGTGTGAGTATTGGCCAGAATTACATTAACATTTGGATACTTATTCAGCGGGTATCTTGCATGTTGTGTTCAGGTGCACTGTAAATTATTTTTTATTTTTTTGCAATTCCATCGCGGGCCACACAGGGGGCACCCGCGGGCCGCATGTGGCCCGCAGGCCGCCAGTTGAGTATCACTGGTGTAGAGTGAGGTAATTAAGGTGATTGTGGTGGGCAGCTGTGCAAGGAGGTGGAAGTGGGAGACGTGAGTGGTGGATTATGGGAAGTTGAGTCCAGGATACCAGGAAGTCTAGCTTGGGATTTTTAATGACACTTATGCAATGATGCTGTAGGCCACGCATATTTGACCAACCAGGGCCAAACTTACTATTTTGACTATGCATGGTCCTATGTGTACCAAATGCAATTCTAACCACTAGATTAGTTGATAGTTTTGTGGCCTTTGTGGACCCCCTATTGGTTGATTTGAGCCATTGCACCCTGTCGCTGACCTCTCATGATGAAGAGCACTTAGTTGTGTGTTTGGTTTGGCAATTGAGTTATGGACAGTTTTTGTGGGCCATGGCCACTGCAGCATTATTTCTTTTATGGCAGACTATCGGATTGGGAGGATAAAACAGTCCAGCACAATCTTCAACCTGATTGGCGTTGGTCGGTTTGTTCTAAATTGATTACTGCTGTCTGAACCAGTCAGATTTATATGATGATCTGGCTGCATGTGAAGGTGGTGACTCCTTTGAACTGGTGCAGTTTTTTGTAACATGTCCCATATGGTCTAGCGGTCAGAATTCCTGGTTTTCAGCGGTTTATTTACCCCACCTCAAACAATTGTCATGCAACATTGCTGATAACTAAAACATGTTTTTAGTCAACATTAACAACAGTTGATTAATTTTAATACATAAATATCAACTATTACATGATTAGCAGATGACAGGTGAACGCAAATTTCACATGAGACAGGTTAGCCTATAATCTACATCAGTTCAGTCTGAAATGTGTAGGCTATATCAGTTTTTGTATAGATAATCTTAGAGGAAGGCCCAAAGTATAGTATATAATAGTGTAATTATTACACTGCATCAATCATATTTATACTGTACTCAAAACTGTTGGATTCAAAAATGAATTTGATAAACCACCTGTTTGACATATAATTATTGAAAACAATCTGAGCAATGCCCTTGAAGATAAAATCAAGTGAAACAAATTATTTCCATAAAATCAACGTTTTATTAAATCCAGCCAAACATGTGTCTTCAGTGCAATTAGCTGACAAATGCTTTGAACATAAAATCAAGTGGAGAGAGTGCTAAAACAAATATAAACAAACAATGAAAAGAAAATACAACTAGGCAACTGCTAGCTGCTGCAATGCAATGGGACAGGGCAAAGTAGTTGGACATTTGTCGAACAAGGAGAATACTAATCAGCAGCAAATCAAGGGGCATTAATGAAAACAAGCAAGTATAAAAAAAAGTTTATAATGAGTAATAATTAACAGTTCTATCCTCCACAAGAAAAAAAGAACAATATAAATAAAATATACTGTATACCTTATACAAGGAAATACAGTCAATTGTATTAATCACTACACAATTTACACACAGTAGCAATTTACCAGAATATGCTCCATTTAGATCCCATGTGATAGGATGGACATGATGTCATATCAAGAACCCCTAATTCAGTCCACATTAGAGCCACAGACCCCCATTTGATGAGATTGTGTCTCTCAGGCCCAAATCTGAGAATATGTTTTACTGTCAGATATGATTTTGTCAATCTATGCAGTCAGGGTTCCCACACCTTCTTCAACATCAAATTCAAGCACTTTCAGGGAAATGAGAGCAGATGGTCGCCCTCATGATGCGGAGTGGAGTGGAGCGGAGCTGAACAGAAAAACGCCCCTTTTCATTTCGGGGCCCATGTTAGTCAATCCAGCTCCGGTGCACTCCGCCGTCCGCTCTGTGTCTTGTGTGAGATGTCAGCAGACAATGAATATCACAACAGCATCATCTCATTTCAGGTATTAAAAGATGTTTTGTTTACATGAGTGATTGTAATGTGTAGATGAAACACCAGATTATGTTGAAAATCACTTTTCAAGGAGGATATTCAAATTCAAGCATATACCTAACCTTGAAAACATGATGGTTAAAATCACAACAGTTTTGTTGTTGTTGCTGCTGCTGCTGTGCTGTCCTGCACAATTTTCTCTACATTCTCCCATGTTAGTAGCTCTTCAGGTGCTGGCTGTGAGACCAGGTTTGCTGGATTCACAATGGCTGGCAGCAGTTCTATAACTGGGACATGGGGACAGTCTCACTTCCCTCAGTTAAACTTTGCCACAGTTTTTTTTGTCTCCAAAAGTTGTTTCTGGACTGGTGTTCAGTGATGAGTTCGTGTTCACCTGTTTCGCCAGGTGTTTTATGTGCTGTGTTATCTGGTGTTTGGTTGTTGGATGGAGCAGACTGTTTGAATCTGTGGCAGACTGATGGACCATAGCATTGTCCTCTTGATCCACAAGCTTAAACATGTTTTTTCTGTCCACTGAAAGAAGGGAGTTTTGAAGAACTCCTCAAATGGTATTTTGGGGTTTGTGAGGGTGCCATGGCACTAGTCCGACACCTCACGAGTCCGAAAAATGACGCATTGGACAGATGTCTCATAAGTCTGACAGCTCGTTAACCCGACAATGAAAATCTCACTAATCTGGCAGCTCGTTATCGAAAATAATGTGCTCTGACAGCAGCGCAAGTCACTGTTCTCATTCAGTGTAGACTGAAGCCTATGCTATAGCCTGATGACACTGTCATGTCATGCCCCCTGCCTCCTAGTCGCTCTCTCTCTTTCTTTCTGTACGTGTGTGTGTGGTGTGTGTGATTGCAGGATTGGAGCCACTTGCATCCAGTTAGTCGCTCCAGTCTAAAAACTGTCTATTAAGATACTACAAATTAGGGCTGTGGCGATTCACTTATCTCCCGATTCGATACTATCACGATTCTTGGGTGCCGATTCGATTTATATTGCGATTCTTAAGTATTGCGATTCTACGATTATTGCGATTCGATATTACGATTTATTGCGATTTTTGTTTATTTTTTTCTTTTATTTTTTCAGTTTGTTTGCTTTTTTACACTAGATTAGAACATGGGAAAAGTTGAATCATACACTAGAGACTGTATATTATATATCATGAGTAGGGCTGGGCGATATAGTTAAAAACAGGGACAGACTGGGATCATAATTCAGGCCGGGCATTAGATACCAAGCAGGCCAGGCCAATATGGGCAGATGCTCGTGAAATTTGGGCCGTTTGAAGCCCAATTTGGGCCGTTTGAAGCCAGTTTGGGCCGTTTGAGGTCCAATTTTACAATGAGATGCACCCACTTTAACCCTGAAGTGTAATTATTACTTCAGACTAACTAATAAAGTAATAAAACCACTAGTAGACCAGTAGGCGGCGCCTGGCCTGCTGTTCAGTGAGTGGCCTGACTGCAAGCACCCAATTTTTTTTTTTTTTTTTTTTTTTTTTTTTGCGATTATCGATTCTGGAATAAAAGATCGATTCAAAAAATTGTGACATTAAAAATCGCGATACTTAGGTGAATCGATTTTTTCCCCCACCCCTACTACAAATCCTGTTCTGTTCTGCCTACCTGTTCTAACCTGTTCCTGTCTCTGCTCAGATCACCATCGGACTTGACTCCAGCCTGCTCCTCTGCCAGCCAGCCTACCTGCCAGCTCCATCTGGCACATGCCACTCCTGAACATTTATTAAAACACCCTGTTACCTTGCAATTGCCTCAGCCTCTGCTTCTGCATTTGTCCGCTCACCTTGGCTTAACAGATCCGACATGCGTTATTATTCATATCCCACTATGGAAACGCACTCCGGTTAGAACAGGCTGGAAGGAAAAGGACGTTATGTCGTAGCCTAAAGGCCTATTGTGTCTTTCGGAGCGCTGCAGAAATTGTATAATAAAAAATGTAATAATAACATAATTTACTGCAGTGACCTGTTTTAAAGCACATGACGGATAGTGCAGCTACTGTAGGAGTGGTTTGTGATAGATCTAAAAGAAATGTGTTTGTGCCCTTATAGCTTAATGACAATCTTAGCTGCTGAAAAATGCCTGTAACATAGGCTACCTCACCTGTGCGTAAAGCTGTCTGCGTCACACAGCCTGCGCTTCATATCATCCTCACAACCAATCTATTATCCATCTGACTGGTCATGATCTTCAATAACAGTCATAACAATTGATCAGAGTTCATTATCAGAGAGTCATGTTACTCTCACAGGCGGCGCTAATAATGTTCCCTAAATGATCAATGAAAAAAATCCTGTATTCTTGCTGATTTCACTGTAGAAACTCTCTCTCCCCCTCTGTGTGTGTGTGTGTGTGTGTGTGTGTGTGTGTGCACCCCCCAAACTTCTCCCACAGCAGGTTTACTACATTATTTTCATGAGAGAAAGAAGAAAACCAGCAGAGAAATTTGCCGTCTGCGCTGGAGTCAAAGCACATTATTTTCGGACTAACGAGCTGTCAGATTAGTGAGATTTTCGTTGTCGGGTTAACGAGCTGTCGGACTAATGAGATGTCTCTCCAATGCATCATTTTTCGGACTCGTGAGGTGTCGGACTAGGGGGCAGTCCCCTTTGTGAGACCCTCGGAACTGTAAATCTTGTACACTTTGGATGAGCAATAAAAGTATCTGACTTGTCCACCCTGATAGAAAAAGTGAATCACCTTCGTAGCGAGACTTGGGTTGGCTGTTGCAGCTGCTGCTTCTCCAAGCTGGTGTGGACCATCTTCTCAACAGCAGGAGCAGCCTGTGCTTGGGGATTGGTGATGCAGGGGGCAGAAGTGTGACTGGGACACATGCAGCTTTAGTAGTGACAGTCATCTGTGGTGGAGGCAGGCCACGCTGTGGTAGAAGTAGGGATGAAATTATTACCGGTTTACTGATAAACCATGATCAAATTCCTGATGATAGTATTACTGTTTCAAATTTGAATGATCAATAAAACCAAAGTTTGATTACAGCGCTTTGAAAAAGACTGTAAATACTGTGTCACTGGCTCCCCTGGCCAGTGACACTTAGGAATCGACTAGGTGACAACCAAGTATAGTTTGGTGACAAGCTGGAGAGACAGTTGACGGTCGGAGAGACAACATCCGGTACGGGATGGGATTAGCACCCGATCCTGGCTCTCTCGTGAGGGAGGAATCCACAAACGCTACGGATTAGCCTCCTGAAAATCTGTGCAAAGATCGGGGGTACTTCAGGCTAGAGCGAGGTGCTCGCCGCAGGCGAATGACGTGCAGCGCACAGGCCTGTCTTCTCTCTGCCCTCTCAGGGTGACAACAACAACCTTGTCACCCTGATGAAGGCCTGTGTGCCGCAACGCGTCGGTGCGTTTTAAATTCTTGCTACTATGCATTAGCCATACAATAAAGGCTTTTTAACTTTTTTCACCTACAAGAGTGCCTTGGTTACTTCTTTTTAGCTATGAAAATCATGTTGAGAGCACGTTTAGCGCGTCCTTACATAAAGAATGAATTGCAGAAGGACACCGTCTATATGGATGATGCAGGTAACCTGGTTAAAACTCCTCAGTGGGCTGGACACACCGTTGATATAAGGCAAGCACGGCCGAGTTGAAATATATTGTCATGTCATGGTGTCTTTGGGTCATTAATAAACAAAATTAATTCTGTTCTTTTTCTATTGATTTTTTTTTTGTACTGTTATTTTTACATTGAAGTCAACAGCGAGTGGCTTGTGTTTTCCCCCTAAAAGGGGCGCAGCGCCTTGACGTTTTGCAAAGTACCCAGATTTGCTGGTCTGGTCTATCCAGACGCAGGTTGCACGTCTGAGTTTTCTAAATAAAACTTGGTGAAATTATTACAGTGAATGCATTTCATCATTATCATTTTATTTTGGCCACTATAATCGTGATATGAAATGTTCTTACCCTTTCATCTCTAGGGGGAAGCAAAGCAGGCTCTTGTGGAGGCAGGGCATAGCTGTAGTGGAGGCAGGCCAGGCTGTGGTGGAGGCTTTTGATCCATAAAGATGACTTCTGCACATAAAACAAAATACATTGTATACTGTGTTTTGCATTCTAATGATAGCCTATGTTCCACATTGTGTTTTTGTTGAACACAGGGTTTCTTCACATTTTCAAATAAAAAAATTCCATGTTTTCCAGACCTTTATTTGTTTTAAAGATGGGCTCTATTCTCCCACAGGCCATCGGCGCTATTACGGGCCTTAACCGCAAAAAAACGTGCCTTGCGCCTGTTTCGGCAAGATAGCAATAGGCTTTAGGCTGCCAAATGCGCTTTAGGCCGAATGGGCGTGGCGCAGTCCCAAAGTGGGCGTGTCGGCGCTAAATACCAGCCTAGTGATATCTTGGGACCCTTGCCTACATTTAGCGCTTTGCGCTTTTGAAAAGCAGGCCTATTCTTTGCCTTCACTGCTTCTTCTCTGTCACCCTTCTCTCTCTCTCTCTCTGAGTTCCCAGCATGCATTGTGTTTCTTCATTTCGCTACTAAATAGCCACCAAATGAGCCAAAATAGATATAAAAGGTAGTTCTAAATTAATGTGTAATGGTAACACAGCCTGCCATTGTCAACATTTCAATATTGGACCAAATAAAACATGAAATGAAAACACCACCCTATGTGAAACATATATGTCCTCCTGGGCATATATATACCCCTTGTCGAGTTAACGTGATTTAGAGAAGTAACAGCGGAACGCGCTTCGGAACGCTTCTAATGGCATCTGCTATACTGTGATGTCCCTCCAATAACTTGGCCCTATTTCACATTTAGTTTTACAATAAAAACACATTCATGCAATGACTTGACATAATGTAGGGTATATTTATGTGCATCATCCTTCCTGCAGCAGGCGAGAGAAAATTATATCTTTCTGGACAAACTTTCACCAATCTAATAGGCTATATTTTTCTAGCTGATGCATAGAACATTATTTTCACTTTGATCTTGCTATAGTGTAGCGTATTTACATGCTTGCAGTATTGAAACTGCAGTTAGATTGGTTTGAGAAGCATAATAATATGGAATAATAGCCTATAATGCAGACAGACAGGCTGGATGAAGGGAGGGGGGGGGGGCAGAGCGTTTGGCTTTCGTCTGGTTTTGCGGGATCACTGGAATTGGAGCTAAAAAGGCAAGCGTGCGATTCGTTTATTGCACTTATCCAATGAGCATGACGGTGCATAATTTTACGCCTAAAAGGCGTGGTTGTAATGCTTTGGGCTGCATCTAGCGCCAGCACGACGATATCAAGTGCGCCTTTCCACGCCCACTGCTTTGATCTGCGCCTGCCGCTCGGCCTAGAAACTGCGCCGATGCAACGATAGGGGCCGTACGTCTGGTGTTCAATGTGAGGGAGATAGACATCTTGGCCCCTATCGTTGCATCGGCGCAGTTTCTAGGCCGAGCGGCAGGCGCAGATCAAAGCAGTGGGCGTGGAAAGGCGCACTTGATATCGTCGTGCTGGCGCTAGATGCAGCCCAAAGCATTACAACCACGCCTTTTAGGCGTAAAATTATGCACCGTCATGCTCATTGGATAAGTGCAATAAACGAATCGCACGCTTGCCTTTTTAGCTCCAATTCCAGTGATCCCGCAAAACCAGACGAAAGCCAAACGCTCTGCCCCCCCCCCCCCCCCTCCCTTCATCCAGCCTGTCTGTCTGCATTATAGGCTATTATTCCATATTATTATGCTTCTCAAACCAATCTAACTGCAGTTTCAATACTGCAAGCATGTAAATACGCTACACTATAGCAAGATCAAAGTGAAAATAATGTTCTATGCATCAGCTAGAAAAATATAGCCTATTAGATTGGTGAAAGTTTGTCCAGAAAGATATCATTTTCTCTCGCCTGCTGCAGGAAGGATGATGCACATAAATATACCCTACATTATGTCAAGTCATTGCATAAATGTGTTTTTATTGTAAAACTAAATGTGAAATAGGGCCAAGTTATTGGACGGACATCACAGTATAGCAGATGCCATTAGAAGCGCGTTCCGAAGCGCGTTCCGCTGTTACTTCTCTAAATCACGTTAACTCGACAAGGGGTATATATATGCCCAGGAGGACATATATGTTTCACATAGGGTGGTGTTTTCATTTCGAGGTTTTATTTGGTCCAATATTGAAATGTTGACAATGGCAGGCTGTGTTACCATTACACATTAATTTAGAACTACCTTTTATATCTATTTTGGCTCATTTGGTGGCTATTTAGTAGCGAAATGAAGAAACACAATGCATGCTGGGAACTCAGAGAGAGAGAGAGAGAAGGGTGACAGAGAAGAAGCAGTGAAGGCAAAGAATAGGCCTGCTTTTCAAAAGCGCAAAGCGCTAAATGTAGGCCAGCTCCCAAGATATGACTAGGCTGGTATTTAGCGCCGACACGCCCACTTTGGGACTGCGCCACGCCCATTCGGCCTAAAGCGCATTTGGCAGCCTAAAGCCTATTGCTATCTTGCCGAAACAGGCGCAAGGCACGTTTTTTTGCGGTTAAGGCCCGTAATAGCGCCGATGGCCTGTGGGAGAGTAGAGCCCCTTGCCCCTGCTACCTAGGTTATATCAGTATAGATGAAGATTGTTCTTCACAGGCAGATATATCAGAATGTGTGTGTGTGTGTCTAAGTAGATACTTACAAACCGTACAGTCTGCTATACTGTACAGTTTGTATACTGTAAACAAGCTAGGGGTTATGCTAATCAGATGATACTCTTAGTTACACAGAAAGGCAGACAAGCTAGCATTACAGTCAAGCTGATTTCAGATGAAGTTGTAGCTAGCCAGCTATAGACATGACTGTAATCCAACCACAAGCTATTGAGAAACAAATGCACCTCAACACTGCCCATTAGCTAACGATCCAGCTGCTACATACTACATGCCAATAACCTAACGTTAATAAATAAATATTTTATAAATAAATATATCTCCCTATTTGCTCTGAATACACCAGTTAACATGACACAGACTTAACATGATAGAAATATTATCAGCAAACTTAATGACTAGACTAATTATTCTGATCTGAATGGCATATATCAAGAAACATTGACTCCTCTCTTTGCTGTATAGTGGGAGGTGCATTTTTGAGTAGGCTATTAAAATAGCATATCAAGTTCACATTTCTTTATTGCCAGATTAAACAATTCGTATTGGTTGTTGGTTGGTTCAACACAACATGTGCGTGCATGCACGCTTCTTCTTCTTCTCTAGCCTACAAGCATGTAACTTCCTTGATTGTTATTGTTGATAATTCTATTTAAATAGGCTACATTTTCATTTCCCGAAACATTCTTAAACAAGAAAGGAACATAGTGCACTGCAAAATATTTTTAATTACATTTGTAAAAAAAAAATATATATATATATATATAGTTGGCTAGATAGATAGATAGATAGATAGATAGATAGATAGATAGATAGATAGATAGATACTGTAGATAGATAGATAGATCGATAGATAGATCGATGACTTTATTTAATTCTTGCGTTACAGCAGCAGTAACCAATGACAGTAACATAACATACTCCTATATCAAAAACTCAAGACAAACGCACACAGGTAGGTGTTGGGGAAACAAATATAGATATTGTAATATAAATATATAATACAGTATATACATACTTACGAAACAATATATACATATTTTACACAACTACTAGTAACTGTCCACTTGCATCATATTATATAAAAATACTATTATTACTATCATTACAACTACACGTGTGCTGTGTGGACAAAAAGTGTACAGTGTGCAATGTGCATAAGCAATGTGAGTTAAGTAGTGCCTTTATGGGAGGGGAGGAGTCTCCTCTCGCTGCATGTATGGGAGTTATTATATATGGTTATTGTGATGGGCATGAAATACCTCCTGTAATGGTCTTTACTGCATGGGAGCTGATGGAGCCTCTGACTGAAAACACTTGTTCAGCCAGTAGGTTGTGTAGGAGGGGTGTTGTGTCGTCCATTATTTTGAGCACTTTGTGCAACATCCGTCTCTCCACAATCACCTCCAGGGGCTACAGAGTAGTCCCCAGCACCGAGCCAGCTCTCTTTATCAGTTTGTTCAGTTTCTTAGAGTCACCCACTCTGATGCTGCTGCCTCAGCTGGTGGCAGCAAAGAGGACTGCACTTGCCACAACAGACTGGTAAAATATATGCAACATCTTGCTGCATACATTGAAGGATCTAAGATTCCTCAAAAAGTAGAGTCTGCTCTGTCCCTTCTTGTATACAGCCTCAGTGTTGCATTTCCCGTCCAGTTTTTTGTCCATGTGCACGTCCATGTATTTGTAGCTGCCCACCCTCTCCACCTCCTCACCCCCGATGGAAACAGGGTTCAGTTCAGTCCTGGTCCTCCCAAAGTCCACAACCATCTCCCTTGTTTTAGACACATTTAGGAGGAGGTGGTTGTTTCCACACCATGCCACGAAGCGCTCCACCAGTTCCCTGTACTCCGTCTCCTCTCCACCACTGACACACCCCACAACTGCAGAGTCATCTGAAAATGTCTGGAGATGACAGGACACTGAGTTGTATTGGAAGTCCGAGAGGTGAACCCCAATTTGAGAACCACTGCTCTAGGTTCATCTCACACACCATCAATGGAGAGAAATGTCTCATGAAAGGATCGATACGGTTTGAGAAGATTCAACCAAATGCCTAAATTATGTCAAATCTGCAGGCATCTTTTAGAAAGTTCCCAAAGTATTGTCCTGAGAGGTGGTGCTCATTTTAAAATACAAGATGCGTGTAATATGACATTTTCTAACGAAGTAAATTTTATTCTAATATAGAATATTTTATGACCATTTCCCCCTGATGCTGCTATGTGTTTCATATAACTCTAAAGTATTTAAAATAATGTAAATACTTACTTTACTTGAAATGTGAATATATTTTAATTCAGAGCTCCCAAACAAAAGAGTAATTAATTGAATACACAAAGTATATCTGTTCAGAAGTGTTGTAGGAAGACAGTCGTCTCATTCCTCTCATTACATAAGAACAGGAAGGGGAAGTCATTATTGGACCAGGACATGTTCTCTGTAACAGATGCTGTAAATCAGTGGAAAGGTTGGATTAACAACGTATTAATCATAGAGTATAACAAATTCTTTCAGTGGTGATGTCTTTTAATTATTATTATTTTTTGCAGTGAAACTATATTCCATGTTTTAGAAATGGCATTATTATTATTGTCATTTTATTGTCCAGAAATGCCTTTGCAAGACATTTCCCTCTCAGGGTTCTGCTTTCTGTCAAACTGTTAACATGACTCATGTTTTGTGCCAGGCAGCAGATCAAACTACCGTTTGAAAACGGCACATCATTTTGTGCTACTGAATTCAGCAACCGACCTCTATGAAATAACATCTTCCGTTTGTCTTGTTATCTTTATTACCGCCTTACAATTCCATTTTCAACATCTTCACTCAAATGCCTCGAGATTTCTCAGCCTGAGTATCTACTGCGGGGGTCGGTAACCTATGACACGGGTGCCACCTCTGACACGCGAAGGGGTAACCAGTGGCACGGCAGCGCACAGTAGCAATAAGTGCACAAGAGATTGTTTTTGTAGAAATGTTGAAATGCCCTGCCAAATTACCTATTTCACAGCCATTTGCAGTTGCACGGCCTGTTATCAGTCCTGTGTATCTTGAATAGTGCTCTCATTTCAATGTCAACTTTTTGAGTTCGGTAAAGTTGGAAAAATATTGACAGATTCGCACTTCCCGGATCAATAGCTCATAAACGAAGCATTTGTACTGCACACACAAGGCCTCTTTCCCATCTTAGTAAGGTAGACAACGAGCTACAACCTCATTTTCACCTAAATGAGCAATCCTCCGAGCTGGACAAATAACATTGGTCTCTATGTGCTGCGGGCGGTGAGGCGAGTGCTTAGGGACCGTCCACAAAGTGCAACACAGATTACAAAAATATTCAATAAATTCACTGTTGTACAGTGTAGCTTCACCAAAATCATGTCACACATCAATGACCTCCTGCTGGTTATACTACACCACTACGTTTTGAAAAATATGATTTTGAATAATTTTGGTTAATTTTTATTGGAGAAATCATTCAATAACTTCACTCTCATACTGTGTAGTGTCACCAAAATCATGTCACACATCAATGGGCTCCTGCTGGTTATACTACAGCAATAAGTTTGGAAAAATATGATTTTTAATAATTTTGGTGAATTTGTATTGGAGAAATCATTCAATAACTTCACTCTCATACTGTGTAGTGTCACCAACATCATGTCACACATCAATGGGCTCCTGCTGGTTATACTACAGCAATAATTTTGAAAAAATATGATTTTGAATAATTTTGGTGAATTTGTATTGGAGAAATCATTCAATAACTTCACTCTCATACTGTGTAGTGTCACCAACATCATGTCACACATCAATGGGCTCCTGCTGGTTATACTACAACAATAATTTTGAAGAAATATGATTTTGAATAATTTTGGTGAATTTGTATTGGAGAAATCATTCAATAACTTCACTCTCATACTGTGTAGTGTCACCAACATCATGTCACACATCAATGGGCTCCTGCTGGTTATACTACAGCAATAATTCTGAAAAAATATGATTTTGAATAATTTTGGTGTATTTGTATTGGAGAAATCATTCAATAACTTCACTCTCATACTGTGTAGTGTCACCAACATCATGTCACACATCAATAGCCTCCAGCTGGTTATACTACAGCAATACGTTTGGAAAAATATGATTTTTAATAATTTTGGTGAATTTGTATTGGAGAAATCATTCAATAACTTCACTCTCATACTGTGTAGTGTCACCAAAACCATGTCACACATCAATGGGCTCCTGCGGGTTATACTACAGCAATAATTTAGGAAAAATATGATTTTTAATAATTTCGGTGAATTTGTATTGGAGAAATCATTCAATAACTTCACTCTCATACTGTGTAGTGTCACCAACATCATGTCACACATCATTAGCCTCCAGCTGGTTATACTACAGCAATACGTTTGGAAAAATATGATTTTGAATAATTTTGGTGAATTTGTATTGGAGAAATCATTCAATAACTTCACTCTCATACTGTGTAGTGTCACCAACATCATGTCACACATCAATGGGCTCCTGCTGGTTATACTACAGCAATAATTTTGAAAAAATATGATTTTGAATAATTTTGGTGAATTTGTATTGGAGAAATCATTCAATAACTTCACTCTCATACTGTGTAGTGTCACCAACATCATGTCACACATCAATGGGCTCCTGCTGGTTATACTACAGCAATAAGTTTGGAAAAATATGATTTTGAATAATTTTGGTGAATTTGTATTGGAGAAATCATTCAATAACTTCACTCTCATACTGTGTAGTGTCACCAACATCATGTCACACATCAATGGGCTCCTGCTGGTTATACTACAGCAATAATTTTGGAAAAATATGATTTTGAATAATTTTGGTGAATTTCTATTGGAGAAATCATTCAATAACTTCACTCTCATACTGTGTAGTGTCACCAAAATCATGTCACACATCAATGGGCTCCTGCTGGTTATACTACAGCAATAAGCTTGGGAAAAATATGATTTTGCATAATTTTGGTTAATTTTTATTTGGAAAGATATTCACTTGTCACCCTTAAGAGTGTATTACTATTAGTTCAACCACCAGGGGTCTCCTGCCGTTTATTATAAATGTGCCTTTGCCTAATCATGGGGAATTCAAATATAACTTTTATACTTACTGCACTCTTACTTACTGCTCGTTGGTCCACCGAAAACAGAATTATCTAGGAATATGGGCACTGCTTGTTGATTCACAGAAAACATAATTATCTAGTAATACGGGCACTAAGATAGTGCCCAGTAAAGAAGGAAATATCATTTGAAGCCAGTGGTAATCCTTAACAAGGGAATGTGTATTGGACAATAATGTCATGTATATTGGACAAAATTGGACAGAGAATTGTTTCGTATGCTTTGTAATGGAAACTGCAATCTTATATAAAACCCAATAACACAACCTTGGATCATTATTTTTTATTTTTCTTCTTCAAAACAATTTTGAGAGTTCCACAGATCCTAAAGGGTAAGAGGCACTATTTTGTGGTAGCCTTTCTTCCTCCGCTATTGGTGTAGAAAGTCAGATTAGTCCGGGGCATCAGCTCCTTCACAGAATACAAGGTCATTCTACAGTAGTATATAGGTCAAACCTCCCTTAGCCAGAAGGGAAGAGGTCTGCGGGCCACTTATCTCAGTAGTTTGCCTACCCGGGGTCTGGGGAGGGGGGGGGAGAGATCCCAATGAATAGAGCTTAGAGGAATATAAAAGGAAGTTATCCATAGAGAAGCTAAAATGTGCCTTTTCTCACTTTTCTTGGTGGATGAGTGGTGGTAGGGAGGCTGGCCTGGGTGTCTGGTGGCCAGGAGAGAGGCACCTGGGCAGGGTAGTGGTTGGGTGGTGGTAGGGGGGCTGGCCTGGGTGTCTGGTGGCCGGGAGAGAGGCACCTGGGCTGGGTAGTGGTTGGGTGGTGGTAGGGGGGCTGGCCTGGGTGTCTGGTGGCCGGGAGAGAGGCACCTGGGCTGGGTAGTGGTTGGGTGGTGGTAGGGGGGCTGGTCTGGGTGTCTGGTGGCCGGGAGAGAGGCACTTGGGCTGGGTAGTGGTTGGGTGGTGGTAGGGGGGCTGGCCTGGGTGTCTGGTGGCCGGGAGAGAGGCACTTGGGCTGGGTAGTGGTTGGGTGGTGGTAGGGGGGCTGGCCTGGGTGTGCATTTTGCCCATGTGTGCCTTAGGGGGACCTCACAGAGTTCAGTGTCAAATGTCGTGCTATTCGGCATCGCGCCACCCACCGATACCTCACACACACAATACCGGGCCGGAGTCCCAGCAAACTAGATTTCTAGTTGAATATAATTCCCAATAAAATTTCACCAAAATTACGCAAAAGGATATTTTTCCAAACTAAGTGCTGGAGTAGAACAAGCAGGAGACCCCTGGTGGTTGATATGATTGTGATGGTACTACACTCGTTGGACAAGCTTATATGCTTTGTCCAATCAAATTGCTGGCGCCGTTCAATGGCGACCCGGTTTTGCTCTCCGACTCTGAGAGCGAACCAAGCAGAAATTTCGCTCGTGATACTTGTACCATGAAGTGACAATAAAGTTAATCTATCTATCTATATTAGAGTGAAGTTATTGAATATTCTTCCAAATAGAAATACCTAAAAATGGCAAAAGTACATTTTCCAAACTAACTCTTGTAGTATACAGCCACTGGAGTCCTTTGATGTGTGACATGTTGGTGACACAACAGTGTATTATAGTGGAGTTATTGAATAATATTTTACATAGAAATCCAAACTAAGTATTGTAGTTTGACCAGCAAGGAAAGGCAAGGCAAGGCAAGCTGAGGCAAGGCAATTTTATTTATATGGCACAATTCATACCCACAGGCAATTCAAAGTGCTTTCCAAATGGACAGATACAAACACGAAAGAAGAACAGATAAAAAGTAATCAATCAAAAAAGTGCAATAAACAATGAAATAGGATAATGTCGTTTATTTGCTTAATATTGCATTTACTACCGTTTATTTTATGCTATGTGTGTGAGCGAGCTACTGTAACTTGTCCCAATTTCCCCCCGGGATCATTAAAGTCTTTCTGATTCTGATTCTGATTCTGAAAACAAATAAAAAAAATACCCCATGATTAGGCAAAGGCACATTTTATAATAAACAGCAGGAGACCCCTGGTGGTTGAACTGATAGTAATACACTCTTAAGGGTGACAAGTGAATATCTGTCCAAATACAAATTCACCAAAATTATGTAAAATCATATTTTTCCAAACGTGTTGGTGTAGTATAACCAGCTGGAGGCTATTGATGTGTGACATGATTTTGGTGACACTACACAGTATGAGAGTGAAGTTATTGCATGATTTGTCCAATAAAATTACACCAAAATTATTCAAAATCATATTTTTCCAAAATTATTGCTGTAGTATAACCAGCAGGAGCCCATTGATGTGTGACATGATGTTGGTGACACTACACAGTATGAGAGTGAAGTTATTGAATGATTTCTCCAATACAAATTCACCAAAATTATTCAAAATCATATTTTTTCAAAATTATTGCTGTAGTATAACCAGCAGGAGCCCATTGATGTGTGACATGATGTTGGTGACACTACACAGTATGAGAGTGAAGTTATTGAATGATTTCTCCAATACAAATTCACCAAAATTATTCAAAATCATATTTTTTCAAAATTATTGCTGTAGTATAACCAGCAGGAGCCCATTGATGTGTGACATGGTTTTGGTGACACTACACAGTATGAGAGTGAAGTTATTGCATGATTTGTCCAATAAAATTACACCAAAATTATTCAAAATCATATTTTTCCAAAATTATTGCTGTAGTATAACCAGCAGGAGCCCATTGATGTGTGACATGATGTTGGTGACACTACACAGTATGAGAGTGAAGTTATTGAATGATTTCTCCAATACAAATTCACCAAAATTATTCAAAATCATATTTTTTCAAAATTATTGCTGTAGTATAACCAGCAGGAGCCCATTGATGTGTGACATGATGTTGGTGACACTACACAGTATGAGAGTGAAGTTATTGAATGATTTCTCCAATACAAATTCACCAAAATTATTCAAAATCATATTTTTCCAAACGTATTGCTGTAGTATAACCAGCTGGAGGCTATTGATGTGTGACATGATGTTGGTGACACTACACAGTATGAGAGTGAAGTTATTGAATGATTTCTCCAATACAAATTCACCAAAATTATTCAAAATCATATTTTTTCAAAATTATTGCTGTAGTATAACCAGCAGGAGCCCATTGATGTGTGACATGATGTTGGTGACACTACACAGTATGAGAGTGAAGTTATTGAATGATTTCTCCCATACAAATTCACAGAAATTATTAAAAATCATATTTTTCCAAAATTATTGCTGTAGTATAACCAGCAGGAGCCCATTGATGTGTGACATGGTTTTGGTGACACTACACAGCATAAGAGTGAAGTTATTGAATGATTTCTCCAATACAAATTCACCAAAATTATTCAAAATCATATTTTTCCAAACATATTGCTGTAGTATAACCAGCAGGAGCCCATTGATGTGTGACATGATTTTGGTGACACTACACAGTATGAGAGTGAAGTTATTGAATGATTTCTCCCATACAAATTCACAGAAATTATTAAAAATCATATTTTTCCAAAATTATTGCTGTAGTATAACCAGCAGGAGCCCATTGATGTGTGACATGGTTTTGGTGACACTACACAGCATAAGAGTGAAGTTATTGAATGATTTCTCCAATACAAATTCACCAAAATTATTCAAAATCATATTTTTCCAAACATATTGCTGTAGTATAACCAGCAGGAGCCCATTGATGTGTGACATGATTTTGGTGACACTACACAGTATGAGAGTGAAGTTATTGAATGATTTCTCCAATAAAAATTAACCAAAATTATTCAAAATCATATTTTTCAAAACGTAGTGGTGTAGTATAACCAGCAGGAGGTCATTGATGTGTGACATGATTTTGGTGAAGCTACACTGTACAACAGTGAATTTATTGAATATTTTTGTAATCTGTGTTCTTTCTTTCTTTCTTTATTGGTTTATTGTGACGGGACAATGCACATTAATGGACATGTTCAGAAATACAGAAGCCTCTATATACAAAAACATGTAAATATGCCGGAGTTAGCTAATGCTAATTTACATCCGTTGTCCCCAATAAATATCAAAACAGTCACTCATTTCATTCATTCAACGCACAGACTGAAATATACATGTAACGTGTCATCGCAAAAGATACCACAGCATTACAGACATCAAAATTACAGCAAAACACAGACAGGATGTACGCAACAAACTGATATACCTGTAGCGTGTCATCGCAAGAGATACCACACATTACAGACATCAAAATTACAGCAAAACACAGACAGGATGTACATGCAGCATGTCAGTGCTAAAAGAAGAATACTACACCTTCCATTCGACAGGTTACAAGATAACAATACATAGAAACAATATGAAGGCTACTCTACTCTCTCTTAAGTGTTACACTTAAGTGGTGAAGTGCCTAGTGCAGGAAGAGAAGAAGATTTGGAAGGCAGCTATTAAGCTAGTGTTCACAAATTTGGTTTGTTTTAAGCCATATTTTGAGCTGGCTTTTGAATGCCGCAAAAGTGGGGCTTTCCCTAATAGCCATAGGAAGTGTGTTCCAGCTAGTGCTGCCATTGATCGACCAGGTGTTTTTTGAGAACGTGGATTTTCTAGCTTGGACTTCGCAGTCCCCCCTAGCTGCTGCCCTTGTGCTCAAATTTCTATTCTTCCTTCTAATGAACTCCCCTAGAGGAGGAGGAGCCAAGCCGTGTAAACATTTATAGATTAGACACGTGCTTTTAAATGTTCTAAAATTGTTAAAGCTAAGGAGCTGATATTTCTCTAGGATTTCACAGTGATGATGTGATTGTGGTTTTTTGTCAAACACCTTGATGGCTTTTTTATAGAGCTGTTCAAGGGGTTTGAGCACAGTGACACCAGCGAAGGACCAAACAGTGGAGCAGTAGTCTATGTGAGAGAGGATCATACAGTGGAGATAGGCTTTAGCCGCATCCGTTGTGATAAAGGGCCTAATTTGTTTGAAATTCTGTATGTTAAATCTAACTGTATTGGACACCTTTTTTACATGTTTTTTGAAAGTGAGGTTAGAGTCCAAAATAACTCCAAGGTACTTGAACTGTGGTACCAGTTCCAGTTCTTCTCTCTCCAGGAATACATAGGATCTGCTCAACTTATTTGGTCGCTTGGTGAACATCATACATACAGTTTTCTTTGTGTTGAGCATGAGACATGAGTCTCGTAACCATGCTTGTACCTGGGCCAATGCACTAGTTAGCTTGGATGCAGTTAACATGGCATCCTTACCATGCGCAATGATGGCTGCATCGTCAGCATACATCAGGACGCCTAATTCCTTACAAACATCTGGGAGGTCATTTATATATAAGGAGAACAGTAAAGGCCCTAAAATAGATCCTTGAGGGACACCGACATGATTGTTAAGGTAAGTAGATTTAACACCGTCAACAGAGACACACTGTGTTCTGTTTGAAAGATATGACTTGAACCATAACAAAGCATCCGCTGAGAAATTGAAATAAGAGAGTTTAGATAGTAGAACCTGATGGTTGACAGTGTCGAAAGCCTTCTTGAGGTCAAGAAATACAGTTCCTACACATGGATTTTTGTCTAAAAGGCACTTAACCCTTTCAGTGAAAAGGCAGTTCGCCGTTTCAGTGGAGTGGTTAGCCCGGAATCCAAACTGCATTGGATGTAACATGGAGGGGCCATTGTCAAGATGTGAAATCAATTGGCTCGCAATCCATTTCTCCGCGATCTTAGAGATGATTGGCAGGATGCTTATAGGCCGATAGTTGGCCACAAGCGTTTTGGACCCGGATTTAAAAATGGGTGCCACGGTAGCTACTTTCCATGATGATGGAACTGAATTTTGACTAATTGACTGATTGATCATGATGGTGATGGATGGTGTTGCACTTTGTGGACGGTCCCTAAGCACTCGCCTCACCGCCCGCAGCACATAGAGACCAATGTTATTTGTCCAGCTCGGAGGATCGCTCATTTAGGTGAAAATGAGGTTGTAGCTCGTTGTCTACCTTACTAAGATGGGAAAGAGGCCTTGTGTGTGCAGTACAAATGCTTCGTTTATGAGCTATTGATCCGGGAAGTGCGAATCTGTCAATATTTTTCCAACTTTAATAACAACACAGATTCATTGATCTTGGTAATGGCACACTGATTGCAGTGATTGACAAGCACATTTGAAAATGGCACTTCATATCAAAAAGGTTACCGACCCCTGCTCTACTGCAATACTGTATATTACCTCCCGTTAAATGGAATACTGTATGAGGCATGAGGAATATGTATTTATTATCAAATGCTCAAACCATTTCATGAGGACCCTACCCCTACCCTGGCTCTCCCTCCCCTGCACCCTCATCTCTCCTCCCCTGTTCTCTCCTCCTCCACATTTCCTATTTTCTCCCCACCTCCCCCCTCTCCTCCCTCCCTCCCTCCACCCTAGACCCTACCTCTACTCTACCTCCCCTGTACCCTTCCACCTCTCCTTCTCTGTTCTCTCCTCCTCTCTGTCCTCTCCCCTCTCTCACATTCCCACTGCTCTCCTTCCCCTGCGCCCTCCCACCTCTCCACATTTCCTATTTTCTCCCCACCTCCCCCCTCTCCTCCCTCCTCCCTCTCCCTCCCTCCTCCACTCTCCTGCTTTCTTCAAATGTTCAAATGTTATCTTTATTCTGTATATTCTTGTTACTGTGTGTTAGCTAGAATCAGCTAGACATACTTTCTGTGAAGCCCTCTGAGACATGCTTGTGAATTAGGGCTATATAAATAAACTTGACTTGACTTGACTTATGCAATCATTTTCTTATCGATTTTGAATAACAATCATCATTTGTGATATTTTAGGAGAAATTAATTGCTGTATGAATGCGAGTGGAGTATTAATTAATAACTCATTTCTGTAGCATTTCTAGTCAATTAAAAGTATTACCTTTTATTGAATAAAATCTGTGCAATCACAAGGTAAGAGTTGTTTTGTTTTTATTCAAGTGAAATTTTGTTAATATAAAATAAGACGTATCACTTGTTATAGAAAATGGCCCCATACATATATATATATACACACCCCGTTTTATGGAATGTGATCAACCTATCTTTAAAAAAATCCAATAAATAAATACACAAAACCTCAAGTGAATCGTATTGTAATCAATATTTATTTTGTATTTAATCCAAATAACAGTTTTAGCTGGAAACAGCTTGACTCACAGTCATACCTACATTCAGACTAAACCGCACGATGACCTCTGACAGCTCACATGCTGAAGCAGGCTAGAAGTTGACCTTTAGAGGCCTGGGGGTCATAAACTGTTTGATCATCTCATCCGTCACTTGCTTGCGTTTCTCTTGATGCTCGGCGATCATCGGCTGCAGAGTCTCAACCAACAACTTCTTCAGCTCTCCTGTCAGCAGAGCCCCGCTGGTGTAGTCCTGCAGAGAGGAGGGTGAGATGAACAGAATAGTGAGAAAGGGAGAGAATGTACAGTGGGGTGAGATTAGAAAAGATTCTCCATGGTGGGACATGTCCAAGGAATTTTGACAGTGGCCGTACTCTTGTTCCTCTTCAAAAGTTCACAGCACAAAGAGCAAATTCTGTCATTATTTAACTCTGCTGTCTTAGCAAATTCCAGGGTCAGTTATTCTTTACAGGATCTGTGCCTCGCCATTCTGTATGTGGTTAATGCTTAATAAGTTTCTTGTTTTGGTCCTTCTAGTCCACTGGTTCCCAAAGCTACTACATGCGGTACTTGAAAGAAGAATTGGGGAAAATGGAAAAATGGAAGCATAAATCTTGAAAATAAACCAAATGTTAAAATAAATCTGCTCAGGAGGCACTAATTGCAACTTTTTCGACCCCATTTTTATTTCGTTAAGTTATATTCTTCAAAAAATGGGTTATCCATTATTCCTTCATTGCATCATTATGCTATAGTTTTCTCTTGCCGTTTTCGAAGCAAGATGTTGTAGTCGGGTAAAGGGGGTACATGGATTCAGAAATCGGGGAGAGGGGGTGCCAAAAAAGTTTGAGAACCACTGTTGTAGTCCATTCACGCCGGGTAATGAACGACCATGGGGCGGCTGTGGCTCAGGAGGTAGAGCGCGTCGTCCACCAACCAGAAGGTCGGTGGCTCGATCCCCGGCATGTCGAAGTGTCCTTGGGCAAGACACAACCCCAAATCGCTCCTGATGGCTGTGCCAGCACCCTGCGTGGCAGCTTGCTGCCTTCGGTGTGTCAATGGGTGAATGTAGGCACATTGTAAAGCACTTTGGAGAAAAGTGCTATATGCAGTCCATTTGACCATTTACCATGCAGGAGAGGTAAATAGGATGTGTTTGTATGTTCAATTGATGGTATGTTTGCACTCTCCTCCTGAAGCTCAACACTACAGTCATTCCTGTCCCGTCCTGGTATGAAGGCCTTCTCAACTACCCACCTCCTTTGTGTTCCATGTCTCTACTCTGTCTCATCTCATCCCAATTATCCTCCCTCTCCACGCATCCAACATTCCAGACAGTTTTCTACTTTCATCCCGTTTCACTCCCATTTTCCTCCTCCCCTCTTCTAAGGCTACGTTCACACAGCAAACCTTAGCGCTCGAATCAGATTTTTTGATCTGGTCTGATTTTTTTTGTGTTGTTTCATCTGTTGTTTGCGGTTTAATTTACAAGTTATTGTGCAGTGGAAGCCAACGAATACAGGAGCAGATGATAGCGAGGAAGAGGAGAAAGAGAGCCAACATTTTAATAATGGCTTTCTGTGGAGCAATAGCTGCTACTTCTTGCTATTACTTATAAGGTCTAAAACCTCACTGTCCCTCCACTGATTAGCTCCCTCACAGCTGTCCTCCATGTTTGTAATCACAATCTGCCCGCTTGTTGGTCCTCCCTCCTCCCGCCAGCGCAGAATAGTGACGAATGTCGCTCTGGAATGACGTAAAAGTCACATTGAAGCATTAAGTCAGATATGGGCCAGATGTCTGTTCACACCGGAGTCACATTCCAAAACATCAGATTTGAATCTGATGGTTTTTCCACATTTAAAAGTAGCCCAGGTCGTCTTTAAAAAAGTCACTTTCAATGTGACTTGTACTGTTCACACAGTCATGAAAAAGAGTCACTTAGGGGAGGAAAAGATTAGATTCAAGCACTAAGGACGGCTGTGTGAACGTAGCCTATGTTCCCTCCTGTCTCACACTGCGCCTCCCACCTGTCTGATCTTCTCCAGTTGCTCGTCGTCCTCCAGGAAGAAGGTGAGGTACATGAAGGAGACGTCAACGTCCGGGTTCCCGCCGTGCTTCCTGTGCTCTTCCACGGTGTCATTGCCCCCGGAGAACGCGTGGCAGTTCACCTGGGTGCCACGACAAAACGACCAGGCTATCATTAGAAATAGTTCACACACACACACACACACACACACACACACACACACACACACACACACACATGCACGCACGCACACACACACACACATTGGGTGCAGATAAATGTACATTCACTCTTTCATCCTCCAGGTTTTGCACTCAGTTCAGCACCTATTGTCGAGGACTGGCGTGTGTGTGTGTGTGTGTGTGTGTGTGTGTGTGTTTTCGTCCTTTTCTAAGCACGCTTCACCTTGTCTTTGATCTGCTTGGGTGTGTCGGTGAGGAAGATGGAGGAGTTGGGCTTGCTGGCGCTCATCTTGGTCTGCGCCCCCTGCAGGGCGGGGAAGAAGGTGGAGTGCAGCAGGGCCGGCTTGGGGTAACCGATACTGGGAGCTACGTCACGGGTCATCCTGAAGTAGGGGTCCTGGGAGAGGTGGAGGGACAGACACAAGTTCACAGTCTGGTTTCATCATTTTCAGTGTACTTGGATTACTAGCATGGGCCAGTTCTTCCCATGTTAGACTATGGTGACACTGTTTACCGATCTGCATGCACAACTACTCTGCAGAAGCTTGATGTTATCTATCACTCAATGCTGAGGAAGGCTTGCGCCGAAACGTCCATTGTCTGAAACTGCTGCTTGAAGGTATTAAAAAACCCCAAAAGGATTTATTTTGAGTGCTGGCTTTTTTGTCCTTCTATCTATCACTCTGCCATCCGTTTTGCTACTAATGCCCACTTTCAGAACTCACCACTGCACTTTATATTCCTCTGTAAACTGGCCATCCCTACACACCCGTCATGAAATACACTGGTTCATGCTAATTTACAAAACTCTCCTTGGTCTGTCACCCCCCTACCTGTGTAGTTTGCTACAACACCTGTTCTGCTAACCTCATCCTGCTGAAAATCCCCAAAACTCATTCTGTAATCGTCGGTCATTCGTCATTTCATTCTGCTGTGCCCACAGACTGGAATGGCTTACAAAAAACACTAAAACTGGACAATTTCATCTCCAAGTCAGCTTTCAAAGACTCTATCATGGACATATTCACTGACACCTGCAACTGCTTCCTAAACTAACTCTATTCCCCTGCCTGTCTGCTCCGGTTGTTTGTTGTTGTTTTTTGCTCTGTCTGTCTGCTATGTTTTAACTGTGTTTTAACTTGTGTTTTAACTTGTCCTAACTTTGTATTTATTTTATCCCCTACCTCCTATCCCTCAAAAGGCTGTGCCTTTTGCCAGGTCGCCATTGTAAATAAGAATTTGTTCTTAATGACTTACCTGGTTGAATAAAGGTGAAATAAAATAAAATACTTTACCAATATAAGAGTGTCTGGCTTGACATTGCCATGGATACACTAAAATCCTAAATATGAAATCCTGAGTGGGACTGGCACTTCAAAACGGATAATGGCTGCGTTTCCCAAATAAGAAGCTTCTTAAGGAGTTAAGAAGGCTCCAAAGAAGTGTTTCCCAAACGCCTTCTTAACACATCGCTAAAGAAGGTTCTGTGAAAGGTGCTATATAAATCCACAACATTCTTATTATAAAAGGAATCCATTCTGATTAGAGGAATATAGCCTATGGTAAAACATTTAAAACACAAGTAAACATATTGCATAGAGGAGAGATTTTCAAGCGTTGCCCAATTTTAAACACTAAAGGGTGCATGAAAGAAAGGCAAAAGGGAAAAACACAACAGTGGACACTATATTATTATCTCCTTTTGCCTGACGCGACTTGATCTGTGAGTGTTTCATCGTTAAGAAGGTGTTAAGAATGCCCCAGACCCTTCTTACAAAACCTTCTTAACGAAAGATCATCTTAGGCTAAGAAGCAATTGGGAAACACGTTGGCTTCTTACGGGAGCCTTAAGAAGGGTCAAAGAAGCTTCTTAGCGCTAAGAAGCATTTGGGAAACCCAGCCAATGTAAATACGGTGAGTTGACTGAGATAATGGTGACATTTTGGGTTTGGTGGTGGTGTACACAGTCATTTGAGTCTGTAAGGCTGTGAATAATGTGAATCATTACGCGGTGTTATCCTGACCTGGTCTATGGCGCAGGGGATGAGACAGGGGACGTCTGTTCTGCCTCTGAAGATCTGAGGGAAAGAGTTACTGAAGGACGGAGCTGCCTGGATGGCCGGGAAGCTGATCTTTCCTGGAGAAGGAGCAGAGGGAACAGCTGTTACTGGTGCCCCACACACACTGCTGCCATGTTGCTCAGAACGTTATGGAGAATGAGCACGCCAAATATCAGCCAAGTATTTTGCTGCCTATTCAGCACTTTTGTTCTAATGTAATAATTTTGTTCTAATGTAATAACTGTGCTTTATCATTCTAATGAATGATAAAGCCCATAAGTATGTGTCTGTCATACCAATGCTGTCGCTGTCTGAAAAGCCAAAGATGCCTTTGACCTCGTTGAAAGTCACATGCTTCTGGATCTTCACCACGTTGCTGTAGAAATCCCGGGATGAACTGCGGAGAAAAGAAAACAGAAGAACAGAGAAAATAAGTTCAACAAAAATCAATGATTCACAATTAAACTGCTGTTGGAGGATCAAGATGGACAAACCCCCTATACGTGATCGAAATGATTGATTGTCTTTGTGTTTTTCGATTCCGTTTGCAAGTTGATTTTCAGCTTCAATTTTCATTTTTTTTTTTACAGTTTTTCATTCTTCAATTTAGATATTTGGCCATTTTCCATATTATATTAGAAAGGAAAAATTATTTTTCAATTATACTTCAGTAGCCCGATCCCCCTCCCCCCTTTCTCTTCTTTTCACTATGAGGACCAAGATGGACAGTAATGCACCCCCTCCCCTTTCTCTTCTTTCAATAAATACACATCTGATTACACCTATATGGACTATTACTATTTACTCATGAGTTATTACACTTATAAACTGGCCTCTTTACTCGTGAGTTATTACACATTTGCACAAGAGTCAAAAGACTTGCAGATGGACATTGCTATAATGGACTTCTAATGTCATTTGTATGAATTATTGCAAAAAAAGGAAGAAAAAAATAATTGCATTTTTTTTTGTATTGTATATCGGCTCCGTTTTGTTAATTGTCATGTTTGATTTATTCCATGACAATTAGGGGGCGGGATGATGGAGCCGAAATTATGATTTCTTTATATTGATTTTTGTCTTATTGAATTATGCATTAATATAATGAAATATGGGGAATGGGAATATAGTGTAGTGATCGAGTATTTTTTGTTTGATGGGATTATGTTTTTTATGTTGTGTTGCTAGATTGCTAGTTCCCTACGGGACATGAACGCACCAGAGAGACACCCGTCCGGGGATTGGGTGAGAGAGCTAGACAGGGGAAGTATGTGTGTGTGTGTGTGTGTGTGTGTGTGTGTGTGTGTGTGTGTGTGTGTGTGTGCGTGCGTGCGTGTGTTCGTCTGT
>NC_139633.1:32720914-32735914 GCF_964638095.1 Poromitra crassiceps
GGGACATGCAGTAATAGTGAAAGTGGAAAAAACTATCTTTCTCTTTGCTGTACATGACTTTAAGAAGAAATTAAAATTCATGTCTATGCATTTCCTATAATAACAGAAGTACTTACATGATCAGCCTTTGCTGTTTCCAGAGCTTTGACTTGGCCGTCTTGAGTTGCCAGTTTCTGGAAAAGCTTCATCACACTCATGGTGCCTCTGTCTGGTGCCTCTCCTGGCCAGTGGCGTGTCCAGACTGTTTTTAGCAGGGTGGCACAAGTGGGGCACAGACTTAGGAAGGGGTGGCCACGGAAGAAAATTTGACGTTTTTTGGACTTTTAGCCAAAAAAACACACGCACTCGCTCGCACTGTGCACACACATGGCACACGTCAGAATAGCGTTAATATACCATGTTCGTCCCAACTAGACTACATACAGTATATCTACTTTAATTAGTAACATTACAGTGTCTTACGTTCCTGTGTTTAAAGCATAATTTAAGAGAAATAGACCCATCAATCACACAGAGTAGCACCATACAAATGTAATATAAAGCTTCCCAGTTCTACACACATAATTGAAAAAGTTTCAACTTTAGTTGCAATGTCTGGCAATTAACCACAATTCAATTGACATCAAGGCAATATCAAGATAACTGTTTAGGTTACTAAAGATAAATCTGGAACTATTAGGATTTTACAGTATATACATATAGTCTAGGGAATCTGTGAGAAAAAATGACCCAACCTTAAACAAATTGCAACAGAAATTATTTGTGTTGTATTCAGCTCTTGAAAGCTTCCAATTTAACATACTGAAAATCCCAGAAAATCCCAGTAGTGGAACATTCTCAAAATTGGCATTGTCTCCACAAAGGATGTGATGTTTTCGGTGCCGTTTGTCTGACCGTTTGTCTGTTAGCAGGAGGATTACGGCAAAACTACTGGGCCGATTTTCATGAAACTTGGTAGAAGGGTGTAGCGTGGGCCAAGGAAGAACCCATTACATTTTGGAGTGGATCTGATCCGGGTCGGCTCAATGGAGGGGGCGGGGCTAGGGAAAAGAGTCCGTTGCTAGGGATAGGAAGGTCGTAGAGAGTCTGGATTCGAGAGGTGGGTGGGGGCATGGACAGGTGTATCGGGGGGGAGTGTATGTGGGAGGTGGGAGGGGCTGTGGTCAGGAAAGGGGTGGGGCTAGGGAAAAGCTCTACCAAACATACTGTAACATAACAAAACAAAACAAAACATAAAAAATGTAAGTGTGGCTAATATGTTCTAATAGTTAGTGGAAAAGGGTGAGTTTTCATGCACATCTTGTTCCCTCAGACAGCCATCGCAAACCATAACTTCATAGTCATGTCATTCACGAGTCTCGCATTGGAGGCAATTTGATTTCGGCAAGGCACAGCGCAAGTTGTAGCTCAAACATGCAGACGAGTGGACAGGTAGGCTAAGTCTCCATATCCGAAGGTTATGGATAAGTTGACCGCCATTTATTGTCTGTTACCAATGACAGTCATTGTCTGTTACCATTCAAAGTAGGCTAGCTTAATAAGCACTTACTAGTTAGCTATAATAGGTATAGCTTAATAATAGCTTATTAAGATACTTGTACTATCTGTTATTCATTTTCTTTGTGCAAATAAACAATAAACAAACATAAATAAACAATAAACACTTACTCTGGAGATGATGTAGCCTACCACTTGTGCTCTTCTCCCTACTTATACTCCAACCACTTATAAAGCCTCAGCCAGGTGGTAATGCAACATAAAGGATGCCAACTGCCATAAAACACCACAGAAGGATTTATTACATCACTGATGACATCACAATTGCTCGAGTGACATGACTGATGACATCACAATTGCTCGAGTGACATCACTGATGACATCACAATTGCTCGAGTGACATCACTGATGACATCACAATTGCTCAAGTGACATCACTGAGAGGAGTGACTGAGGAGGCTGTATCCTTCGAGGTAATTTAACAGTTTCATGTAAAAATTAAAATGGTCATAAAAATATTATATATTAGCTACAATGAGCAACATTTTATAAGACTGAGAAAAACAGTTATCCTATATGTGAGCTGTTGCATTGACTGAGAAAGTGCTAACTGCTGGTTTATTTAATGCTATTTTCTATTCTTTTGTTTAAACACAGAATGAAGCGCAAGGGGGGACAGAAGAACTGGAAGAAGAAGAAGAAGAAGAAGAGCTGCCCATGGAGGAGGCCGGCCCCTCTGCTCCCAAAAGAAAGGCAACATCGCTGCTCGTGAGTTTGCTGGGAGGTTCTTTCAATGGCAATGAAGGTACAGCACAACCTAAGACCCCTCAGATGAGGGCTGAGGAGGAAATTGAGAAATACTGTAAAGGCCCAGCTCTGCCTCTCGCGGAGGACCCTTTGGACTGGTGGCGTGTCCATGAGATCACATTCCCCCTCCTCTCCCGGCTGGCAAAGCGATACTTGTGTATCCCAGCAGGCACAAGCGTGTCTGCAGAGCGAGTATTCTCCACCGCAGGAGATGTGGTCACTGCAAAAAGAAGCTGTCTCACATCAGAACATGTCGATCAACTAGTGTTCTTACAGAAGAACATAGAAATTCCCAAGTGCTGAGCAGTGAGTCATGTTTGTGATGTTAGCCAATAGCCACATTCAGGAAGAAGCTATGTAGAGGAGTCATAGAACTGCTATTTGACCAAAAAGAAATTCAAACCTTATTTTTGCACTGAACTGCACGGCAGAAGGATTTTTGTTTTGGTTTTGAGGGTGCCATTTTCACACACTGTGGGTAGGCTAGGCCTATACTTTATTTTTGTTTACAATTTACTTTAACATTATGAACAAGTACACCTCACTATATAAACTACTTAGTAGTTTGATGCTAATAATAGCCACATTCAGGAATAAGTTACTGTATGTAGAGTTGCTATTTGAAAACTGTATATATTTTTTTGAAAACCTTATTTTTGCACTGAACTGCACGGCAGAAGGATTTATGTTTGGTTTTGTGGGTACCATTTTCACACAATATGGTTAGGCTTACTAGGCTAGGCCTATACTTTATTTTCTTGACAATTTAACATTTTGATATATGAACAAGTACACTTCACTATATAAAACTAATCAGTAGTGTGATGCTAGTTTAGTACAACTCCACTGTTAGTCTTGTTGTCTGCTCTGTTCAGTCAGACTCAGTCATGTTTGTCACATTCAGTGTGCTGTAGAGCTGCAATAAACCTTATTTTTGTAGATCATAGCACATTGCAGAAGCAGGATTTATATATTTTTTCTGAGGCTTGAATGAATATTTTCACAGAAATATAGGCTAGGCCTATACAATTTTTGTTATATATTTTTCTGACATTTACTTTTATGAAGAAGTATACCTGGCACTTTGCTGGTAGTTTATTATTTACAGTTTTAAATACTGCTGTTGTCTGCTGTGTTCAGACTTGAGACTTGTTTGCCACATTCAGGAAGTGCTGTCTGACAGTTGCTATGTGAAAACCTTTTTCTTTTGAATGTTACAGAACTGCAGAAGGATTTATCTTTTGATTTGAGGGTTGAATGATTTCACACAAATACAGGCAGGCTAGGCCTATGTATTTATTTTGGTTTACAATAATAAGCAAGCACGTGCAATTTTTGATTCCAAAATGATGCACTTTAGTGAATGATTTTGTGTTTGCCCTGGTACCTGTCGCTGTCACCTTTTTTTCACAGGTATGGATGGATAAGACATTTCTGTTTAAAATGTATGATGATATTCAGATTTTAAAGCACTTTCTGAATAAAAAAGGAGTTGACTTGATATATCTGACTGCTGTTATTAATTGATGAGAAAGTAGCCATGTGCAGTAATATAGAAAATTGAGGATGTGATACTTTGAGCTGCATCGTGATGCATCGTTTAATCGAATCGAATCGAATCGTTGACAGATGAATCGTAATCGAATCGAATCGTGAGGCCAGTGAAGATTCACAGCCCTAGTAAATGGCCGAACGTAACTACAGGCAGGATTATAGGGTATTTTGAGGAATCAATGGCGGTGGACGGCAACGCGATGAACTATCTCAAAAGCTCAGAAGCGTCAGCCAGACTAACGTAACGTAGGTTACAGTCCTCTCCTCTGTCACAGTCAGTCAGACTAATGTTAGGTTACAGTGACAGTACTCTCCTCTCTCACAGTCAGACTAACGTTAGGTTACAGTCCTCTCCTCTCTCACAGTCAGTCAGACTAACGTTATGTAACATAACGTTAGTCTGACTGACTGTGAGAGAGGAGAGGACAGTAACATAATATGTTACTGTCCTCTCCTCTGTCATAGTCAGTCAGACTAACGTTAGGTTACAGTGACAGTACTCTCCTCTCTCACAGTCAGACTAACGTTAGGTTACAGTCCTCTCCTCTCTCACAGTCAGTCAGACTTAGGTTACTGTCCTCTCCTCTGTCACAGTCAGCCAGACTAATGTTAGGTGTCTCTCCATTCAAAAACAACCCAGTTTGCCTTGATCACTGCAAAACATGACATGCCGTGTGTAACCTACACACAATAGGGCTACACACGGTAAATCATGGTAAATACGCAGCACAATACCCGCCGTGGTAAACAGAAGAAGACTGGGATATTAACTTTAAGGCAACTCACTTCTAGACTTGAATGAAATTGTATTCACCTATACTATCTGCTCCGTGGATTACCATTTTACAATTTCGGAGACGAAATTGTAACATAAAAAAAAAAAGAATTGGGAGATCGGGTTGGGATTAGTTTGCCGAGTCACACCTGGTAATCCAGAAATGGCGTTATGGTAGGCTACCTTTGTCTACTTGTCATCAAGAAACTTTAAATGAATAACGTTAGATGTGTTTAACAGAGCTGTATATCGGGTCTAGCAGCTGATCAGCAGCTCAGAGACAGCCTCAAACACGAGGTGATTGTCAGCTCTATAATTCGCAAAATAGCAGTGGATGGAAACGCGCACTGTGTTTTGTGACAGCCACGCACTGCACAATGTGTTCCAGAATAACCCATTGTTAATAACGTCTGCTAACGTTAGTGTAGCTGATGTTATCGATCGTTGTAAAAAAGTTTGGATATTTCGGCTGCTGCCTTCTGATGTGCTCGCTGCTGTGGACGTAATGTGGACTTAAACGGAAGCCGGCGACACGAAAGGCTGCTATGGCGCCGCCCTAGGAACGGCCCAGGAAACTTGTCTATAGTAGTAACGGTGCATATTTATCGATACAAGCAGTGTTTTTATTCCAACATGACCCAAAAGTATGTTTAATACTAGATTGAAATTAGGCCAGAATCCAGAAATCTTCCATTGTGATTACATGGTGAGCGAGGGGTTCGTCCTGCCATACCATATCAAGAGGTACAGTTTTGACACGATTTTTTGAGCTGAAAGATGAACTTAAAGTTTTCTTTACTGTCTTTTCTTTTCTTTACCCTTTTCCCTTGTCTGAATACTGGCATGACAATGAGTGGCTATCACTTACTTGGTGGCAGTCCAGGCGTATCCATCTCCTCATCTCCTATCCGTGTCCTCTTCTTGAACTTCCAGTTCCCGCCCTGCTCTGTGGCGCGCGCCTCTGTGACTGTCTGTATTTATGATTTAAAGGAACACTCCGCCCATTTTCAACCAGCCTTGTATCATTAGAACATCAGTAGTATATCAGAAAACTGTAAACGGTTTTGAAGTCTGTCATTTAATTTGACAGTTATTGAGTGTTAAAGTGTGGACCAGTGACATCACTGGTCCACACTAACTCAAATGAATAACTCATTAACTCAAATCAACTCTCAATAACTGTCAAACTAGATGAATGATGAATAGTTTGACAGTTATTGAGAGTTGATTTGAGTTAATGAGTTATTAACAAAGCTGGTTGAAAATTGAGTGTTCCTTTAAAGCTTCCAGCTTGTTTAATGCATGGTTTGAGCGCATGACCACGTCACCTCCCCGTAGTTTGGAGATTCGTTGCATCTCAGATGTGTTCAAGATGGCGGAGTGTGGGCAGAGAAACTCCTTTAGTGAATAACTACGTTAAGTAAGTAATTTATGATTCAATTTGGAATAATATATCATTTTATTGATTTATTGATTGATCATGTTGTTTTGACGTAGACAGAATCGCGCTGTGCATTGGCGTTAGTTAACATAGTTATGGGGGGGGGGGGGGGGGGGATACCGAAAATATGTATTTATTAACCTTAGGATAGTATCGTGTGTCTGGTCGGCGTCTGTGTTCACTGATTTATGTGTAGAGGTAACGCTCTGATGTGTATGTAGCTGGTATATTAAGGTTGGCATGTTAGCTTGCAGGTAGGTGCTTTTCCTCTGGAATAACTTTCTCTAGGTAACGCTAATCGTTTCATCCTGGTACTGTAACACGTGACGTGGTGTTTACAGTAGTGTTGTTAAGGGTAGTGAGATAACGTTAATGCTTTCAGATCGTCTGAAACGTTATTGGCATGTACAGTATGTAGCAGCTGGATCGTTAGCTAATGGGCAGTGTTGAGGTTTACAGTATACAAACTGTACAGTAGCCTATAGCAGACTGCACTGATCTGTAGCTAAATCTGTATCTCTCTCTACACACACACACATGAGATGAAAGGGTAAGAACATTTCATATCACGATTATAGTGGCCAAAATAAAATGATAATGATGAAATACATTCACTGTAATAATTTCACCAAGTTTTATTTAGAAAACTCAGACGTGCAACCTGCGTCTGGATACCAGCAAATCTGGGTAGGCCTACTTTGCAAAACGTCAAGGCGCTTGCGCCCCTTTTAGGGGGAAAACACAAGCCACTCGCCGTTGACTTCAATGTAAAAATAACAGGACAAAAAAATCAATAGAAAAAGAACAGAATTAATTTTGTTTATAAATGACCCAAAGACACCATGACATGACAATATATTTCAACTCGGCCGTGCTTGCCTTATATGAACGCTGTGTCCAGCCCACTGAGGAGTTTCAACCAGGTTACCTGCATCATCCATATAGACGGTGTCCTTCTGCAATTCATTCTCTATGTAAGGACACGCTAAACGTGCTCTCAACATGATTTTCATAGCTAAAATGAAGTAACCAAGGCACTCTTGTAGGTGAAAAAAGTTAAAAAGCCTTTATTGTATGGCTAATGCATAGTAGCAAGAATTTAAAACACACCGACGCGTTGCGGCACACAGGCCTTCATCAGGGTGACAAGATTGTTGTCACCCTGAGAGGGCAGAGAGGACGCCTCAAGAAGGCCTGTGCGCTGCACGTCATTTGCCTGCGGCGACCACCTCGCTCTAGCCTGAAGGACCCCAGGCCGCACCGATCTTTGCACAGATTTTCAGGAGGCTAATCCGTAGCGTTTGTGGATTCCTCCCTCACGAGAGAGCCAGGATCGGGTGCTAATCCCATCCCGTACCGGATGTTGTCTCTCCGACCGTCAACTGTCTCTCCAGCTTGTCACCAAACTATACTTGGTTGTCACCTAGTCGATTCCTAAGTGTCACTGGCCAGGGGAGCCAGTGACACAGTATTTACAGTCTTTTTCAAAGCGCTGTAATCAAACTTTGGTTTTATTGATCATTCAAATTTGAAACAGTAATACTATCATCAGGAATTTGATCATGGTTTATCAGTAAACCGGTAATAATTTCATCCCTACTTCTACCACAGCCTGGCCTGCCTCCACCACAGATGACTGTCGCTACTAAAGCTGCATGTGTCCCAGTCACACTTCTGCCCCCTGCATCACCAATCCCCAATCACAGGCTGCTCCTGCTGTTGAGAAGATGGTCCACACCAGCTTGGAGAAGCAGCAGCTGCAACAGCCACCTCAGAGGACCAAGACATGCCTCTCCTGTGGCCAACCCAAGTCTCGCTACGAAGGTGATTCACTTTTTCTATCAGGGTGGACAAGTCAGTTACTTTTATTGCTCATCCAAAGTGTACAAGATTTACAGTTCCGAGGGTCTCACAAAGGGGACTGCCCCCTAGTCCGACACCTCACGAGTCCGAAAAATGATGCATTGGACAGACATCTCATTAGTCCGACAGCTCGTTAACCCGACAACGAAAATCTCACTAATCTGAAAAGTTAGTCTGAAAATAATGCGCTTTGACTCCAGCGCAAACGGCAAATTTCTCTGCTCGTTTTCTTCTTTCTCTCACGAAGATAATGTAGTAAACCTGCTGTGGGAGAAGTTTGGAGGGTGTGCACACACACACACACACACACACACACACACACACACAAACACACAGAGAGAGGGGGAGAGAGAGCGAGTGTGTGTATTAAATCACAAACTGGCAAGGTCTGTGCTGTGCGCCCTCACCGCCCTGTCTCTCCATGCACGCATCCACCAGCCATGCAGTTTCCAAGTTTCTACAGTGAAATCATCAAGAATACAGGATTTTTTTTCATTGATCATTTAGGGAACATTATTAGCGCCGCCTGTGAGAGTAACATGACTCTCTGATAATGAACTCTGATCAATTGTTATGACTGTTATTGAAGATCATGACCAGTCAGATGGATAATAGATTGGTTGTGAGGATGATATGAAGCACAGGTGAGGTAGCCTATGTTACAGGCATTTTTCAGCAGCTAAGATTGTCATTAAGCTATAAGGGCACAAACACATTTCTTTTAGATCTATCACAAACCACTCCTACAGTAGCTGCACTATCCGTCATGTGCTTTAAAACAGGTCACTGCAGTAAATTATGTTATTATTACATTTTTTATTATACAATTTCTGCAGCGCTCCGAAAGACACAATAGGCCTTTAGGCTACGACATAACGTCCTTTTCCTTCCAGCCTGTTCTAACTGGAGTGCGTTTCCATAGTGGGATATGAATAATAACGCATGTCGGATCTGTTAAGCCAAGGTGAGCGGACAAATGCAGAAGCAGAGGCTGAGGCAATTGCAAGGTAACAGGGTGTTTTAATAAATGTTCAGGAGTGGCATGTGCCAGATGGAGCTGGCAGGTAGGCTGGCTGGCAGAGGAGCAGGAGTCAAGTCCCATGGTGATCTGAGCAGAGACAGGAACAGGTTAGAACAGGTAGGCAGAACAGAACAGGATTTGTAGTATCTTAATAGACAGTTTTTAGACTGGAGCGACTAACTGGATGCAAGTGGCTCCAATCCTGCAATCACACACACCACACACACACATACAGAAAGAGAGGGAGGGAGGGAGGGAGGTAGGGAGGGAGAGAGGGAGGGGTGAGAGAGAAGAGAAAACCAACTGAGAAATTTGCCGTTTTGTAGGCTTCAGTCTACACTGAATGAGAACAGTGACTTGCACTGCTGTCAGAGCGCATTATTTTCGATAACGAGCTGTCGGATTTGTTTCATCTACACATTACAATCACTCATGTAAACCAAAAATCCTTTAATACCTGAAATGAGATGATGCTGTTGTGATATTCATTGTCTCCTGATATCTCACACAAGACACAAAGCGGACGGCGGAGTGGACCGGAGCTGGATTGACTGACATGGGCTCCGAAATGAAAAGGGACTAGGGATGCACATTTTCCACAAATTCCGGAATCGATCATTGATAACGTTAAGGATCAATCAATCGATTAATTGTAGCCTAATTAAAAACACAAAATTGTCGAAACAATACCAAATGCGTTTTTTCATCAATAAAACCTTTATTTATACAGCAGCAACATATTGTATATTTCTTACAGCATTGCATAGCATAGCCTATGCTATGAAACATATAAAAATGTAGAGGCATAACTTTTAGACATGTCAACATTTGCCCAGAATCCGCGCCACGGCGGCTGCCTAGGTCCAACAGGGGCTCACTGACCGCAGATTTTCTTTTTTTCTGCTCGCCATGCGTCGCTTAAACGCTGATGCTGAGTTGCTCAGCTCGAGTCCAGGTGAGACTAGGATCCAGTTGTTGTAGGTGTAAACCTAGCCGCAAAACGCGACTATTTCACTCGAGTACCTCTCCCATCATAGTCGCGCTCGCCCGACCCCTTTATCGAGGGAAAGTTGCACATTTAGCGATCTACAAGCTTCAAACATGCACCAATCACTAATATAAACTACGCACCTTGTTGCCACGGATGTTGTCGAGCAGGCCGCGCTGAGGCCGCGCTTTGTTAACTCGTATTTTAAGAAAGTTTGGGTTATTTGTGTGTCCGGAAACATTATTTTCCCTTCTCCAACGACTCTTCTTCTTTTTTGCTGCTCACCGGTTCAACTGCTCAACTGCGCCACCGCATCATGGGGTATTACATCATGTGTCAAGTATGGGGTTTGCCCTGTGTCGTTCTGTCAGTCACAGTCACATGATGCGGTGGCGCAGTTGAGCAGTTGAACCGGTGAGCAGCAAAAAAGAAGAAGAGTCGTTGGAGAAGGGAAAATAATGTTTCCGGACACACAAATAACCCAAACTTTCTTAAAATACGAGTTAACAAAGCGCGGCCTCAGCGCGGCCTGCTCGACAACATCCGTGGCAACAAGGTGCGTAGTTTATATTAGTGATTGGTGCATGTTTGAAGCTTGTAGATCGCTAAATGTGCAACTTTCCCTCGATAAAGGGGTCGGGCGAGCGCGACTATGATGGGAGAGGTACTCGAGTGAAATAGTCGCGTTTTGCGGCTAGTGTAAACCCAATCACAGATAGGCATCATGTCTTTTTCTATAACACCGCAGATCGATTGGGTTATTTTTTCTGCTGGCCGCGCGTCGCAACTCTTCCTCTTTGAGTTGATGGTGGGTTGCTCCAGGTTTGAGGAAGAGGAGCCAGCCAATTTATCCGAATGAACGCTGTTCAAGTGACAGAGCATCTTATGGCTTGTCTGAAAAGGGCTATAGTGATGTAGACGAGTGTTTGGGTCCACCTATTACTTACACTTTGTTAATAAAAAAAATAAACGAGAGAGTCAGGCTGTAACGTTATAACACGCTTCCACATTTATTCTCAGACAACTAGTACGCTCGTCAACAACGGAAGCTTCACTCTCATTCCCCATACACATCCTGTTCAACTCTTGAGGTGACAAACACAGAGCCACGCAGTCTGTTACAGTGATATCATTGCGCCCTCTGGAGGATCATTGAAAAATGATTTGAAAACACCGTTCTACTGACAGAATGCACGAATGCACGTCGCTTTTGTTGTTGTTTTGATCGAGTACATTTTCACATGCTTGAGTAAATGCTTAACGAGCGAGTAATCGAGCTTCGATTAATTGTGTGCATCCCTAAAAGAGACGTTTTTCTGTTCAGCTCTGCTCCACTCCGCCTCATGGGTGCCCCGTCTATGTGCCGACAGCCCGCAGTACCGACAGCCTGCAATGCCGATAGCCCACAAGCAGAACCAGCTGAGCGAGGTGTGTCGGTGGACCGGCTGGAGCTAACCTCTCCCAGCCCCCACGCCTAAACCTAATGTCGGCATTGCGGGTGGTCGGCATAGCGGGTGGAGCCGCCTCATGAGGGCAACCATCTGCTCTCATTGCCCTGAAAGTGCTTGAATTGACATGGGACCACGAGCGGGTCTTGAAAGGGTTTCAGTGGGTCTCTAGCAAAATGATCAATTGTTATAAATTTCCGCATTATTTAATTTACAAGAAGTTGATACAATGAGAGAATGTAGAAGAATGATTGTGTTGATCATAGTTTCACTGTTATCTCTCTACCAACAGTACTACAGATTGACAAAATCATATCTGACAGTAAAACATATTCTCAGATTTGGGCCCGAGAGACAGAATCTCATCAAATGGGGGTCTGTGGCTCTAATGTGAATGAATTAGAGGTCCTTGATATGCCAAAATGTCCATCTTATCACATGGGATCTAAATGGAGCCCGGTAAATTGCTACTGTGTGTATATTGTGTGTTGATTAATCCAATTAACTTTATTTGCTTGTATATATGGTATGTGTGTATGTATATGCAATGGGTGGATTTAATAAAACATTGATTTTAAGGAAATAATTTGTTTCACTTGATTTCATCTTCAAGGGCATTGCTCAGCTTGTTTTCAAGAATAATAGGTCAAATAGGTTGTTTATCAAATTTTGAATGCAACAGTTTTGATTACAGTATCAATATGATTTATGCAGTGTAATAATTATGCTATTACATGCTATACTTTGGGCCTTCCTCTACAATTCTCTGTACAAAAAATGCTATAGCCACTACACATTTCAAACTAAACTACTGAACTGATGTAGATATTAGGCTAAGCTGCCTCATGTGAAATTTTATTGAAAACTTCAACTGGGAGCAGAAAAGTGCCTGACTTCATTTGCACCTGTCACCTGTCATCTGCATCCTCTTCCAGCAAACTGCAGTGTGAATCATGTAATAGTTGATATTTCTGTATTAAAATTAATCAACTGTTGTTAATGTTAATGCTAAAAACATGTTTTAGTTATCAGCAATGTTGCATGACAATTGTTTGAGGTGGGGTAAATAAACCTTTACATCATAAAAAGGTGTGCCCCCAGGTGAGTTTCGAACCCGTGTCTCTCCTGCCAAGAGTTGGAAGATTACATACTCAGTGTTCTAACACTGTAGCCTATGTCACGTGAAAATCCTGGCCATTTCATTGGCTGTCAATCTGCTACAACAATACACGGCTGGCCATCCTGGGTCAATAGAGGGTACCTCTCACCTGATTATGGTGGGGAATCATAAAGAGAAAAGATTATCAAGCTATAGGCTAGGCTAGGTGACCCATTATGCAAATGCATGGAAAATGTGGTCTTGTGAGAAGTAGATAGCCTACTTGCCAGATGTCTTGAGGCTGGATGGGTGTCAATTTTTGTGTTTTGGAAATGTATGTCAGCCGATATGTTGGCCGATATGCCGATATTTTTTTATTTTGTATTTTTTAAGTCATAGACAACATGTTGTGTATATTTGATCTTTTTTCTTAATTCAAGTTATATTTTATATTTGTTATATTTGTGTTTTTGTATTTCTAGTTATTTATAATTATTAAATCCCCAGTTAAGTTTACTGTTTCATTGCATTGATGTCATTTTGGACAATAACGTTTATTGATAAGCTGTAAAATACATAATTACATATCTCAACTCTCAAGTCATGTCAAGTCATATCTTTGTCAAGTGTTTGATATTTGAAGGATCATTGCAAAAACATTGTGTAATATAATGTCTATATTTAATAAAAGTATCGGCCGATATATCGATATCGGAATTTGTTTACTCCCCCAATATCGGTATCAGCATCGGCCTCAAAAATCCAGTATCGGTCGGGCTCTGATTGCAGTTGGCCATATTGTGATTTTGATTGTGATTCGATTAATTGTGCAACGCTAGTTGAATACTGACAATATTGCGGTGGAACGAGGGGTGGAGTGCGGGCTAACACATAGCGCATCATTAATAGAGTCCAGCGCGCTTCAGCCAGGTTTGGAATAAAAGGGTCCTGGTGCTCAACAGTGAAGGACATTAGGACAATATGCATAAAGTAATGTTTTACCTGGGCACTTCACACAGACTACCCCAAGTAAAGACACCAGAGCACTCTTTTCCGTCTGCACGTTTTAATAGAAGTGGCTGACTGACGTTTCGACAGACAAGTCTGTCTTCCTCATAGCACATCATATCATATGATGATGATGATGTCAGAAATAGAAGCAGCGTTCTCAGTAGGGCGGGGTCAAAAAAAATCGATTCCCTGATTTCTTTATCGATTTTTATTTTAATCCTTCCATATCGATTCATATGTCCAGAGATCGATTTTCTATTATTATTTTTATTTACCCGTGAACTTTAACCCCGGTAGTCTCACGTCACCAGCCAGGAACTATTTCGGATTCCAAAAAATGAAAGACAGAAAAGTGATTTGCAAGATGCGGAAATACCACAAATCTCCGAAACTACGTGATGAGTGATCTTTAGTGGGCACAGCTTTCACCCTAGGAGGCTGAAATCAGCATTGTGTGTGTGTCTGACCTGTGTGTGTGTGTGTGTGTGTGTGTGTGTGTGTGTGTGTAGGTGCGTGGCTGTGTACAGCAGGCAGCCAGCAGGAGGCGCTGCGGTGCAGGGAGCTGTGGCTGCTCAGCCAGGTCGACCTGCTGGAGACGCTGAAGACTGAAGCTCTACACACACAACTACACACACTTACCAGGGTAACGTCACACACACACACACACACACACACACACACACACACACACAGTTTACCCCAATTGTACTTGCCCAATTCCCCCTGCTGTCCCGGTCGTTGCTCCACCCCCTCTGGCGATGTGGGCAGAGTTGTAGATGCACATGCTTGATCCGATGCAGGTGCAGTCGTCAGCCGTCTCCTTTCACCTGACAGCGAGGAGTTTCACCGTCAGGACGTAGCGCGTCCCCCCGACCAGAGGAGACTCATACCCCACCGGCTTCCCACCCGCAGACACGGCCAATTGTGTCTGTAGGAACGTCTGACAAAGCCGGAAGTAGCGCTGCCGGGAAGTGAACCCGGGTCTTCATGGTGCTTTTACCTCCACGCTACCCAGACAGCCTGTCATCTAGCTCTTCAGTTCAGACAGCCTGTCACCTAGCTCTTCAGTTCAGACAGCCTGTCATCTAGCTCTTCAGTTCAGACAGCCTGTCATCTAGCTCTTCAGTTCAGACAGCCTGTCATCTAGCTCTTCAGTTCAGACAGCCTGTCATCTAGCTCTTCAGTTCAGACAGCCTGTCATCTAGCTCTTCAGTTCAGACAGCCTGTCATCTAGCTCTTCAGTTCAGACAGCCTGTCATCTAGCTCTTCAGTTCAGACAGCCTGTCACCTAGCTCTTCAGTTCAGACAGCCTGTCATCTAGCTCTTCAGTTCAGACAGCCTGTCATCTAGCTCTTCAGTTCAGACAGCCTGTCACCTAGCTCTTCAGTTCAGACAGCCTGTCATCTAGCTCTTCAGTTCAGACAGCCTGTCATCTAGCTCTTCAGTTCAGACAGCCTGTCACCTAGCTCTTCAGTTCAGACAGCCTGTCACCTAGC
>NC_139633.1:32740914-32743414 GCF_964638095.1 Poromitra crassiceps
CACGCATGCACGCGCATACAGCTGCAGTGAGTGACTGGTGACTTTGTTTATGTTCCAACAGCAGCCGCTGCTAGCACATCATTTCACATCATGTATATATCGGTCTTTACTGACGACGCAGACAGTCGGAAACCTACAATATAAGAATACAACACGTGTTGTACAGTATCTGATCTGACTGCAGAGAGAACCGGTGTGAGGAGGTGAACGGGTTCCTCGATCTGGAGGAGCTGGCTGCTGTGACGTAGCCCACCTACACACACACACACACACACACACACACACACACTGCTGCTGCTGCGCCACCTAGGATCCAAATGTAGGCAAATGACCGCGAGTGACCTCGAAGGAAACTAGCTATTTTAGCGGCTAGTTGTCTTTCGTTCGTTTGACTCTTAATGGAAAAACATGTACGCGAGGTTTTAGTGGAATATTTCGCATAAACTGGCGGAAGGTATTTGGCCGTAGCGCGTGCTTGAGCTCGCTGCTCGCAGAACTGTCACGTTAGCTTAGCTAGCAGGCGAGGCTAACGGGTTAGCTCGGCATCTGATCGCTGGTGGACGGTCGGGCTGCAGCTACATGCTAAGCTAGGCGAGGCTAGGCTAGCCTGCAGCCATGGAGAAAGCCAAGTCGATGATGGACAAGAAAGGAGCGTCGGGACCGTTTCATGTCGTCAGCAGCAGCAGCAGCACCGGCCAGCACCAGCAGCAGAGCCAGAGGGGCTGTCAGGCTAACGGCACGGTGGTGGGCTCGAGCGGCCCCGTCAACGTTCACAGCACGGCGGAGCGCGTGCAGCAGCACCGTCTGCACGACACGGACTCCCCGGCCAAGAGGAGCCGCCTGCTGCGGAGGAGGACCGAGTCCGTCCGCCGGAACAGACCCCGTAAGATGACCGCATCACCGCACCACAAATCAACCACATTGTGTCACACTGTAGTCTATTGATGTGTAGTCTATTGATCAAGCGCCTCCAGTCAGTTGAGACTGTCTGCAGACCTCCTCCGGTCAGTGCACTGCAGCATCGATCAGCTGGGGGGGGTTTGCTCGCCTCGCACAAAGATGACATATTGCAATGAGAGAGAGCTAACGTCTCCCCTTGAGCAAGAACCTCTGGCGTCTAACGTTATTCCCTTCCTTTTTATTGTTACATCAAAGCACATTACATTCCGTTCATATCTGCTTTTTATGGTCAGATCAGGTGTTTAGTGCGTCTCTACTTCAGCTGTCTGTCGTCCTCTTTTGTTTTGATGAAGGAACCTGAGGTTGCTGCGTTGTGATTGGTGGACACCCCCCCCCCCCTCTCGGTGGTGAAAAAGCTCCTGATAAGTGGGCTTGGCGTGTTTCGGCCAATCAGCGTCCGACTCCTGTCTCCAGGAGGCAGATCTTTTTTCCCCCCACAGGGTGGTGAAGGCATCCCCGCCCTACGCTGCTTCTGAATGGGTTGGGTTTAGGCACGAGGAGGCTGGGTTTAGGCATGAGGGGGGTGATGATTGGTTGGGTTTGCGCACGAGGGCTAGGGCGATTGGTTGGGCTCAGTGTGAAACATCGGGGGAAGGCCAATCGGAGGCAGAGTAGGGCGGGACATGCTTTCGCCATCCTGGGGGGGGGGAAATCTCCAGGAGGCATGGTTAAAGGTCTCTGGCCCCGCCCCCTTATTTACTGACTGTGGGATGGTGTGAAGATCAGCCGGTGAAACTTGCACTTTAAGCACAGAATGTGTGAAAGTGGCGTTTTTTAAAGATACCTCGAGCCTGCTGAGCCTTTCCCCATAGGAGCCTGTTCAGGACTTTCTGCACGCACCTGTCAGCTGACACACAGCGTCACTATGAAGCTTATAAGTCAGAAGAAACCCGGTAAGTTGGCCAGTGTTTGGCAGCATTACCCCACGCATAGGTATACAAATAAGGAAGGAATTTAAAATCTCTTGACTAATTTAACCCCCCCCCCCCAAGCTAGAAACTTGGGTTGGAGCTGTTTTTTTTATCTTCTAAGTTAGCTATTTTAACGTTGTACTAGATTTGAAAACGGGTCTCAAAATTCATTGGTTAATTTAGCACTTCTCAATGAGAATGTTGCACATATGGAACATGGGGGTAAAACAACAGATCACGATGCAGTTGATGAACTTGGCTTTTTCTTTGCTTGAAGTGAGGCTTTTACCGGCAGCTGCACACTCCTACATGGCTGCGGATTGCGTAACTTCATGTTCTGTTAGTCCCTCCTTGTCGCTGCTCAGTGAGTTGTTGTGGTCGAGTCTGGGTGTCGTGGTGAAACTAGTTCTTCTCATCCTGTGGAAACATTGAGACTAGTGTCAAGTGTAGGGGCCTGGTTGCTAAGCCCCCGGCTAGTCGGCATTCCAGACATCCATCTGTAATTGTGTTAGGGAGAGAGAGAGAGAGAGAGAGAGAGAGAGAGAGAGAGAGAGAGAGAGAGAGAGAGAGAGAGAGAGAGAGAGAGAGAGAGAGAGAGAGAGAGAGAGAGAGAGAGAGAGAGAGAGAGA
>NC_139633.1:32745914-32783414 GCF_964638095.1 Poromitra crassiceps
ATGCTACACCCTGTGCTTCAGAACCCTCCCACCTAACAGGTTCTTCCTTGGCCCATGCTACACCCTGTGCTTCAGAACCCTCCCACCTAACAGCTTCTTCCTTGGCCCATGCTACACCCTGTGCTTCAGAACCCTCCCACCTAACAGGTTCTTCCTTGGCCCATGCTACACCCTGTGCTTCAGAACCCTCCCACCTAACAGCTTCTTCCTTGGCCCATGCTACACCCTGTGCTTCAGAACCCTCCCACCTAACAGGTTCTTCCTTGGCCCATGCTACACCCTGTGCTTCAGAACCCTCCCACCTAACAGGTTCTTCCTTGGCCCATGCTACACCCTGTGCTTCAGAACCCTCCCACCTAACAGGTTCTTCCTTGGCCCATGCTACACCCTGTGCTTCAGAACCCTCCCACCAAGTTCCATGAAAATGGGCCCAGTCGTTTTTTTGCGTCATCCTGCTAACAAACAAACAGACGGACAAACAAACTAGGGATTAGGGATGCACCGATGTGAAAATTTTGGCCGATGCCGATAACCGATATTAACATTGCTGTTATGGCCGATAACCGATATTTACCGATGTCGATATGATCTGTATGAAACCACATTTTTATGATCATCACATTTTGTACATACTGAAAAACACATGTTAACACTGAATTTGAAAAAGTTATGCATTTCTTTATTTGCAAAGCCTTTGGAAAAGCCCATAAATCATAGATTTACTGCATTATTTCATATCAATGTGAAGAATTTGGCTGATAATGATAACCGATATTAACATTGCAACATCTGACCGATACCGATATGACCGATATGTTAAAAAATGACTAACATCGGCCGATACCGATATGATTGCCGATATATCGTGCATCCCTACTAGGGATGCACATTTCTATCAAGTTCCTTAATCGATTAATTGGTCAGGTTAACGATCAATTAATCGATTAATCATTATATTAAAAACTGCTTTTGACATACAAAATATATATATATATATATATTTTTACACCTGCCTTTAGACCTACCCAACAAGTTGATCAACCAACTAGACGTCCTGCATTAGCTGTCATTGTGCTTGTTGGACGTGAGATATTTCAACATTGTATTACAATGTTTACAATGATGACTGTTGTCTTTTTGGGTGTAATTCTCCCACCCTGGACTTTCTGTCTGCTAGCTTAGCTTTCTTCTGCCTCTGTATGAGCAGTGAAAGTTACATTTTGCCCTTGTGGTGTTAAATCATGTCAGAAAATAAAAGAAAATTGATAAAATAGCACATAGCCTACATGTCGAATAATCGGTTAACATATAGTTTGATCGATCAAATTCTTAATGATCGATTAACCCGCTGGCACCTAACACTGCCACAATACAAATAATAATATTATATGCTTTAATTAGGGATGTCACGGTACTATAATTTCTACTTCGATACCGATACCCAGGAAAATATCGACACTCAATACCATTTTCGATACCATGGGAAGGGGGGGGGGGGGGTGACGACACACCAAGAAGCATAAAAATAAAGTTAGACAGTTGGACGGACAGACGCACACTTCTCCATAATGTAGGCCTGATCAAACTCTGAATTTAGACAGCAGATTAGCCCTGCTGCTCCGGCCATCACAACACGTTTAGCTTGTTGATGCAACAGATACCTGCCAATTTTCATTCAAATAAAGCACTGATTGTATCAAAACTGTTGCAAATGAGTATTGGATCAGTTTGAAACTTTTAGCATTGATACTTATCGATACTATCGATACCTGTTGCAAATGAGTATTCTATCCGATTCAAATTTTCAGTATTGATACTTTTCGATACTATCGATACTTTTGACAACCCTAGCTTTAATATATATTCATATCATTAATAATATTAAAATACAACTAAATAAATGTTTTGTGTATGTTTGTAACCCTGTGTGTACTGTGCATACCCAAATCCCTCTGTTTGCCTGAAAAACAACTTGGGGGACATTTTGGAATGCATATAAGATGAGCATGGCCAGCAGTGTTTGTAGCCATCCACGCGACGCTAGTGTCCCGCAGAGCAGAGCAGAGAAGTCACAACAACTAGGATGGAAACCACAGAGCAGCAAAACCCTGGCTCCTGGGCTGCTCTTTCCATGCTGCAGGGTGGATTTAAACCCTGGCTCCTGGGCTGCTCTTTCCATGCTGCAGGGTGGATTTTAAACCCTGGCTCCTGGGCTGCTCTTTCCATGCTGCAGGGTGGATTTAAACCCTGGCTCCTGGGCTGCTCTTTCCATGCTGCAGGGTGGATTTAAACCCTGGCTCCTTGGCTGCTCTTTCCATGCTGCAGGGTGGATTTTGGGATCGGATGGCAAGTTATGTCAGGCCGCTGGATGTTTTGAGTTAGAAGGTAGAACGGATGTAGGGTGACGACGTATCAATATAATATCAATATTGTGATATCAGACGAGAGATCCTCTGGGATTTTGCTTATCCTAATATTGTGATATTGCTTAAATGTGGTCTTTTTCTCGTCGTAAAGGCTGTGTTCCAGTTATCTTGACTGTTGAAATGTTGGTGAGATGAACAGTGAAAACCTGGACCAGCTTCTTCATCCTCTTCACGGTGATGTTGCTGCTTGTACAGTCAGTAGGCCTTGTCCTGCCACACAGAAATGATTCAGTGTGGTTTTATTGTTGCGCCTATCCATTTGGGCAGTGGTGGCCCAACAGTTAGAGAAGCGAGCTTGTGACCGGAAGGTCGTCGGTTCAATCCCCGGGACCGGCAGGATAAATCTGGGTGGGGAAAGTGAAAAGGCAGCGCTTGCCCCCTCCCTCATTACCACCACTGAGGTGCCCTTGAGCAAGGCCCTTAACCCCCAACCGCTCCAGTGGAGCTGATCAGTGGCCAGCAGATCAGACTGTGGTTGTACTGGTCAGCTTCCAGGTGTGAAGGTGTGTGTGAGAATGTGAACAGGGCACTCCTGTAAAAGAGAGCATTGCTCTCAGTGAGACTCCCCCTGTATAAACGAAAAGTAAACAAAAAGAAGGTTAGCTGTCAGTACATCCACTATAGGGCTGCAGGCTGCAGCTATTGATTATTTTAGTTATCCAGCATTCTACCGATTATTCCAACGGATAATCGAGTAATCGGATGAGAAATACTTGTAAATTATCTCCAGTATAGTCTACACAGCTGCTTGCAATGCATTTGAATTTGTTTTATTTTTCCTTTAAAAATGGTCTAAAATTATTATTGATTAAAAATACTTGACGGTTAATCGATTCATCTAATAATCGTTGTGGCTGTAATCATCGGCTGTAATTATCAATAATCTGTGATAATCATGTGAAATATTGAGTTCACGATGATACAGAAAGGGGAGGAGGGGCTTCTAAATGCTGGGAAAAAGCCTTCTTCATTTTGTACATTTCCTTCTTTTTCCTTATTTGTTTTGTCCAGAGGGCAACAAACCCAGAGGTGCAAATAGTCGGTGGAGGCACAGCTCACCAGGGTGGTGCGATGTCACCCAAATAGCCATCGTGATTGTTTTACAGTGAAGCATCGTGATGGACGATGGCATCGTCATTGACGGGGTCGGGGGGGAATAATGAATGATTTATTAAGTCGCTGCTGTGCTGTGTACTGCCATTTGGGCTGGTCGCTGCAATGTGTTCACATTAACAGGACTGCCGAGCTCTACGTGAGACCAGCGGGCCTGGATAGCCACAGCACAGAGCCAGGCGACTGAAGTGGCTGTCACTACCAGCAATTTGAACGGCGCAAAACAAATAACGTTAACGTTGTTACAGATCCTCACCAACAACGTGTGTGTGTTGAATTTAACTAGCTGGCAGAAAACCGACTGAATTACTGGCTGATATAACGTTAGATTCGCGTGGGCTTTTGAACGTAATGTAAACCTAATGTAATGAGAGAGAGAGAGAGAGAGTTGAGGAGAAATGGCTTGAGAAACGCAGCTGCTGTAGCGACTCCAATTTTCACTTTTGGAAACTAAATTCACAGTTGAAGACTTGTACTCACTTTGGGTTGAAAACAGGAAAGAACGTGAAGTTTCTTTGTCTTAAAAAGTTTTCACAACAAAACAACCAACTTCTCACGCGCCGGGGACGCCCCGGCGACATTAAACAAGCGCACCCAGTTCAGAGAAGCAGTAGAGCGGAGGAGGAGGAGGGGGAGGGGGAGAGATTTATTTTAAGGTTAAAATTATTGTCATGATTTATGCTTAAATTTTTCCATTTTCTGCTTTCTTAAGTACCCCTAGGAGTAACCTCAGTCTGTGTGTGTGTTAACGTAGTCACAGAGTAACCTCAGCCTGTGTGTGTGTGTTAACATAGTCACAGAGTAACCTCAGCCTGTGTGTGTGTTAACATAGTCACAGAGTAACCTCAGCCTGTGTGTGTGTTAACTAGTCACAGAGTAACCTCAGCCTGTGTGTGTGTGTGTTAACATAGTCACAGAGTAACCTTAGCCTGTGTGTGTGTGTTAACATAGTCACAGAGTAACCTCAGCCTGTGTGTGTGTTAACATAGTCACAGAGTAACCTCAGCCTGTGTGTGTGTTAACGTAGTCACAGAGTAACCTCAGCCTGTGTGTGTGTGTTAACATAGTCACAGAGTAACCTCAGTCTGTGTGTGTGTTAACGTAGTCACAGAGTAACCTCAGCCTGTGTGTGTGTGTTAACATAGTCACAGAGTAACCTCAGCCTGTGTGTGTGTTAACATAGTCACAGAGTAACCTCAGCCTGTGTGTGTGTTAACTAGTCACAGAGTAACCTCAGCCTGTGTGTGTGTTAACGTAGTCACAGAGTAACCTCAGCCTGTGTGTGTGTGTTAACGTAGTCACAGAGTAACCTCAGCCTGTGTGTGTGTTAACGTAGTCACAGAGTAACTCCCATAAAAAAAGATTGTCTATAAGAGTGTCTATAAATCAGGAACAGGTCAAGTCAATCTTCCACCACTGGTTGTTGTCAACCGATCATTAACAGGGTGTGCTGTAACAGGTCCATAGGTTTCTCTCTGTGTGTGTGTGTGTGTGTGTGTGTGTGTGTGTGTGTGTGTGTGTGTGTGTGTGTGTGTGTGTGTGTGTGTGTGTGCTCATGTAAATCAAGGTGAGAGGAATAGTTCAGTGTGCGACACACCCCAAAACCACTTGAAACCCTCTACCTGAAACTGCACACATTAGCAGCTGTTTAGCGTTTGCACAAATCAAGACTACTGTCCACTCCTCCAGGGAGTTCCCCAAGCCCCGGTAGCCGGCGACTTCTCCGCCTACTGGCCTCTGGCCTACCGGTTACTTTATACACTGTAAAAAAAAAAAAAAAAAAAAATGTTTACAGTGCACCTGAATGCAACATACAAGATACCCACTGAATAAGTGTCCAAATGTTCATGTCATTCTGGCCAATATTCCACTTCTGTTATAACATTTCAGTCTGGAATATGGAATATCTTTCAATAATCTTTATGACTAAAAGGCTAAAAGTAATCTCATGTGTAAGAAATGAAGTAAAACATGTAAATAATTAACTTGATGGTTTTGGATTTATTTAGCTTCAAGAGTGCATTTTTGTTCTTGTGTGACCCTCAACACAGGCTTTGAGAATCTCGGGCCACTTACTGATACATATGCTTAAATTAACCCACTCACATTCTGGCTTATTTCAAGAAAAACATTTTGGCTAGTGGAAATTCTAATTGGCTGGTAACTTCTAGCAGCCATATTGGCAGGTGGTCAAAAAAGTTAATTTCAAGCCCTGCAGGTAGAGCAAGTGGTGACATAGGAGTGAGTGAGAATAGGATCAAATATTGGTGTTTAAGACTGAATAATGACATCACAACTGTTAATTTAAAATGAGTTATTCCTCTAAACCTGACTTCAAATGCCCCAAATTTTTCCGCGCCAGCGCCGTTCGGCCCCCGACCCTCAGCAAAATCTGGCCCTCTGCTGGCGAGGACATTTTTTTGTGGTCCTCTCTATCATCACAGTTCCTGGGTTACGGCATGACAATATTTGTTCGGCCCCCGGCAACAATCTGGGTTTCTCATGTGGCCCCCCATGAAAAATAATTGCCCTGATCTACCCTCTTAAATTGGTTCTCAAAGTGAACCAGATTCATGCATTTTAGTTTAAAATGTACACATTTTTCTTACAGGGGGCATGGCCCCCCGAACCCCCCAAGAGGGTCCAAGCAAGGTCTACCCACCATAATCTCTCCAAATCCTGTGGGAAACATACAGTTATTAGTATTTTCTTTGTTCTTAAAAATATACATTGCCTGTTTGTGTTTTGCAATATGGATATTGTTTTATTTATAATTAAATTGAGCATTGGGCCTTTTATAAGAATGTTTATTTGTATTATTTAAATTGTCACACTCATGGATACATATTGGAGGTTTGTTTATTAATTGGGAAAAGGACCACTGGAACAAACGCCGCGAACATGATCCGGCTACTTTTTCAATCTGACTGGCTTGGCTACTCAAAAGCTGCTCCTCACGTTCCCTCTCTCCAGTGTCTCCCTACTTCACTCAAGTCACAAAGAAAGTAGCCAAGAATGTGTTTTGTCTATTTCAGGGTTTATCCACATAAAATTAGCCATTTATTGACATTTTCCATTCAACATTGACATTTTGCACAGGTTGTTTTGAAAAAGCCTGCTGGCCTGTAATAGAGAGCCGCAGGAATGAGTCCGGAAGTATACCTCCGGGTTCTTCAGTGGAAAAGTCTATGGGATTTAACATGGCGTTTTAGTCTATGGGATTTAACATGGGGTTTTAGTCTATGGGATTTAACATGGGGTTTTAGTCTATGGGATTTAACATGGGGTTTTAGTCTATGGGATTTAACATGGGGTTTTAGTCTATGGGATTTAACATGGGGTTTTTGCTTAAATGCATAAAATAAGGTCTGTGGTTAACAAAAGTTTTTGGAAACGCGAATCTGGCTTCTGCACGATCATCTTCACAAACGAGAATAACTTTGATGACTTTTGGAACGTAACGCGATTTTTATAAAACGCTTCAAAAGGCATAAAAGTTCTTCACGTTTGTGAAGAGTATCCTGCTGAACCCAAATTTGCGTTCCCATAAACTTTTGTTAACCACAGACCTTATTTTATTTAAGTGAAATCCCCATTCTAGAACCACATAGACTTTTCCACTGAAGAACCAAATGGTGGTGATTTGTGGATAAAGCGTACAGAAAGACGTCCTCCCTGCAGTGCTCTATGTTGTCCACACGAGCAATGCAGAAGAAGTGACTGTGTGTGTTGCAGAAGAGTCCTCTTTAGACGGTTTGCACTAGCAACTGTTCTGTTTAGATTTATAAATTGAGATTGAGATATTTTTGTTGGCAATACAGTTAAGTGTATTGCCACAGTGATAAAACAGCCTCGCCCGATGCCTGCAGGTGTGTGTGTGTGTGTGTGTGTGTGTGTGTGTCCGTCCTTATGACATCACTGATGACATCAGTGGGACAAAATTTAAACGGAGAACAGGGAACAAACCGAGCCCACAGGGCTAGGTAGATAGATAGGTAGATAGGTAGGTAGATAGAGTGATAGATTGATAGATAGGTAGATAGATAGATAGATAGATAGATAGATTGATTGATTGATTGATAGATTGATAGATTGATAGATTGATAGATTGATAGATTGATAGATAGATAGATAGATAGATAGATAGATTGATAGATTGATAGGTAGATAAATAGATAGATAGATAGATAGATAGATAGATAGATTGATTGATAGATTGATAGATTGATAGATAGGTAGATAGATAGATAGATAGATAGATAGGTAGATAGATAGATAGATTGATAGATTGATAGGTAGATAGATAGATAGATAGATAGATAGATAGATAGATAGATAGGTAGATAAATAGATAGATTGATAGATAGATAGGTAGATAGATAGATAGATAGATTGATTGATTGATAGATAGATAGATAGTAGTGATGCGCGGGTCACCCAGAACCCGCCGGTCCCGCGGGCTGGGCCGCCCCGCAGGCGGGCTGGGTTGGCAAATTATGAAAATATCGCGGGTGCGGGCGGAGCAGGCTCAGAACGTGACAAAGCAACATTATTAAATAATTTAGAGCAGTGAAACATGCAGAGTAATTCACCTTAAAGACGTTAACTCTCTCTCACACGTAGGTACACACAATCAGACAGACTCCTGCTGCACTCTCTATAGCTACATGGAGTAAAGAAATGCTTCAATGAGGTAGCCTATGTGCTCTCAAAACAAACATTTTGGAAGGATTATTCGCTGTAATTATTATTTGAAGTGTCCATCTAATGCCACTGCAGATTTTCTGTTGTGGACTCGACTGTGATCTATTTGTCAACTTTACTGCAACGTGAGTAGGCTACGTGACCAATTGCGAGTGCATGAGGTAATTAAAAAAAGCCGTATCTGCAAGCCGTGTGCGCACCTGCTGCACACTACTACGCTTAAGTAATTGAAGAAAGACCGACATGAAAGCAGCCGTGCAACTCATCCAGAGCAGTACAACTGTTGTCGCGCACGGCAGCATGTGAGTGTCTGTGTGTGTGTGTGTGTGTGTGTGAGAGAGAGAGAGGGGGGAGAGAGACAGAGTTATTAGCTACTTTGCACACCTTGGAAGCTCTGCTGTGCTCCTCCTGAGTCCGGAGACATATTACATTAAATTGGCCATTGCGGGCTGCTGGGTTGGGCTGGGTTAGGAATTTTTAGATATTTTAACGGGCTGGGCGGGGCGGGTTGGGTTGGGGCGGGCCTTAAAAAACCCTGACCCGTGCATCACTAGTAGATAGATAGATAGATAGGTAGATAGATAGATAGATAGATAGATAGATAGGTAGATAGATAGATAGATAGATAGATAGATAGATAGATAGATAGATAGATAGGTAGATAGGTAGATAAGTAGATAGATACTTACCGAGACTTGGTGACCGAGATCACAAATGAGGTAATTTGATCCCTGGGAGACTCTAGGGAACAGCCCGGGGGGGAATATCAGTCTGGCGGTTGTTGAGGGATGAGATTATGACGATATGTGGCCAAAACGGGAATAAAACTGGCTATTTAGATGCAGGAAAGACAGGCTGCCACTTGGCCCCCTCGGAGCTCCATTTTACGACTGGCTTGGACGCTATTGATCTCAAAACAAGGCTAGGACGGCCAGAAACGCTGCGGAGATCACTGGGTGAGTCGTCAGATCATAATTAATGTGAGGAGAGGGGTCCAGGTTAAAAAACCCCGAAATTCTCCTTTAATTTCAAACTCCTCTTCAATTCCTAATAGGTGCAAACGAAGTGCCGACCCATAAAAAATGGGCTAATGTAGACATAACCTAATGAACAAATAGATTTTCACCCTGATGGGTACGCTACTCAGTTCATGTTTACACACAGATTAAGAGGAGGTCAGTGGGGGTTAGGGTTAGGGGTTAGGGGACCGCGACCACAAGTCATCCAGAGAACAAGGAGGTGACTGCTGGCCAAGGTCATTCAACACCCGTGTTGCCAGATAGATGGGTTCTCCGCCCAATTGGGCTGGTTTGGGTTGCTTGTATTTGTGCTGGGGGGATGGGCTTTGGCCGCTTGTTTCCATAGACCTGCATTCATTTGGGCAGTCTTGTGTGCATTTTGGCGGTTTTCGAACAATCTTTGGGCTGGATACCATTGGCTGTATCTGGCAACACTGTCCAACACTGTTCACTTTAGTAGTAGAGAAGTGGTAGTTATTGTAATAATAATACTTGGTGTAGTTGTAGCTACAGCAGTAGAAATAGCCTAGTTGTAGTACAGTACTACTGTAGCAGCATCCTTTGATCTAATCAGGTGAAACTGTTTTGGAAACCTATTTCTGATATGGAGTCTGCCCATTTTAAGGTCCTCACAGATAATTGGTTTTGCAACACAGAAGCTATAGAGGGAATGCACGTGACGTCACGGACGCGACAGTCAGTGCGGGTACGCCCACTCAGCTGCCGTGAGTGTCAAAACGTCTAAACAAGCCAGGTGGCGCCGCCGGGTCACGGTGTTTAGCGTTCAGCTTCCGCGAGAAAACAACGAAAATGGGAAAGTGCTGTTGTGCCATTGACTGTAAAAATAGATTCAACAAGGCGTCGGAGGTATCTTTTTACAGGCTGCCGAAAGCTAATGAAACGGTCCCGGTATTCTCTGCAGCTATCCAGGGTTTCAATGAGGGCTCATTCATTCTCTGGCTGTGTTTTACCTGCACAGATATAACGTTACATGAGTGACAGTGTTCACTATGAACAAAGCTAGCGTGTGTTAGTGACAGCGTATGCTATATTTTTCTTAATAAAAGTTGTAATAAAATAAATATTTACCTCTCCACATACAACCAGAATATCCATTGCTGTCCTCGTTACTTTAATGTCGCCAACAAATCCAGCCTTGAAGTACGACCACGCGTCCAGGCTCTTGTATGCTTTCATGCTTTCATGCTTTGGTTTGTGTATTTCCCCGGCGTCGATATTAAGTACATATAAATGTCAGGAAACCCTATTCCTGGCCACATGTCTACGTCCATGGACCACTGGTTCTTTGGCAAGCTGTACGGGTCACATTCGAGTCCAACTGCCTTTAATTTAAGCAGATAATCGTTTATATTAGCCGTGGTTTCGCTACCACCCCTGTCTGAAGCCACGTTTGTTTTGGAAATTTGACACTCAGTGCTGCTCAGTCCGGCTGAGGGGGCGTGTTAGGGAGGGGGCGTGGCGTCGGTGCATTCCCTCTATTGTTGTGGTCAGGTTAAAACTATCTGCATCAAGTACTTCCCACCAAATTCAATTCATTTCCTCTTGTGTTTCAGCAGCCCAATGGTCATGAAAAATAAAGATGTTTTTTCCTCGACTGCAGCCCTGTAGTATTATACATATATATATAGTATACAGTACTACCTGTAGTAGTCTAATAATGAATTCACGGCAATAGCACTGTCACACATCCACTGTTCCAAATCATAACAGTATCATATCACCTATCAGGGCTTAAAATGCACCCCCCCTTATGTTCTTCAGATAGGGGGGATTTATAGACTTTAAGCGGGCTTTTTTCAGCCGATCCTATAACCGACAAATATCTGCTTCTCATGTCCGATAAGCGGTAATTTCACATTTTTGTATTTAAAAAAGGAAGTTCTTAACCTGTAGTTTATTCACACCTGAGTCTAAATTACTATGGCTTTTGTCAATGTGTTTTATCTGCAGACAAGGAGCCATCGGCTTTTGGTTCTATCAAAGCCTTTTTTTTTGTATTGTGATACACTTTAATAAAACACTCATATTATATCAGAAGTTCTTTGTTTTGTGTTCACAATAGTGATGTCAGTTAGATTTGGTTAGGTCAAAGCTCTGGAATATTAGTTAAATCATCCATCTTTGCTCACTACATCTGCCTTTCTTACTGTCATGTTACTGGCAAAGCTGTAACAAATTTGGCATTGGGGAGAGTTCTATTGAAGTGAATGAGCAGGCATAGTCTGCCCCACTATAGGATGAATCAGCGTGACGTCACTTGCCACCCAGAAATGCGGAACCCCGCGCCAGTTAATAGTATGAGTTGTGCCAAACAAACGTTAATATCTCAAAAACTATACATCACATCGCTTATATTTTGACATTCTGAGTGAGAGCAGAAGTAGCTCAAGAGTTTGATGTACAATATATGCATGTATGTCGTGTTAAAGTTGTGTGAACTGTCGCCGTTTTTAAAATGTAAACAGAGTTAACTGGCTAGAGTCAGACACTCAAGCCTCACGCCACTTGGGCTCCATAGGGTTCCATTGCCGTTGCCATCCATTGCTCTCACAGTGCATACAGTAGTCTCTGCTAGCTGTTTGCTAGCTGTTGCTGGTTAACTTTTAGCCAGAAGAAAAAGCCCAGAGAGTGGATCTCCAGACCCTCGCGTCACGTCGGTGCGCAAACAATTGCGAGACTTCTCTCGCATTATAAATTACAAATCTGCGGGAATAGACTACTTGCACAACTCCACTACTTCCTGAAATGAGTAGGGCATCTTGGTTTCCTGTCCTACACTATTGGAGGAACTGATTAATGTCAGGTGTGCCTGATCACTGTTGTTGTGACTGCAGCAGTCAGGCACACCTGACATTAATCAGTTCATCCAATAGTGTAGGACAGGAAACCACTATGCCCTACTCATTTCAGGAAGTAGTGGAGTTGTGCAAGTAGTCTATTGACAAAAATATGCGCCATTCTCGCAATCCCGCGCCGAATTCTAAGCCCTGCCTATTATACATTCACTGTTCCAAATCACAACAGTATCATGTAACCTATGATACAATTCACAATAAGAGCAGTTACGGTTCATCCTGGGACTTCAGTCAGTGGTGTTTACTGCTTGGATATGCTCCCCATTTCAACTAATGCTGGTTAGCATGAAAAAGCTATATGAATATGAATAATATATGAATAATATATATGAAGCAGACATAGCGAACACTTATGAGAAGCTTATAAAAACCTGTCTACATGCGGTTCACCCATGACCTAAAAGCAGCAGTTGCAGTACAGTATGAAGGCTGTAATCTGAAGGTGGACTTTGCCTCAGTCATCTCAGAGTGCTGTGTCAGGACATAGTGGTGAAGGTAGGTGAGTGCTGTGTCAGGACATAGTGGTGAAGGTAGGTGAGTGCTGTGTCAGGACATAGTGGTGAAGGTAGGTGAGTGCTGTGTCAGGACATAGTGGTGAAGGTAGGTGAGTGCTGTGTCAGGACATAGTGGTGAAGGTAGGTGAGTGCTGTGTCAGGACAGAGTGGTGAAGGTAGGTGTCAAAGTATTCAGTGATGTGTAGGGTTTTAGGGCTTGTTTAGACGACAATAGTCGTAGCATAAAACGGCAATGTTTTGTTGCGGCTGTCCGCGTTCATACGACAACGTTGATAACGATCTTCGTGCACATGGATCTGCAGAAACGATCGATCGAGAAGCTCTTATCGGTCGAGCGAAACAAACAAAAAGTCTATTTGCAAAGCCCAGGTGACCTCGAAGCCTGCCAGCAACACGCACCATAGAGGCCGGCATTGAAACAGCTGATACAGTATCATTGCAGGTCGCCTTTTTTTCTTCTATTTGTGTATGCCTATTAGGGGTGTCAAAAATAATCGATTATAAGATGCATCGCGATGCGGAGTACGTGCACGATTCTTCTGCATCGATTCACAAATGTCAAAAATCGATTATTAATTTTTTATTTTCTTTTTATAATCAAATAAAATATAATGGAAGTACATGCAGTTGTTTATTTTAATTATGGATCATAATACAATGCAATTCCAAATGCACTTTTATTTTAAAAGTAGACACACAGTGAGAAAAAAGAAAGTGAGAAAAAATAAATCATGTATTGCGGAAGAAAGTGATGCATCGATTTAAGATGCATCGAGATGCATCGATAATTGTAATCGAATCGAATCGTAGCCCTCTGCATCGTAATCGAATCATAAGGCCAGTGAAGATTCACAGCCCTAATGCCTATTGGGCAGAAAGCGTAATAGCCGTGCGTGAAGTGGGGCGAGAAGTATCGTCACAGTTTTCACAAGAATTGCATATTGCCAGTTTTACAAGGCGACGCTAGGGGTGGTGTTTTTACAAGATTCCTGTGAACAAAACGCCAAAAACGCAACAATAGTTTTGCCATTTCCTGTAGAAACTTTTCACTCCGCAAGTCTACTGGGGGCCAGTTGCACAAAACACCTTGAGTTAAGATTGTCCTTAAAAACCGAGTTAAAGGAGAATTTCGGTTTTTTCGAACCTGGAGCCATCTCCTGCCATTAATTATGATTTGTCCACTCACCAGGCGATCCCCGCGGCGTATCTGGGCGTCCTAGCGTTGTTTTGATATCAATAGCGTCCAAGTCAGTCGTAAAGTGGAGTTGATTTGGGGCCAAGTGTGAGCCTGTATTTCCTGCATCTAAATAGCTATTTTTCTTCCCTTTTTCGCCAAATATCGCCAGAATCTGATCCGTCAAGATCCAGCAGAGTGTTATTTCACCCAGGCTGTTTCCTGGAGTGCACAGGGATCAAATTACCTCAAACGTGATCTAGGTCACCAAGTCTCGTGAAGTCCCGCGATACTTTCCTGTCGACTGGCCAAATACAGGCAGGACGCTTTGCGGTGGTGGTTTTAGCGTAACCTATGTGGGGTTTGGCGTAACCTATGTGGGGTTCGAAATAACGAAGGTTATGCCAAACCCCACATAGGTTACGCTAAAACCACGACCGCAAAGCGTCCTGCCTGTATTTGGCCAGTCGACAGGAAAGTATCGCGGGACTTCACGAGACTTGGTGACCTAGATCACGTTTGAGGTAATTTGATCCCTGTGCACTCCAGGAAACAGCCTGGGGTGAAATAACACTCTGCTGGATCTTGACGGATCAGATTCTGGCGATATTTGGCGAAAAAGGGAAGAAAAATAGCTATTTAGATGCAGGAAATACAGGCTCACACTTGGCCCCAAATCAACTCCACTTTACGACTGACTTGGACGCTATTGATATCAAAACAACGCTAGGACGCCCAGATACGCCGCGGGGATCGCCTGGTGAGTGGACAAATCATAATTAATGGCAGGAGATGGCTCCAGGTTCGAAAAAACCGAAATTCTCCTTTAAGGTTTCTTATCAAATAAAATTGCTTGCACAAAACAGCATTAAGTCTTCTCCTTAGTGTTCAACATTTGAAGGAAACCAGATGTGCTTTCAACTAGAGAGGTCAACGGTTACAACATTGTGTACACGGGACCTTCTGGCAGCGTGTAGCCGGTTAACCGGATGTTGTTTTGTGTTTTTTGACCTGATAAAGTGATCATCTGTAGCTTACGCGTGATTTCTAACCCCACATAGGATAAGCAATAACCACGCCCTGTGGCACCGGGATTGGCCAGGAGCAACACTGGAGGGCACGCAGCCCAGCGATTTCATGAACCAACTGAATAGCTCTTGAGAACGGACAGCGATTTCGAGAGCGGACATCGAAATGAATTATGGTCACCTACCTTCCTTAGCATAGTAATAATAATAATAAGCATAATAATTGTAATCTACACAATGTACACAATCTACAAAAACATGCAATAATATAAACGGTGTTGTGTTCACGTTCATAGCTCATATAATATAATGTATCATATCGTTAATTTCAAGCTCAATTCTTACCCAGAGAAAAGGTACAGCACTGAAAACAAGCAATAGTTTTTTAAACAACTTTATTTTAAAAGATGAAAAACCCCAGGTGCTTTAGTCCCAAGCTTCAATGCTCCTGGCCAATCCCGGCGCCACAGGGCGTGGTTATTGCTTATCCTATGTGCAAATAGAAATCACGCGTAGCTTACAGGCAGTAGATTGTTGTGTATGCGCCACGTCAGTGGGACTGTCCCTTTAAGAGTGTTTTACGACAGTGCTGTAAGTGAGGGTGAACCTAGCCTGAACGTTTGACTGTTGTCATCAGAGTTGAGCCTGCTAGAGACGTAGCAGCCTGAGAGTTTAGCCTGTACGACTCACAGCTGTTGTTAATAAAACGTTAAACAGCACGTCGTGGTCCGCCAGTTCTTCAGACATAACATTGGCGATGAGGATGAGATGGGACTGACGTTCTCACCGGACAGGACGCAGACTGAAAATAATGTTAGCAGCGGTAGCTAGCTTGATAGCTAAGGGATAACACGTACTGTGATAGAAGCACAACACTCCCCAGAAATATGAAGTGTCTAGCCAATCTGCTCCCACAATTGAGCCTTTCTCTCTCTGTAGTGATAGTTTCTCCATTATTAGTTGCCTGAAAACGAGCGCCCGCACCAGCGCCTTTCTGAAGCCACTGCTGAGTTTATTTTCAATTCCATATTTCCCCTCCTTCCTCACTGGGATCACTGCACACCAGCGTACTGGCAGGAATAGGCTTAGTGGGCACACGCAGTTTATTTTTGATGAGCAATGAATGATTGCGAGTCCACAACACAGTAAAATCATTGTCAAAACTGTATTTAAAAGGACACATGAAAAAAGACGTGTAAATGGTTATTGATTCTTCTAAACGGATATGATTTAATATCCGTGTACCACCCGTGCAGTCGTGTACACGGTGACATCCCTACTTTCAACTCGCCCCGTTCAGAGCCATATCTGGCGACTTGCAGGTAGGGCTGCCCTCGACCAAAGATTATCCTGGTCGACGAAAAAGTCGACCCCAGCTCCGACAAATCGTTTTATTTTTTTATTTTTTGCAGTGTATTTTTTTTTCTTATTTTGTGCAGTGTACTGACTACTGAGCACACTATACCCGATAGCTGATAATTATAAATAAAAGCTATTTGCAGCATTGTAACATTACCGGAATGGACAGACTGTTCAGCGTGCTGTGCAACACCTGGCCATATTCAGTTAATGGGAAACAGCTTTGAGTTGCGTGTGTGATGGTGATGGTTATGTAGCGTTAGCACACGTGGCATGGTTAATTAGTTGGCAGAAAGGACAGTTAGACAGCTTTTGCGATTTATTCCAGTAACAACTTATAAGTCTGTCTAACATTAGTTTTGCTTTGATAATGGAAGAGATTATCAAAGAACTCATGCTGTAAATTGTACAAGGAACCCTCTAACCTGGTGCATTATTAAAACATATTAATAATGTAATGTAATTCTTTTTTATTTAAACATGACCAACATAGTCATTCAACATCTTACCTTTCTTTACAGTCTTCTGTGAGAAGCCAAACAAATTTAGATGTCCACTATACAACAGAATCATTGAACAGCAGCATGTTGTAAACAGTGTTTCATAAAGTATAAATGCTTTGTAAATAAAATAAAATAAAATAAAATACAGCTCATGAACATTTCCAGTTCACAAACATTATAGTGCAAACGGATTTGAGGTCTGTACATCTGGCTCATGGTGCATGCACAATGCACATGTAGCCTACAGTATTTATGTTTTTGTTTCAACTACAAACATAAATAAACGTCAACTTGAAACTATGTTTTAACTACCACACACAGCCTATAATATTATAGTCTATGTTTATTATTATTATTATTTTTTTGTAAAATATCGATACTGGGATTTATGTATCGATACTTGTTCCTTCACATGAATATCGATTCAATATCGATATATCAATTTTTTTAACCCAGCCCTATATATTGTATTGTATAATATTTGTATCATTATAATTTGCCTTTCAAAAATCCATATCGCCAAAACCTAGTTGCTAGTTTTAGTACTGGGAACTGTCATTCTTCTGTATTATCGCTAGTTTTCAAAAGTAAATGAGTTCTCCATCCCTCCCTCCCTTCTCTCCAGCCTTCCCATGGTTTGGCATGGACATCGGAGGAACCTTGGTCAAGCTGGTCTACTTTGAGCCCGTCGACATCACTGCAGAAGAAGAACAGGAGGAAGTGGAGAACCTCAAGTCCATCCGCCGCTACCTCACCTCCAATGTGGCCTATGGTACACACACACACACACACACACACACACACACACACACACACACACACACACACACGCACACAATGTATTAACACCCAAATCCTCACTTCTGGTAGTTTCTCTAGAGCCCTTTTCCCACATGCGCTTTGTACCGCAAAATGACCGGTATGTGGTCTAATGCCTGCATGTGAGAAAGGCGCCGTGCCGGTATAAGCGCGACCCCGTCGTCCCCGACATTTCACCACTTTCGACCTAGTCAGAAGAGCGGTATGCTCTTAAGGGGACGCAAGTGGAAACGGTTTATGAGAGAATGGGCAGCTGTCTGCTGATGTTATCTATAGCATGTCGGCATGGTGCCTCAGTGGTTAGCGCTGTTGCCTCACAGCAAGAAGGTCCCGGGTTCGAACCCCGGTCCGTCCCAGGTCCTTTCTGTGTGGAGTTTGCATGTTCTCCCCGTGTCCGTGTGGGTTTTCTCTGGGTGCTCCGGTTTCCTCCCACCATCAAGAAAGACATGTATGTTAGGGTTAATACTCCTGTCAGTGCCCCTGACCAAGGTACTGGCAAAAGAACTGGAGTTGGTCCCCGGGCGCTGCACTGCAGCTGCCCACTGCTCCTAGTTCTAGGAAGGTTCCTAGTAGAGGATGGGTCAAATGCAGAGGATGAATTTCCCCATGGGGATAAATAAAGGATAACTTAACTTAACTTACTTAGCAGTGGTTCCCAACCAGCGGGCCCCGGACTGGTGCCGGTCCGCAAAGCATTCGCTGCCGGGCCGCGAGGAAACTATATGATTCTGCAGGCACAAAGAGAGAGAGAGAGAGAGAGACTCACTCTCTACACAGAGAGAGAGAGAGAGAGAGAGACCTATAGTGTACATTAAGAGAGGGAGCGTGAAAATGAAAGTAAAAAGACGGGCGCGAAAGCAGAGGATCATTAAACATTGTGCTTTTTTCCAGCACACATTAAAAAGAGCCCACGCTGGATCGGTTAATTTGCATGTCGGGTATTCACCTGGTGGGCCAAATTCTTCTGGGTCGTGTTAACACTTCCGGCGGTCACGGACGTCAGAAGAAGAGAGTTGTTTTTGTAGCGGACAGTGCACGGGGTAAAACAAAGAACGTAGCCTAATACTTTGAGCTCGGTACACAGCAAGCAAGCAGAGTATCCACTGTTAGCCAGGTCAGATAACGTTATTGTCGACAATGACGAGCACTTTCTTGTAAAACATACCTGGACTCCAACAAAGAAAGCTTCAGTTGCTCTCCTCTGAGCGCAGCTCGAGCCACTAACGTCAATAAGACGTTAACGTAATTCCCTGGAATGTGAGACTTATAACGAGCCAGTTACATGGCGTTGCATTCTTAGACATTGCCGTTTGCTTTTATTTGGTATGTTACATACAATTGGCTAAATTATGAGTTAATTCAGAGTTAGATGATATTGGAGCAGCCGGCCTTTTTCTTTTTCCTTTTTTTTAGCCGGAAGTCGTCACACGACCACACAACCGGGTCAAATGGGCGTGGCTACATAAGGTGAATAATACACACCTCTTTTGTGTGGTAAAAAAAGAGGACTAGGTGAAATCATAAAGTGTTGCAAACACATTTCCATCTTGTGGCCACAGTGATATGTAGGAACATCACGTCTCACAGACATGACAGAGAAAGAGAACAAATAAACCGGCTGTGTGGTGTGTGGGAGACACATTGGTGAGTTAATGTTTTCATGTTATCTTCATGCCAAGGAACTACGCCCTGTGTATTTAATACCCAAAAGTATGAACTATGCGCTATGCGTTTAATATACAATCCTATCCTTAAAAAGTCCCCCCCCCACGATCTATAGCAGGGGTGCCCAAATTCTTTCCCATGAAGGGCCAAAACTCAATATGGGTGGAGGGCCGAGGGCCAAAAATAAACGTTGTGGAATTACATTAAAATGTATTGTGTTTTATAGAAAATTAACATTCTAAATCTAAAATAACATTCCAATATAATAATCTACTTTTTATCCGTTTGGTAATTGTAATAATTTGCAATTGGTTATATATATTTAAAAAAAACATCTGCATTTGTGGGGAGCTTAAACATTTAATCAGTAAACACCCAGTTAAAAACAGTTGTATTTTCCACCTTTGTAATCAAGAGAGAAATTTGACTGAATTCACAACTTGAAAAATCCTCAAGGTACTTTGAAAATCAGTTTCGTAGTAGTGACGTATATTGTACTCTTTCAAAACAGCCACTCTGTCTGCAAATGAGACAAACCGCTGTTGAATTTACTTCGGTAAAGAAATACTCGTCTTGCCACTCCGTCCTAAACTTTCTTTTGTCAGTGTGCCACTGCCGTGATGATGATCTGTCCATCTTGCTGAGCTGGTGTAAAGCCAGTGACTGGGGAGGGATCAAATATCAGAGCTCACCCCCCAACCAGGTGATTCAGCCAACCAATCAGGAGCGATCAATCCTCAGATAGCAATGCCTCACACCCGTGTGATAGAGTTGGGGAGAGAGAATACCAGCTGCACAAAATGAATGTTAATCGTAGATAGAAGAGTCCCGACATCTCCATTCAGGTGCGGACTGCATAATCGGGCACGTCGGGCAACTGCCCGGTGGCCTGGCCTGCAAATTATTATTTTTTTTTTTACCCCCAAATCCGTGGCGGGCCAAAAAAAAAGAAGAGCGGCCCGCGGGCCCCAAATTGGGCACCACTGATCTATAGGGACGATCTGCTTATCTCACGAAACGACTCGATACGCGATATGGAGTTGATGATTCAATACATCCACGATATGACATCATAAATACAAGTTTAATGACAAGAAAGTCTGACTGTGCAGAATTATGTTCATTTCTGAGCCACCAGTCTTTCTAGCATTGGCTCACTAGAATCTAAACAATTAAAACATGTAATTGCAAAGTGGAAATGATAATAATTTGGATGGAGGGCTTGTGAAGTCATGATGGGGCGAGCCGTCTTATTTTGTAACTACAGCAGGAGCTAATATTCATTTTGAAGTGCCACGATACTTCTTTACACATCAAGAGCGATGCCAACATACGGCACCAAATTGCGATGCGAGTTTTGACCCACCTGTCAATCACAGCCACAGATGTGTACACGTCGGAAGCGAATTTCTGAAAAATCGACCGTGGTTCGAAAAAATAAACGCCGCAATAACGCTCAGCGAAACTTCGCCGTTGGTATGCACGGTTGCATTGACTGATATAGGTTCGGTAAATATTATTGATGTGCGAATTAATCGCACGGAAAAAATCGCTCCCGATGTGTAAGGACCTTTAGTATTGTCATTTTTGCATTGTTATGTTTTGAATTTCAATATACTGTCCCATCCCTCTACGTCACAGGTAAACAAGATCAGCCAATAACAGAATACAATTACAATTGCAATGTAATGCTTTTAACCAGTTCAACCTGAAAAGTAAAAAAAAGTCTCTGTGTTTGGTTTCTTTTTCAGCATAAAGACGGGTACATAAAGACACTGTGCGATTTTGGGCTGTCCCAGGTGAAAGATGAGCAACGTGAAAAAAACATAGTGATATCTATGCTATGGTCGTGGCTCCAAAACTGTGTGGCACTGCTGTGTAGGGCTGGGTATTGCCACTGACTTCCCGATATGATTCCGATACACAAGGTCCCAAGTCGATACGATTTCCGATATGATACGATACGATTCGATATCGATATTTTAGTTACAATACCAGTTTTGCTTTGATAATGGAAGAGATTATCAAAGAACTAATGCTGTAAATTGTACAAGGAACCCTCTAACCTGGTGCATTATTAAAAAATATTAATATCTACATTAAGAATTGACCATAAAACAAGCGGTTACACCATGTAATTCTTTTTTATTTAAACAGGACCAACATAGTCATTCAACATCTTAAACAAACTTAGATTTCCACTATACAACAGAATCATTGAACAGCAGCATGTTGTAAACAGTGTTTCATAAAGTATAAATGCTTTGTAAATCAAATCAAATCAAATCAAATACAGCTCATGAACATTTCCAGTTCACAAACATTATAGTGCAAACAGATTTGAGGTCTGTACATCTGGCTCATGGTGCATGCACAATGCACATGTAGCCTACAGTATTTATGTTTTTGTTTAACCTACAAACATAAATAAATGTCAACTTGAAACTATGTTTTAACTACCACACACAGCCTATAATATTATAGCCTATGTTTATTTAATTTTTTTATTTTAATTTATTTTTTTTATTTTTTTGTAAAATGCATTTTAAAAGATCGATACTGGGATTTATGTATCGATACTTGTTCCTTCACATGAATATCGATTCAATATCGATATATCGATTTTTTTTAACCCAGCCCTAATGCTCTGACAGAGGTTAAAAATGTCACTGTCCTGCCACCAATTAGCCTGGGACAAATTCTGACAGTGTCAGAAATTTAGGGTGACAATCTCACAATGTGAGTTCTGCTATGACCTACGACCTACGACCTAGGCCAGGGCAGGGCAGGGGCGCCCAAACTCTTTAGGATGAGAGCTACTTACAAAAAATGAAACTAGTTGCGAGCTACTTCTTTTCCCCTTGCCCCTCCCCCCATACATATTCAGCACATTTTAACGATATATTTATTTCACATTATTTAATAATGTTATCATGTTAAATACTGTAGATACTGAGTTAGCTATACATGAGTGGGATTTTAGTTCATGCATTAAACAGTAAAAGAATACACAGGGTGTTCCTCAAACTCCGAATAGCCACTCACTCACTCACTCACTCACTCACTCAGTGCGTGGACTCATGTCAGCATGGCTGCCGTCGGGCACGATGTCGGACCTTCCAAACGTCTCGTGTAGGGAATGGATGGGGCCGATCCAATATCGGTATCGGGTGCAGATATTGGCACTAATTCACGAATCGGATCAGATCGGAATTCGCAATTCCAGCATGGGCCGCACAGGGGGGGGGCGCTGGCCGTAATTTGCCCATGTATAATAGTATCCTTCTTTGCCTTGTATATTTTCTTAATTTTGTCTGCTTTTTGCAAGGTACAAAAAAAAATCTTTAATTGGCCAAATCTTTGCCTATACTGTATATTCAAGAAAAATATTGGTATCGGCATAATATCGGTATCGGCAGATATCCAAATTCAGGTATCGGAATCGGATCGGGAAGTGAAAAAATGTGGATCGGTGCATCCCTAGTCTTGTGCTTCCACCACGGACCGCAGCTCCCCAGTCCTCTTTTAGGGTGCTGACCATGGTCTCCCAGGGTTCCTCCTTCCATGAGTTGGTTCCCACAGAATGACTCGGCTAGCAGGCAGCTCAGGGTGTCTCGCTCAGTGTCCGGCTAGCTGTTGTCGCCTGTCTCTTCTTTTTCTGGTGAGAGGTGGTAGGTCGCCATAGAGATGCTTGTTCGAGACGTGCTGCGTCCAGCAGATGTTAAATGCCATTCCTAGCATCCGTGTGTAGCATCCGCCAATAGATTTTGATGTGGCCTTGGGAGAGGGTCCATGTCTCGCACCCACAGAGCAGTATGGTCTCTATGGTAGCACCCACAGAGCAGTATGGTCTCTATGGTAGCACCCACAGAGCAGTATGGTCTCTATGGTAGCACCCACAGAGCAGTATGTTCTCTATGGTAGCACCCACAGAGCAGTATGGTCTCTATGGTAGCACCCACAGAGCAGTATGGTCTCTATGGTAGCACCCACAGAGCAGTATGGTCTCTATGGTAGCACCCACAGAGCAGTATGGTCTCTATGGTAGCTTCTTGAGCCCCCGAGATAGATTTGAGGTCCACACTCACTCGCATACCGGATGACTTTACACACACACTTGACAACTAGGGGTGGGACAAAATATCGATACTCACGGTATCGCGATATTTCCACTTGCGATACGTTATCGATACACTGGCACCAAGTATCGATATGTTTATTTAATTTTTTTTTTTTTTTTTTTTTTTTTTTTAATAAACAGGCTAAAATATTATGCTGTGTGTGGTAGTTGAAACATAGTTTCAAGTTGACGTTTATTTATGTTTGTAGTTGAAACAAAAACATAAATACTGTAGGCTACATGAATGGAAATGTTTGCTCATTAATATCTACTTTTAGAAATTATATAGGTAGGTAGGTTATATAGGTTTTCTTGTTTTAATAATAATAATAAAAAGACTTAATGTGTAACTTTTCCTCCGTGGTATCGAAAATGTTATGAGTGAGTGAGGGAACTCTGAGAGAGTTCATGTCAATTCTGCTAATAAATACATAATACCTGCTTCTTGCCTTTTAGGGGTATTTTTTTCTCTTCAGTTACACAGGTATCGTGATGTATCGTCTTCCAATATATCGATTATCGCAGAATCGCTGTATCGTGATAATATCGTTATCGAGGGCCAAGTATCGTGACCATATCGTATCGTGAGCTACTCAGCGATTCCCACCCCTATTGACAACGTTGAACATGTTAATATTTTATATTTAATATTTTTAAACTGATGAACACAAACAAGTCATCCAAGTCATTACGTCCCAAGTCAAAGTCACGAGTCTTTAACGTCCAAGTCAAGTCTCAAATATAATTTATTTTGTGTCACGACTCACGTCAAGTCGCAAGTCATCAAAACAGGGAGTCGAGTCGTCTCGAGTCCAATTCTCAAGTCCCCATCTCTGCATAATACTATAGCGGCGTAGATCATGATGCTGATGCCTCGTTGGGCGCACACTTGATGACGTTCTATTCTTGTGTATTGACCTGTGATTCAGTAGGTAGGTAATCATCGTAGAGTCTACTACACACATCAAACTTGATGTCAGTCGTATCCAAGTCGTATTCCCAATTTCCCCCCGGGGATCATTAAAGTCTTTCTGATTCTGATTCTGAAGTTGATCAGATCCATGTCGCAGTGAGGCCTGCAATAAACTTAAAAGATTGTGAAAGTCCCTCAGTCTGTAGGGAGCTTAAGAGTGTCAGCCAGACACTTAGCATGTGAATGTCTTTCCCTCCGTCTGCCAGGTAAAACAGGAGTGCGTGACGTGCACCTGGAGCTGAGGAACCTGACCATGTGCGGCCGGACGGGGAACCTGCACTTTATCCGCTTCCCCACGCAAGCCATGCACCGCTTCATCCAGATGGGACGCGACAAGAAGTTCTCCAGCCTGCACACCACACTCTGCGCCACCGGGGGAGGGGCCTACAAGTTCGAGAACGACTTCCGCACGGTGAGCGATGGGAGGGTGTGTGAGAGTGTCGAGAGAGAGAGATAATGTGTGTGTGTGTGTGTGTGTGTGTGTGTGTGTGTGTGTGTATTACTACTAATGTTAGCAGAATACTAAAGCGAAATTTACTTCGGCGTAGGGCTGTCCTTGAATATTCTGATATTTGAATATTCGTTCATAATGCTGACATTCAAATTTAAAAAATAATTAAATTATTAACTATATATATACCGTATATATATTAGGGGTGTCACGATACACTCAGTTCACGGTACAATACGATACACGATATTGGGTTCACGATAACGATACGATATTGTTAAATATTTTAACAATATTTTTCTGCGATCGATTTGTAAGTTGAGGGGGCATATCCTCCACGCTAATTTGAGTAATTTCACTATTTTCATCCTCCGTGTGTCTGTAACGTCCCTCGTCTGTTCAAACAAAGCAATGAAAAGGAGAGCGAGCATGCAATCAGATGCAGATCAGTGCCACCATGTTCAGCTTCTTTTTCTCGCGATATGAGATTTCATCTCAACGATACATATTGTCACGTTTTGATATCGCGATATATTGTGGGACGATATATTGTGACATCCCTATGTGTGTGTGTGTGTGTATGTATGTATATATATATATATATATATATATATATATATATATATATATATACACACACACACATACATAATTAACTCACCATATATCTGGCAACACTGCAAACAACAAAGCAACGCTGAAGCAACAAGAGCTGTAATCAAGGGAGACCAATCACACCGGCCGCTCCACGCTTCCATGAAGCGCTGCTTCTGAGATGATTGGAGAGTTTGAGGTCGCCGGCAATTTTGATCCAATCAGAGAAAAGTTGACATTTTCGGAGAAATGCCTGTAAAGGACTATATGTATTTTTTCACCCCGAATCCAAAAAGCCGAAAGTCGCCATTCATCAGTCTCTACGAGTTACGGTTGCGGAGATATGTCCACCCTGCCTGCAGGACTACAGGAGAGAGATAGAGGACAGTGGGTGGTTGGGGGTTTCAAGTCTCTGACCAAACACTCTATTACAGTGATTGCTGTCAGAATATAGAGCCATTTAACACTTCAAAACATCGCTGAATGCAGCTTTAAGTAACATGTTTCTAGTAGCAAAACTGAGTTAATCAGCCTAAATTATGACTTTACCAACCTGTGAACAGGATAAATAAACGTGAGACAGGAGGACTTCACTGCTGGTTTCAGGCTTGCTCAACAGAAAGAGCGTAAAGCGCCGCTAACATGGTGAAGACCGCTCTGCCCGCAGGAAGCTAACATGGTGAAGACCGCTCTGCCCGCAGGAAGCTAACATGGTGAAGACAGGAAGCTAACATGGTGAAGACAGGAAGCTAACATGGTGAAGACAGGAAGCTAACATGGTGAAGACAGGAAGCTAACATGGTGAAGACAGGAAGCTAACATGGTGAAGACAGGAAGCTAACATGGTGAAGACAGGAAGCTAACATGGTGAAGACCGCTCTGCCCGCAGGAAAGTGACACCAAAGAACTTTTATGGAAAGAAATGACAGCTCCATATTGCCCCATTGCAACATCAGCGCCCAGCAGCCTCCGCCATTTTTTTTTTTTGGAAGCGTGACAGCGCCAAAAGAACCTCGCACAGGCTCGCAGTGGTCAGCTGCGGTAGCGCTGGCCCCTATAATCAGCCTCTCTAAACAGTAACTCAACGGGAGAACACTCTAAACTTTGGGGATTCACATCTTTTCCGGGCGTACTGCAAATCTTGATTGAAGTGGTGTAGTGCAGGGATGTAAAACAACAACCATATTGTGGAAACTAAGCAAAATTTTTCGTTTTCTTTGTTTAGTTTTTTCAAGATAAATACCTAATGAAAAGGACCCGAGGTTCAACTCCCGTTGAGTTACTGTTTAGAGAAACTGATTATAGGGGCCAGCGCTACCGCAGCTGACCACTGCGAGGCGCATTCTGTTTCCAAAAATGGCCGGAGTGTCGTCTCTTTCCTTCCACGCTCTTTGGTGACACCTGTCGTAAAAAGCATCAAAGCGTGATGTAAAGTGCTGCACTGCCCCCATGTGGCTACAAGCTCAAATGCACCTGGCGCACTTAATGGAAAATGTTGATTCTTAACTGCCCATGATATGAAGGCCAGGGACTGTACGTAACGTACAAATGGTGGAAACAGGTTGATTAGAAAATACAATGAATGAACATAAATGTGACCACACATTGGTGGGCGTCACACAATGTCAGTTTTTTCCAACATCATGCAGCCGTAATGTTTGGTGATCTTACCAACTGTCTTTTGCCTGGAGCTCCATTGAGTTTCTGGGCTGAGGAGGCACAGCCACAGGCAGCTGTTAACTCTCAACAGAAATACAAATTCCACTCTCTTTGAGTTTCTCTTACTCTATTTGCTGTTTAGTCCTTCTGAATGTTGGAGAACAAATTCCCAGGGCTTTACCTTAAGGAATGACCATGATTGTGTATGTAATGAAACTGGTTCAAGCAGCTAAGGCTAATTATCCTGACCTTTCGGAGGCAGGTTGTCTCTACTACACTTTAACGCTAGAGAAGGGAAAACAAAACTTCTATCAGGCGATGGTTGATTAATTATTTGGAGGAAGAGCTTCAGTTCTTTTTCAGTAAAATTTACGTTTGCCATCTTCATTGCCATTTAGTCTAAGGGAGTATTTATTGTGGTTATAAAATAAATATTGGGTTTGCCAACACCGTGTAAACAATTACAGTGCCACACCCAATGTCAAATAGGCTTAAAATCAAAAGTGTAAACAGAAAATTAAGCAAGCCTTTAGGCCAAATAAAAGCCCTTGGTTAAACCTCTCTGCAGTAGTCCTCAGTCACAACATTTCAATGAAGGAATACGTGCAACATGCACACTGCCATTCAAACATTTCAATGAAGGAATACGTGCAACATGCACACTGCCATTCAAACATTTCAATGAAGGAATACGTGCAACATGCACACTGCCATTCAAACATTTCAATGAAGGAATACGTGCAACATGCACACTGCCATTCAAATGTTTCAATGAAGGAATACGTGCAACATGCACACTGCCATTCAAACATTTCCATGAAGGAATACGTGCAACATGCACACTGCCATTCAAACGTTTCCATGAAGGAATACGTGCAACATGCACACTGCCATTCAAACATTTCAATGAAGGAATACGTGCAACATCCACACTGCCATTCAAATGTTTGGACACGTTCATTTTTTTCTTCAATTTTGCATTTTTCCCCTCTTCTTCATATTTTAGAATAACAGTAAAGACATCAGAACTTGAAATAAATGGAATCATGCACTGACTAAAAAAGTTAAGAATTCAAAGCCATCTTATATTAAAAGTAGCCGCCCATTGCCTTCATGGCTGCCCTCATGAAATGGCTGGCTAAACGCAGGGGTGGCTGGTACATTCTTTTTGTCCAGGGAGGGCTATACCAAACATAGGGCTGGATGATATGTCCAGGGAGGGCTATACCAAACATAGGGCTGGATGATATGTCCAGGGAGGGCTATACCAAACATAGGGCTGGATGATATGTCCAGGGAGGGCTATACCAAACATAGGGCTGGGTGATATGTCCAGGGAGGGCTATACCAAACATAGGGCTGGATGATATGTCCAGGGAGGGCTATACCAAACATAGGGCTGGATGATATGTCCAGGGAGGGCTATACCAAACATAGGGCTGGATGATATGTCCAGGGAGGGCTATACCAAACATAGGGCTGGATGATATGTCCAGGGAGGGCTATACCAAACATAGGGCTGGATGATATGTCCAGGGAGGGCTATACCAAACATAGGGCTGCGTGATATGTCCAGGGAGGGCTATACCAAACATAGGGCTGGGTGATATGTCCAGGGAGGGCTATACCAAACATAGGGCTGGGTGATATGTCCAGGGAGGGCTATACCAAACATAGGGCTGGGTGATATGTCCAGGGAGGGCTATACATGGGTCACGATAGGATTATATCATGATACATTGTGATACAATACATATATATTGCAATACTGTACATAATTTACTGAAAATGTTAAAATAGAGCTAAAATACAACACGCTGTGTACCACCCAGGTAGTGTAATAATATGTACATCACTTTATATTGATAACTTAGTAGACAGAGTGAGTCAAAACTACTGAGTGTTAAGTGTCTTACTGAACGCACTGGGGGAAAAAAGTATTCTTGTTGTGTCACTGAACACACGGATGTGCAAAAAAATCAATATGGCGATATATCACGATATTTTTCTGAAATATCGATACAGTATTGCGGAAAAAAGTATTGCGATATATTGCCGCATCGATTTTATTGCACAGACCTAATTAGAATACTGTAAAATGGATTTCATTATTTGTTACTTTACCGTTTTCTTTTTTTCTCGTTTTATCATTTTATATAAACTGAGCAGGTTTCCTAAACAACTTGAAGGAAATCAAGAGTCCTCTGAGTTGGGCTTGGTGCTCTCTCTTTCTTTTGTTTGACATGAAAATAGTCCATTTTCTTTCGTTTACATTTTCATATGGTAAATTATAGACTATCCAATGCAAAGATAATTCTGAATGCATTTCCAAATGGTTTCCTTTTTAATTAGCGCTATTAAACCACAAACACTAATTGTAATAGCAGGCTATCTAGACTGAAAGGAGAGCAACCAGCAGAGCAATGGAACGAACAATTAAATGGCTCAGCTATCGATAACAAACAATAGACACGTTTCAGCATGCAGCTACCATCAGCTGTTAACGAGCTGTTAACGAGCAGCTAACGTTACTCAAACTCACACATACAGCGCTCTCTGTAACGAGCTGTTAACGAGCAGCTAACGTTACTCAAACTCACACATACAGCTCTCTCTGTAACGAGCTGTTAACGAGCAGCTAACGTTACTCAAACTCACACATACAGCTCTCTCTGTAACGAGCTGTTAACGAGCAGCTAACGTTACTCAAACTCACACATACAGCTCTCTCTGTAACGAGCTGTTAACGAGCAGCTAACGTTACTCAAACTCACACATACAGCTCTCTCTGTAACGAGCTGTTAACGAGCAGCTAACGTTACTCAAACTCACACATACAGCTCTCTCTGTAACGAGCTGTTAACGAGCAGCTAACGTTACTCAAACTCACACATACAGCTCTCTCTGTAACGAGCTGCTAACGAGCAGCTAACGTTACTCAAACTCACACATACAGCTCTCTCTGTAACGAGCTGTTAACGAGCAGCTAACGTTACTCAAACTCACACATACAGCTCTCTCTGTAACGAGCTGTTAACGAGCAGTTAACGTTACTCAAACTCACACATACAGCTCTCTCTGTAACAAGCTGCTAACGAGCAGCTAACGTTACTCAAACTCACACATACAGCTCTCTCTCTAACAAGCTGCTAACGAGCAGCTAACGTTACTCAAACTCACACATACAGCTCTCTCTGTAACAAGCTGCTAACGAGCAGCTAACGTTACTCAAACTCACACATACAGCTCTCTCTGTAACGAGCTGTTAACGAGCAGCTAACGTTACTCAAACTCACACATACAGCTCTCTCTGTAACGAGCTGTTAACGAGCAGCTAACGTTACTCAAACTCACACATACAGCTCTCTCTGTAACGAGCTGTTAACGAGCAGCTAACGTTACTCAAACTCACACATACAGCTCTCTCTGTAACAAGCTGCTAACGAGCAGCTAACGTTATTCAAACTCACACATACAGCTCTCTCTGTAACGAGCTGTTAACGAGCAGCTAACGTTACTCAAACTCACACATACAGCTCTCTCTGTAACAAGCTGCTAACGAGCAGCTAACGTTACTCAAACTCACACATACAGCTCTCTCTGTAACGAGCTGTTAACGAGCAGCTAACTCAAACTCACACATACAGCTCTCTCTGTAACGAGCTGTTAACGAGCAGCTAACTCAAACTCACACATACAGCTCTCTCTGTATTATCTGGGCAAAGGTTGATGCAGAATGCCCCTTATCAGATGAGACTACAGTCATCAGTGAGATACACTCCAACTAATGTTAGACTGTTATAAGGTATTACTGGAATAAATCGCAAAGGCTGTCTAGCTGTCTTTTCTGCCAACTAATTAACCATGCCACGTGTGCTAACTGTTACCCATAACAGTTGATAACAATGCATTTCACACAATCGCTATTATATATAGCTATATACAGCTATATACTGTATACTATATATATTCATATATATATACCGGTGTATATATATATATATATATATATATATATATATATATATATATATATATATTAGGGATGGGCATCGAATTTCGAATTTTCGAATAATCGTTGTTATTATAGAGGTCGACTTTTATTATTGAAATTCGAAATTCGAAATTCGAAAAAAAAAATTTTTTTAGTGAAATGTTGCATTGTCTCCCCTGATTCTAAGTATAGTCAAATCGCTTGGTTTGAGCAAGTAAAACAATTTTTATAAGCATTTTAAGCAAGGTTTATGGAAAAATGAATAGCGGATGAAATCCCATGAAGAGGGAGAGGGGGTGACTTTGGCACCCCTTTGGCACTCAGACCTGAGCCTACTAAATATTTAATGAACCACTCATGATTGTCAAAACTGTTTTTTATTTTCGAAAATGTCAATGTCATGTAACATGTTCTTTACTTCAGTGGTGCAATGCTTGTTTGAGCTAAAAATCCACAGCAGAAGCTTTTTATATTAATTAATAAAGCCGTAGACTTAGAATCAGGGGAGACAATGCAACATTTCACTCACAAAAAAAACAAAAACAAAAAAAAACATTTTTTTTTTTTTTACATTTTTTTTTTTTTTTTTTTCCGAATTTCGAATTAAATTCGAATTTGGCCAGCGAATTTCGAATAGTGTTTTTGCTAGAAATGCCCATCCCTAATATATATATATATACACTTGTTCATTGTTTAATTTGAGTCATTGTTTGTTCAGCATTAATTTGCAGCTTTGTAAATACTAGGGATGGGCATTTCTAGCAAAAACACTATTCGAAATTCGCTGGCCAAATTCGAATTTAATTCGAAATTCGAAAAAAAAAAAAAAAATTTTTTTTTTTTTTTTGGTGAGTGAAATGTTGCATTGTCTCCCCTGATTCTAAGTCTACGGCTTTATTAATTAATATAAAAAGCTTCTGCTGTGGATTTTTAGCTCAAACAAGCATTGCACCACTGAAGTAAAGAACATGTTACATGACATTGACATTTTCGAAAATAAAAAACAGTTTTGACAATCATGAGTGGTTCATTAAATATTTAGTAGGCTCAGGTCTGAGTGCCAAAGGGGTGCCAAAGTCACCCCCTCTCCCTCTTCATGGGATTTCATCCGCCATTCATTTTTCCATAAACCTTGCTTAAAATGCTTATAAAAATTGTTTTACTTGCTCAAACCAAGCGATTTGACTATACTTAGAATCAGGGGAGACAATGCAACATTTCACTAATTTTTTTTTTTTTTTTTTCGAATTTCGAATTTCAATAATAAAAGTCGACCTTGATAATAACAACGATTATTCGAAAATTCGAAATTCGATGCCCATCCCTAGTAAATACATGCTCACCTGTACATATCCTGACCTGTACATATCCTGACCTGGGAAAACAAAATCCTCACTTTGTGCACTAATCTGTGGCTGTTGATAAAATGCAGAAGATTCACCAATTATTGTTTTTATTCTAAATTGTGGTTTTATATTTTTATGCTGTACTCCATTGCTTTTATCCATTGTAAATATTCTCGTTTTTCAGTTGCATAAACTGCCAAGAGAATATTTAATAAAGAAAACTTGAAAACACGAAATAGCCTACATTTTGAATGTTTACTTTTACTTGCAACATAGTATTACAACATGATTGAAAAACAAGTTAATTTTAGCAACAGCAACAAAAAGTCTTTGTTGTGTTTTGAATGGCTAGGGGTCACTAGGGGTCACTAGAGTTTTGTGACGTGACAAGTGCCGTCACAAGGTAAACAAGGTTGGGGAACCCCTGAAGTAACGTTGGACTCACACACGCTGTGTATGAAAAGCCTCCCAAACTCACGCCTGAAAGAAGCGATTCAAATGTGGGGTAAAGTTGGCGCAGTTGTTTATTGGGAAGTGTCCTCCCTCTGTGTTGCAGATGGCAGACCTGGAGCTGCTGAAGCTGGATGAGTTGGACTGTCTGATCCGCGGCCTGCTGTTCGTGGACCGGGTCGGCTTCAACGGACACCCCGAGTGCTACTACTTCCAGAACCCCCAGGACACCCAGAGCTGTGTGAAGACGCCCTGCAGCCTGGACAACCCCTTCCCCATGCTGCTGGTCAACATTGGCTCTGGGGTCTCCATACTGGCCGTGTACTCCCAGGACAACTACAAACGGGTGACTGGGACCAGGTGAGGGGAAGGCGCATACACGCACACGAGCGTGCACACACACACACACACACGCACACGCACACGTTAGTGTACTAGTAGGACAGCTGCACACAAGTCATAGGGGATCTCGAGTGATTGAGAGCAACATTTCAGCTTTTCGCCAGCTAGGGCGCTGTTTGATGATGTCACTAGGTTGACAGTACAGTACAGTACAGTACAGTACAGTACAGGCTAGTTAAGTGTTGGTAGTAAGGATTTTGAAATCTAACAGGCTCACAGCATATGCTGTTGTGTTTCTGACTTGGATTGCGGTTGTTTTGATGCATCAAAAGGTTCAAAATCCTTGCTAATCTACCGTACAGTCAACCTAGTGACATTATCTAGCAGCGCCCTACTCAGGGCTTAAAATTCGGCGCGGGATTGAGGGAATTCTGGGAATCCTGCACATTTTCCCGAATTCCCGCATATTTTCAATTGATAAAGGGGGAGTAATCCCGCAATGGTTTGCGCAGACCGATCTATGTTTGTGCGGAACGGGGCTTAGCAAGCGAAACGGCTGTCTGTCTGACCCACTGAGTCTGAGCACAGACTGTAGAAAGAGAGGCAGTATAGCCAAGCGAATGTGATTGGATGAACGTTTGACACTAGGCCAATCAGAGGCAGAGAGGGGCGGGTCATGCCTTCGCCTAGCCTTCGCCATCATGGAGAAAAAAATATTGCGTCCCTCGGTCCTCTCTCGACATCAACGCTCCTCTGCTGATTTCTCGTGGATACAGTTGCTTGCAAACATGATAGATCGTGACAAGTCCAACAACAAGGCACCTCTAGCTGGAACGTCAACACCGAGTAACCTCAGTGTCAGTGATGTTTAGCGTTACGTCATCGACGATGGAGAATCTGATATCGATAATGACGTTAATAATAACGTTAATCCTCCTTATGCCGAGCGCCAGTGACGTCAACGATGTTGTCGCCACTCAAATGGCATTTTTCCCATAAAGCAGCCGTGAAAATCTGGTGGAAGCATTTTCAATAAAAAGTGAAACGACACACAGATGGTTTATAGTCACTTCAATAGAACTCTCCCCGATGCAAAAATCGGAACAGGTTTAGTTGCCAGTAATGACAGTAAGAAAGAAAGGCAGATGTAGTGAGCAAAGATGGATGATTTAATATTCCATAGCTCTGACCTAAGCAAATCTAACTGACATCACTATTGTGAACATAGCGTGGTCCTCCCACATGCTACATCCTGCCAGTGAAACCCCTCGCTGTCAGGTGAAAAGAACCGGCTGGCGACTGCACATGTATCAGAGGAAGCATAAGCTAGTCTACAACAAGTAAAAGAGTTGAAATAATTCTGTTGGGCAGGAATATGTGCAAAAAGTCGACGTGGGTGAATATTTTTTACAGCTTCTGCAGGTCCAAAGTGCGCCAGGATCAGTCGTTTGAATTCCAGCCATATCTTATCTATCATCCTATCATCCAGGCTTATGTCATATAAAGACTGATGACATTGTGTGCTGTTAAACGATTAGGAGCAAAAGGAGAACGTCCCACAGATGACACAAGCATGTTGACATGGAATGACCGAGGAGACCGCTTGACAGCTTGTCTGCTGTCTGTCAAAAACATTAGAAGACCCAGTCAGTCAGACAGTAAACCAGCCTGTTGCACCCTAACGCAGTCAGTCAGTCAGTCGCAAAGCAAACCTGAAAAACCTGCTCTCTACTGAACCAGTCAGTCAGTCAGTCCCATTGAGATAAATAAATGGAGGCAGCGTGCCTATCTCCTCCATGTACTGTATGGTGTATTGAAGCCAAAATCTTCTCAGATCAGAGAACCAGAGTCTGCGCAGTAGCTCTTTTGGGTTGAAACCTCAGTCTGAGCCCCCCCCTCTATCCCCTCTATCCCCTGTAAACTTTCTTATGTAGAGCTGCTGTTTCTAGATTTGCGCACAGTGTGTCATGTTGTCAATCCTCTCTAGCTCTGTAAATATGGCACTTTAAGTTCTAATCATTTTGGTCTCACGAAAAGTAACCATGTAGATTCCCACTATGAGGTACGGCTGTCACTTTTTCCCAAAATAATGTTCGAACGAACTTTAATTGCCCGAAATTCGTTCGAATATATTCGAAGTTTTTTGGTTAATTAATTTTTTTTTTATTTTTTTTATTTTTTCCAGTCCAGGCCACCGGGCATCAGCCCGACGTGTTAGCTTGGACGCTCACAGTCACAACACTGCCTCACAAACTTGGCTGCATCCAACTCGAGACAACTTTTCAGACCCTGGAGACAATCTTTCTCAGAAGAGACTAACGCGACACATCTGGAGACTTTTTCTGACATGGGATTAACACTACCAGCAAGCAGCAGTTGGTTAATTTTGGTTCATAAAAAAAATAATAATAATAATAATAATAATAATAATCGAATAGTCAAGAACACGAACCCCTTCCCCACATTCGAAGTTGCATTCGAATTTCGAATTAAAAGTGACAGCCCTACTATGAGGTCAGTTTATCAAAATTGACGCCTGTACGGAAATCTGAATTTCGTTGTCGGAGATTGCTCCTAGCAGCCAGACTCCGGGGTGCTCTGGGCAACAAACCGTCATACAGGGGGAATTATTATCCTGATGAACTGATCTTTGCAGCTCTGTTGATTTAGCTAATGTTTCCATAGCATTTGATTAACGTTATGATTTAATTCATTTTGGAACAAATTTTGGTTTAACAGATGAAATCTAACTGAAACTTTGGCTACGTTGTAACTTGCGTTTACTAACTATGCAGCCCAGTGCTGCTGTCTCTCAGTCGGGTCGTTTTTCTAACTGTTATGCAGCTTGCAAACATCCCCATAGTCAAAGTACTTCCAAGAGATATCCATATAAATACTCTCCTCATGCTTTACCCCAAATAAAACCTCCCGTGTCTGTTTGCGACAGGCTAACCCGTTAGCTTTTAGCTAATGGCTGCTATTGTGTAGGCCTCATTTTATACCCGGCAGTTGTAACGTTATAAAACACATTTCCTGGCATACGCAGGCAGTTGGACAACCTGGTAAGTTATCGGTTGTTAGATTGTTAGTAATGTTAAGCCGACATTAAAGAATGCAAGCTAAAAGCCGGCTAACACAAGTGGCTAATGCTAGCTCGCATCTGTTAAAACCATTGATGTATTAAAAATAACCGATAACGTAGCGGGAGTAACTAATAAAACATATCTTTTCTGAACTTACTACTTCAGTCCCCAACCAACTTCTTCCTCGTTACTTCCTCGCGCACCTTTCTCAAAACAATGTCCTTTAAATTGCGGTCCATTGATATAGCGTTATACAGTCTGGTAGATAACAGATCAGTGTTGTCTTCTTCTTCTTCTTTACGTTTATTGGCAGATTGCAATCCAACTATCATGGTGCATACCGCCACCGACTGTAATTGAGTAGTCTTCAAAATTCAGTTATTTACATTGAAAAAATAATTGTCCACCCAAAGTGCTCCAATTCAGAATGATTGTCCATACTATTACTCGGACGCAGTTGCCTGACTCTGCGCAAATGTGTCCCGCAGTATTTTATCTGTCTCTGCTCCAGTTACGTCCACGTTCACCATATCCAGGAACCTCTTCGCAGCATCAACCACCATTTCTGTCCTCTCCGTCCTCCCAGTCATGCTAGCTAGTAGCACAGTTGATGACCATTGCCATGAAGGTCAGGAATCATCTCTTGTCCATGCAAACGTCACTCTCTCTTGATCTGTCCTTCTTTCCTTCTCTGGATCCTTTGGTACAGTATATCCACCCTGACCTCATTTCTCTCCCTTCTCCACCTCTTCTTAGCAGCCTCAGCATATCCCTGTTCCTCTCTCATCCTGTACTCACCTCCCCTTCTTCTCGGACACTGAGCATCATCCCCCACACCATGTTTCCCTCACAATGTAAGCGCTTAGCTTGCTCCTTACTCACGTCACAACTTTCAATATCACAATCTGTTTGACCACATCTCCTACATATTCTGTTTTTTTCTACACAGCGCAGCCACATGTCTGTACTCCTGACATGTGACTCTGAAAGGGCCTCACTCTGTCACAGCCACATGTCTGTACTCCTCCTGACATGTGACTCTGAAAGGGCCTCACTCTGTCACAGCCACATGTCTGTACTCCTGACATGTGACTCTGAAAGGGCCTCACTCTGTCACAGTCACATGTCTGTACTCCTCCTGACATGTGACTCTGAAAGGGCCTCACTCTGTCACAGCCACATGTCTGTACTCCTGACATGTGACTCTGAAAGGGCCTCACTCTGTCACAGCCACATGTCTGTACTCCTGACATGTGACTCTGAAAGGGCCTCACTCTGTCACAGCCA
>NC_139633.1:32788414-32803414 GCF_964638095.1 Poromitra crassiceps
CTCAGATTTAGAGGTGCTGAACCTCATCCCAGCCTCAGATTTAGAGGTGCTGAACCTCACCCCAGCCTCAGATTTAGGTGCTGAACCTCACCCCAGCCTCAGATTTAGAGGTGCTGAACCTCACCTCAGCCTCAGATTTAGAGGTGCTGAACCTCACCCCAGCCTCAGATTTAGAGGTGCTGAACCTCACCCCAGCCTCAGATTTAGAGGTGCTGAACCTCATCCCAGCCTCAGATTTAGAGGTGCTGAACCTCACCCCAGCCTCAGATTTAGAGGTGCTGAACCTCACCCCAGCCTCAGATTTAGAGGTGCTGAACCTCACCCCAGCCTCAGATTTAGAGGTGCTGATCCTCACCTCAGCCTCAGATTTAGAGGTGCTGAACCTCACCCCAGCCTCAGATTTAGAGGTGCTGATCCTCACCTCAGCCTCAGATTTAGAGGTGCTGAACCTCACCTCAGCCTCAGATTTAGAGGTGCTGAACCTCACCTCAGCCTCTTCACACTCAGCTGTGAACTGATCCAGTGAGTGCTGAAGCTCCCAGACCTGATGATGCCATCAGGACCACATCATCTGCAAAAAGCAGAGACCCAAAGCATCTGACATCCAACATTTCACCATTAAGGTCCTTGCACATAGAGTCCGTTTTTTCGTCCGAAATTGACGCACGAAGAAAATAAAAATACGACCTAATTTGTGTCAATCATCATTGACACACCGAGTCCGACAATTACGTCCGTCATTTAAGTTTTCGGACTAGGTTCGATTTTCTGCGTTTTCCCGCATCCATGAAATCGTTTTGACAGGTGTTTGACCACCCAGAGCTGCCGTAGTGTTGCTATTCACAATGAAAAATGCCGTCTGAGAAGTTAATTCAGTTCGTCTCCCAGCACAAAGCATTTTATGGCAAAGCAGGAATACAGAGATTCGGAATTAAAAGACAGAATGTGCCGGGTGATTGCAGACCAGCTTGGAATGCGGGACGCGGTGTGTGTGTGTGTGTGTGTGTGTGTGTGTGTATGGGGAACGGGGGGGGGGGGAGAGAGACAGAGAGCCACACAGACACACTGCCAGTTGTGGATCAATAGGATCGCGGTAGTTTTCTTTTCGTTGCGAATCTTCGCAACGAATATTGGATAATTAACGCATCGGACTCAGTGGGCAAGGTATCTGTGCGTGATGTTTTTTTCCCGGATGACGGATTAAAAAAACGCAGCGAACAATTCGGACTCTGTGTGCAAGGACCTTGATTCTTTGAGTTTGGGTCTGTGTGAAATGTTCTATGGTCTCTCCTGATTCTAAATATAGCTGAATCGCTTGGTTTGACCACATCAAACTATTTTTATAAGCACTTTACAAAATGTCTATGGAAAAGTGAATGGCGGAAAATCCCTTGGTTCATATGCCTATGCCTAACCTGGAAGAGGGTGTGACTTTGGCACTCTACTGCATTGAGCAGCCCCGGCGATTTCTAGTAGGAAATGCTAGCTGGCTGATATAATGTGATGGGAAGCATCGCACACGCACGCACACACACACACACACGCACACACACAAACACACGCACACACACACACACACACACACTGCGCATGCACACACGCACGCCTCTTCCCTCTCTGATCCAATGTCAGCGTGTATACACTGTTCAAAGGTTTGCTCATAAAATGAACTGAACAACAGCTTTCATCACAGTCATCAGATTATAACTTATCACTGTTCCTCGTTATGCTGTTCCATTCTGTCATTTATCACAACAACACACACACATACACACAGACACACACACACACACACACACACACACACACAGACACACACACACACACCCACACACACACACACACACACACAGACACACACACACACACACACACACACACACACACACACACACACACACAGACACAGACAGGCAAAAACACAGAACACCTTTTACTGTCCCTCCTACAGTATGTGAGTCAAAAGTATCGATAGTATCGATAAACGTCAATACTAAAAATTTGAAACGGATACAATACTCATTTGCAACAGGTATCGATAAGTATCCATACTAAAAATTTGAAACGGATACAATACTCATTTGCAACTCTATCAATATCAGCAGTGCTTTCTCTTAATGAAAAATCAAACATACCACTGATTTGTCCCTCCCTGTCATTGGTGGGTATCTTTTGCTTCAACAAGTTCAAAGTATTCTGATAGGCTGATGACTAGAGCAAGGGTAATCTGTTGTGTAAGGTCAAAGTTTTTAATGAGTTTTATCAGGTCTAGATTATGGAGAAGCGTGCATGTGTCCGTACATCTGTCTTTGTTTATTTTTTATGCCTCTTGATGTGTTGTTGTCATCCCGCCGCGTGGTATCGAAAATGGTATCGAGTATCGATATTTTCCTGGGTATCGGTATCGAAGTAGAAATTCTAATATCGTGACATCCCTACCCCTGAGTTTGTCTGTTATAGAAAGTCACGTTTTCTGAGCCAAGCGTAGGGTTGGGTATCTCTTATCGTTCTTTTTCTCGCCCTCTCCTTACCTCGATAATATTGTGTTTACATGCGTCTGGTCATTTACATAAGAATACAAGCGGTTTTGCTGTCATTTTGCCGTGCCGCTTCTGTCTCTGTCTGACAGTTTTATTTTGAAAGCCCCAAGACCTACTGCTACATTCTGGCTGACTTGACACCCTCTAAAAGCACTAAAACAAATTAGCTCATGAACTGAACTGCTTATTTTTGGGCACTGTGAACTTAGTTCAAAGTTCAAAATCGTGAACTATGAACGTGAACTCGTTCACTTTAATCTGCGTGAGCTGAACTTTGAGCTAGCTCTGTGAAGTGTGAACTTGCACAACACTGCCGATGCCCAACCCTAGCCACGCATGTAGATTTATACATGTCCCCTTTATTTTCCATACATTAGAATTGAATTGAATGACTTGAATGTGTGAGGTATTCTAGTTTGAACAGGCTGTGTTGGATGTGTTTTATATTCTATTAGAGTTTGAACAGGCTGTGTTGGACGTGTTTTATATTCTATTAGAGTTTGAACAGGCTGTGTTGGACGTGTTTTATATTCTATTAGAGTTTGAACAGGCTGTGTTGGACGTGTTTTATATTCTATTAGAGTTTGAACAGGCTGTGTTGGACGTGTTTTATATTCTATTAGAGTTTGAACAGGCTGTGTTAGACGTGTTTTATATTCTATTAGAGTTTGAACAGGCTGTGTTGGACGTGTTTTATATTCTATTAGAGTTTGAACAGGCTGTGTTGGACGTGTTTTATATTCTATTAGAGTTTGAACAGGCTGTGTTGGACGTGTTTTCCAGTTTCGGGCACATGATGAGCAAAGAGAAGAGAGACAGCATCAGTAAGGAGGATCTGGCCAGAGCCACGCTGGTCACCATCACCAACAATATAGGATCCATAGCACGCATGTGTGCCGTCAACGAGGTACACACACACGCACACACACACACACACACACACACACACACACACACACCGTCACCATTGTCCATAAGTAGGGATGTCCGATATTATCGGCCTACCGATATTATCGGCCGATATTAGCATAATTTTTTTTATTTTATTTTTTTTTAATACAGGGGGAGTCTCACTGAGAGCAATGCTCTCTTTTTCAGGAGTGCCCTGTTCACATTCACACACACATTCGTACCTGGAAGCTGACCAGTACAACCACAGTCTGATCTGTTGGCCACTGAGCAGCTCCACTGGAGCGGTTGGGGTTAAGGGCCTTGCTCAAGGGCACCTCAGTGGTGGTAATGAGGGAGGGGCAAGCGCTGCCTTTTCACTTTCCCCACCCAGATTTATCCTGCCGGTCCCGGGGATTGAACCGACAACCTTCTGGTCACAAGCTCGCTTCTCTAACACTTACAACTTTAACACAACATGCATATTATATATTAAACTCTTCAGCTACATAAAGCTACATTATGTAACTTGTTACGTGAAATTTTGGTGGGAAAAAAGCCCGCTTATATCGGTATCGGAAATTAAGAGTTGGACATTATCGGATATCGGATATCGGTAAAAAAGCCAATATCGAACATCCCTATCCATAAGTATACAGATCCTTTCCAAAAAATTTGAATATCATGGAAATCCCATGGATGACCGTGGGCTTCAGCAGATTGTCAAGCAAAGACGATTCAAAAATTTGGCGGAGATTCAGAGGGAGTGGACTGAGGCTGGAGTCGGTCATAACTGAGAAGTAACTATTCTAATTTCTTGAAATACTGTATTGGGGGTCTTCTGGAGCTGTACGCCAAAATTATGAAAAATGAAACAAATAAAGGCTAGAAATCTTTCACTTTGTGTGTAATGAATCTATAATCTATGAAAGTTTTACTTTTTGAAAGGAATTATGGGAAAAAAAACGTTTCCATGATATTCTAATTTTTTGGAAAGGATCTGTATGTGGTCTGTAGTGGACTTATATTAACAATCACATAACTGCTATTGCTTCAGCTTCAACCATTTACCCATTATTATTATATTATTAACACAAGCAAACAAACGAACCTGAATTTGATCTGTTTTTTTACATTTTTGCGCGTAGCCTATTCCTAGATTATCATTCAAGAATTGTATTTGGGCGTCACAAAACAGAAGTTTCTCATTCCTAATAAAAACAGCTGTATTTGAAGAAAAAACAATAAACAGTAGTGCAAACGCTATTTCGCATCTACTCGTTCCATTTTCTTTTAACAGTGCAAACAGCAACTTTAGGCTACATATTCTTTTGAATAGAACAAATCTGGTGTTACGAAAGTTTAAATCATTAGTGCAAAAACATTTTAGATTTCAACTGAAATTGTCTGAACACAACATTAAAAAATGGCATGCTACATTTGTATAGGTACAATGTAAATAGCCTACTCAATGTGCCGTCTTCAGAGTTTAGTTGAATCGAGCCACGCTGACAGCGCTTCATTGGTCGTGACTCACAACAAACAGAATGAGAGAAGCGCGATCTATGGTAGTTGAACGTAACATGACACCACACACAGGGTGAGGGGCAGAGCAGCAGCAGCGGCTGCGGGTTTAACTCACTCAATACAAATAGCGCTCTTTGCACTGCGTGTTTCTCCAATACGGGACAAAGTGCGTCCCGTATCAGTTCAATACGGAACACGTCTTTTTGTTTGCAAATACGGGACGATTCTGTATTTTAAGGGACGGTTGACAACCCTCGCTAGGAGCCTGGGGACGGGGCTGATGTTTTTCTCTGGCTGTCCGCATTTGCGTCTGGTGATGTCAGGCTATCAGCTATTAGTCAAGTCGAGCTAAAGCTTGAAATATACTTCAACGCGAGCCTCGAGTTGACAACTAGATGGTCATATTCGGATGTCAGCTCTCTTTCTCTCACACTCACGCGCACACACACACACACACACACACACACACACACGTGCTAATTGTTAGGTTGGGATCAATGGCATGTGTTAAAATATTTACACACAAACACACACAGACCAGGGCTTTGCCCGTCATGACTAATGCATGACTAATGACATAGACACACACACACACACGCACGCACACACGCACACACACGCACACATGCACGCACACACACACACACACGCACACACACACACACGTGCACACACACACGCACACACACACGCACACACACGCACAATCTCGGGCTTTACTCGTCAGCATGACTAACAACATAGGGCCTGTGTCCACCTAGCGTCTTTTTCCGACGTTAAACGCTGCAAGTGCGCTGGGAAGCGCTGATCTCGGCGCACAATATAACAAGGAAGCAGTCTGAAACTAACGTTAGTTCAGTGAGGTAGTAGCTTGATAGCTGACAGCTAACATTAGCAAACCACACACATACAGTGATTTAGCTCAACACTCACCAGAAATATTAAGTGTCTAGCCGATCTGCTCCCACAATTGAGCCTTTCTGTCTCTGTTGCGATAGTTTCTCCATATGATTAGTTGCCAGAAAAGCAGCACCCGACACCAGCGTCTTTCTGAAAAGTTAAAATATTTTCAGCTGGGAGCGCTGGGAGTCGGGCGCACAAAAATGCCAGAGCGCTGTGAAAATAGACGCTGGACGCAGCGCACTTTCTCTAGACGTCCGTGTGCGCCCGCATACGCTCTCCCCCCATTGGAAACAACTGAAAATAGACGCCGGAGCTGATGAAAAGACGCTAGGTGGACACAGGCCCATAGAATGTACAACGTGCATAATGGCGGCTACAGACTACAAGATCCTCGTGAGTCGTCAGTCTCTGTCCCTTTCACACGATACAACGGTCTGTCTTGTAATCAGGAGTCTTGGAGGTTTTCACACTCTATGAGTGAGCTGCGACAGAGGGTCACACACATATATATATATATATATATATATACACATTACAAGATATACATGTGTATATATATATATATATATATACATATACATGATACATATATATATATATAGGGTCACACATTACAAGATATTTCACCAGAGCCCTTTTCCCACATGCATACCGGAAAATTACCTGTAAGTCAATATCGGACATTTCCCTGAATTTCCCTTCACACCTTAGCGCGCGCATGTGGGAATCTTGTCGTCAAATAGCCGGTATGTTGGGGGGCGGGGGGAGGGGGGAGCTTATTTGGGGGGTCGGCAAAACTTGCCACACAATAAAATCACACTCGTTTGACTCAAGAGCAGCGTCAAGCCAGCGTAATAAACACAGCCAATTTCCACCCTCCCCTCTCTGCTCGAGAGAGGGGAGCAGCCACACAGGACAGACACAGCGAGAAGGGCAGAGGCTTGCAAGCTGCCCAGCCCAACGCTTGTATGTATGTAGAGAAAGCAAATGCATGAAGTGAAATGTGGAAGTAGTTTGCTTTGATGTGCGCGAATGATTAGATGATGCACGCTGGAAGTGAACGTTAAGCAACGTGTGTACACCTCGCCCACATGAGAGAAGGACCGGTGTCGCGGAAAATGACTGGATCCGTTTCTCACTTGTATCCGCTATAGCGCATACCGCTCTTCTGACTGGCTCGAAACTGGTGAAATCTCCGCGATGACGGGGTCGCGCTTATACCGGCACGACTACTTCCCCACATGCAGGCATTAGACCACGTTCCGGTCATTTTGCGGTACAAAGCGCATGTGGGAAAAGGGCTCAGGAGAATCCCCGACAAGTCCGCAAACGCAGTCTCACACCGGCTTTATTCTTTCTAAACCGTTCTAAACACACGCTCGCACATCGATGGCTCATTCTCCAAAATTGGTTCAATGTTACGGCTCGATCCCACCTGGCACGTCGTTACGGCTCCGACGCGGTCGTCGGAGCTGCTCGCGGGCATTTTAGTCAGCGCGTGTGATCCCACCAGGCACGCAACGGCACGTATCAGAAGCGGCTCGGCGCCCCGCTCCGCTAAAGATACGCGGCAGTTCTATTTTTCACGGATGCCGCCTGGAAGCTGCGTCAAGCTGCACAGAGCAGATCGTTCAGGCCGGAAGTCAGACACAGCAACTGCACGAGAATCCGGTCGATTTTCAAAATAAAACGCCATGTGCAGTTTTTTACAACTGAAACAGAGCCACACATTTTTGATTAATTGATTGATTTGACTGGACTTTAACTGTATTATCGTCTGTAGGCTAAAGACACAATAGGACATAACAACAATAACAACAATATACACAATTAAACCAGACAAATAAAGAAATAATGTCAGCCTACTTACCCATGGTAGAAGCACAACAATCAAGAGAAAATGACCAAATCAAAAGCAAGTCTACGACAGACTGTGTTGTTTGTGTGTTGTGCTCTTTACATCCACCCCATTGTACACACAGTATCGCGCGATCTCCTAAATCCCGCGCGATCTTGTATCCAGCTGCCAGGCAGCGCGCGGAAGCGCTCCGCTTCTGAAACGTGTGCGGTGGGACATGTCGCCGTGCGGAGGACGGAGCCCTTAAGCTGCAAGCTCTTTTTTTTCCAACACGTAAGAAAAAATGTAGGGAAACTAAAATTGCAATTGAAACGTTTTCACACGACATCAGCCAAGTTATTTACTGTGAAGAGTGAACCTGAAGTTCCTACACTTTTTTTCTCAGGTGAAAAAAGAAACAACATTTTCCACAGACTTGGTGTGCGGCACGAGTCGACAATTTGCGAGTGTTCTGGGCTCCACACTGATCCAGTGCTCTGGGCTCCACACTGATCCAGCTCCACACTGATCCAGTGTTCTGGGCTCCACACTGATCCAGTGCTCTGGGCTCCACACTGATCCAGTGCTCTGGGTTCCACACTGATCCAGTGCTCTGGGCTCCACACTGATCCAGTGTTCTGGGCTCCACACTGATCCAGTGTTCTGGGCTCCACACTGATCCAGTGTTCTGGGCTCCACACTGATCCAGTGCTCTGGGCTCCACACTGATCCAGTGCTCTGGGCTCCACACTGATCCAGTGCTCTGGGTTCCACACTGATCCAGTGCTCTGGGTTCCACACTGATCCAGTGCTCTGGGCTCCACACTGATCCAGTGTTCTGGGCTCCACACTGATCCAGTGCTCTGGGCTCCACACTGATCCAGTGCTCTGGGCTGCACACTGATCCAGTGCTCTGGGCTCCACACTGATCGCTTGAGCAGTTTGTTTTGCTGAAGGCCGGAGGAGGAAGTCCTTCTGTGTGCTGTGAGCTTCTTTACAGTGTTGCCTTGTGGCATGGCGATCAAGCAGCATTGTACAGGGCTATCACCGCACACAGAGCTGCACCGGAGACCAGTATGCGCGCACGCACACACACACATACACACACATACACACACACACACACACACACACACACACACACACACACATTTGTATTTTTCCGGTATCAGAGGTGTCAACATTGCTCAAGTCTCGAGTCAGTCTCAACTAGGGATGCACACAATTAATCGAAGATCAATTACTCGCTCGTTAAGGATTTACTCGAGCATGTGAAAAATTACTCGATCAAAACAAACCAAAAAGCAACGTGCATTCTGTCAGTAGAACGGTGTTTTCAAATCATTTTTCAATGATCCGTATCCAGAGTTGCCGTAGAACAGGAAGTGGGGGACTTATGTTGTTGAGAGCCGGTGTTGACTAGTGTGCTAACGCTTGGCGCTAGCTGTCTGAGAAGAAATGTGGAAACGTGTTCTAACGTTACAGCCTGACTCTCGTTTATTGTTTTATTAACAAAGTGTAAGTAATAGGCGGACCCGGACTCTCGGCTACATCACTATAGCCCTTTTCAGACAAGTCATAAGATGCTCTACTTGAACAGTGTTCATTCGGATCAATTGGCTGGCTCCTCTTCCTCAAACCCAACCATCAGCGAGGAAGAGGAAGAGTTGCGACGCACGTACAACAACAATCACTTGAACAATGTTCATTGGGATCCTAGTCTCACCTGGACTGGAGCTGAGCAACTCTGCATCAGCGTTTAAGAGCTGCGACGGCTGCGACGCACTGCAGCAGAAAAAGTAAACAATCTGCGTGCGGTAAGCGAGCCCCTGCGGCCGCGGCGGAGATTCTGAGCAAATGTTGACATGTCTAAAAGTTCTATGTTTTCATGTGTTTCATAGCGTAGGCTATGCTATGCAATGCTGTGAGAAATATACAATAAGTTGCTGCTGTATAAATAAAGGTTGTATTGACGAAAAAACGCATTTGGCATGGTTTGGATTTTTTTTAATTTTTAATTACAATTACTCGATTGATTGCTTGTTAACGTTACCAATGATCGAGTTTGGAATTTGTGGAAAATGTGCATCCCTAGTCTCAACTCTTGAGACACAAATCTCAAGTCTAAATGTAGATTACCAAGTCTAAAGGTAGAAAAAGATCAAAAGTCCAGTATCTTAAACTAAATATAGGACTTTTCAATGCAAAATGGTTTTAATAAGATAAAAACGTGGTAGTAAGAGCATGATGAGTTTGATTTCTATAAATACTTTCAACTTCAATAAATTCCATCATTCCATACAAATTCAGAAAACAGGATTTAAATTCAGTCGTCTGCTGCAACAAATCTCAGCACTTTCAATCAAAGTCATCGACACAAAGATCTCAAGTCAACACTTTAGAAACCTTTTCAAGTCATCAAAGTACAAGTCAGATTCAAGTCACCACAAACCCCCCCCCCCCCCCCCCCCCCCAAACCCTTAGTGGCTTTTCCACTCTGGAGCTTCGGTTTAGTGTCCATCTGTTTGCCAGCTCACAAGTGCCCCTGTGTGGTTTACAAGAGGTGTTACACTTCTGACCTGTGTTTCACATCAAATATAAATGTATGAAATCTTGCATGATCCTAATGACTTGTTTGTTTATCTCTTCTGTTGTATACCTCCCTTGGATTATTACTATTATTATTATCCCTTTTCTGAAGGACACATTCAAACAGTACATTAGATGTCAGTTATAGATTCTAGCTAGCACCTGGATTTACCCGCTCAGTCTGTTTCATGGGAAGTGTAAGTTATGTGTGGGAAGATATTTGACTGCTCACTCCCTCTGCCCAATTTAAGATATCTATGGAGATTCAAAATGTCTCTTGCCATGATTTGTGTTGGTATATTGCAAGAAATCAAACATTTTCTATTCGTCTTTTGATTTTGTTCATCAGACAATGGGTTCTGATTCATGTGTCTTTTTTTGTGTGTCTCTTTCCATCAGAAAATTGAGCGCGTGGTGTTTGTGGGGAATTTTCTTCGTATCAACACAGTGTCCACCAAACTGCTAGCTTACGCCATGGACTTCTGGTCCAAAGGACAGCTGAGAGCCCTCTTCCTGGAACACGAGGTCAGTACTGGACTCAACTAGACTAGACTCAACTAGAAACTAAAATAAAGCAAGCTGTGGACACAAGCGTAGTGCTGGTCTCAACTAAAGTCAACTAAACTAAACCTTAACTAAACCTGGACTACTGGTCCAAAGGAAAACTTGTCAATGTTATGCAATACAAATCTGTAATCAATCAATCAGTCAATCAGTCAATATCCTTTATTTAACCAGGTAAAAGTCTAATTGAGATTAAAAATCGCTTTTCCAAGAGCGACCAGGGCAAGAGAGCAGCATAAATATTGTTACAAGAAACACATACAAACAGGTAAATGCAGCTGTCACACACTATAAATGGGAGAACACAGTATCCAGTTAATATGCAAAATAAGGTCAAGGACAAAAATCCACTTATGATGCATAAACGGCTACAATGTTCTAGAACAAGCAATTGGTCAATTGACCAAGAGTAGACTATGTTCTCAATCCTTTAAAAGTGACTTAATGTAATGCATTTATGTATTGTATTGTATTGTTGTCGTCCATTTGTTATTAACCTGCCCAGTAGGCATGGGTCGATTTCCGGTTTCGGTTGGGTGTACGAGCCCAAACCGGTTTGATCACTGAAAAAAAACGAAAACCGAAAAAAAAATATATATATTTAGGGTTAGGGATTTTTCATATTAGCCTCTTCTCAAGTTGCACTAGTAGGGAAAAGTTTAATTTTGTTTATTATGTTGATGTTTGAAGAAAAGTTAAGTTGAATAGTTATGACAAATAAAAACAGTGTGTTGTTACAGTTAAATGGTTCTGCTTATTTTTATTCAGTGTTAGTGCTGGTTGGCATACCAGCTTAGAGGTGCATTATAGCCACCAACTGCAGTCGCATTACAGTCATTTATGGGCTACACAAAAAAAAAAATATATATATATATATATATATTTATTTATTTTTTTGTCAAATTCGATATACCGGTTTGATACAGTTTTTTTGGGGAATATCGAAACCGGTTTCAAAATTTTAAAACCGACCCATGCCTACTGCCCAGTTAGATTTTGCTTTCTGAAACCTGCAGATGGCCAGTAAGTGCATGTAATTATGTAATTATTTAGTAGTTTGATCAAGATTCTAAAGTGTGTGCGTGTGTGTGTGTGTGTGTTGTGTGTGCATGCGTGCGTTTTCTCTCCAGGGTTATTTTGGAGCCGTTGGGGCGCTGATGGAGCTGCTCAAGCCCAGCGAGGAGCCGTGAAGGAACCGCCGCGTCATGACATCATCAACCCTCGACGTCATCCACCCTCGACGCTGTGACGTCATCCACCCTCGACGCTGTGATGTCATCCACCCTCGACGATGTGACATCATCAAACCTTCCACGCTGCTGAAAGGTCCCTCTCACAGAGGCCGCTAAAGGAACACTAGGGGGGTAAAAGAGAGAAAGACACAGAAACCGGGAAAAGCCATTTTACTAATTTAACCTGTTGTAAATAATAATATCTAATATTCGTCTTGTGAATTTCCCCGCCAGAGGCTCCCTGCGGTAGAGTTTTTAATATTGTAATAATTAATTTATGGTGTCCTGTAATCAGCTCTGTTGATTCGTGTAATCAGTCCTGTGTCAGGGGGCACAGAGACATGGAGCGTTTTAGCTTGTTTTGGTACCGTGTGTGTGTGTGCGTCTCTGTGTGTGCGTGTGTGTGTGTGTGTGTGTGTGTGTGTATCTATAAATAGCTACTGTAGCATTAAGTCCTGAAGCATGTGGGGTCCGGGCCACTCTTTGTGCAACGCTTCTCCAAGTAGCACGTTGAATATCTCTGGACAGAAGATGCTACGGAAAGACTTGAATTGTGCGATAACAGCGCCGGCTACTAAAGACACCATTTAACCCATTGATACCTGATGCAGCATTTGTGTGTGTATCCCTTTAAGACCGCGAACCGCGGTTCGCAGTCTTAAAGGGATACACACACAAATGAGGGATATACACGCAAACGCTGCATCAGGTATCAATGGGTTAAAAGACGTCTGCAACGATGGAAACGTTAGCTAATGTTGACCGCAGTTGGCTTATTTCCTCATTTTGTCAGTGTACACACATGGGTAACTGTGGTTCAACTTCAGCACCACAGCAGCTGGACAGTTGTTTGGCAATGTGGTTTCTAGCCAAAGGCTCAATTATGCTTAACGTTAAATACGGAGATGTTCAGAGCTTTCTGTCCGTACTCTGCGGAGACAGACGAAACAGAGCAGTACCACTCACACATTTGACTCTCTACTGCCCACTAGTGGCTGCATTAACATGATCCCAACATGAAAGACACATGGAAGTATTGTGGGCAATGACGGTTACATCGTTTGAAACGGACACATTTATTTTCATTCGAAAATGGAGCATAAATGAACCTTAAGAGTCCTCTGGCAAGTTGCTGATTCGCGTTGTCCGTCACCGTTGCACAAAAAGTTGCCCGCCGTGCCGCGGTCTTTAAGGAAGTGCACTGAAGCCAAATCCTGTTGAGATTCCTCCAACACCTGCCTCCTTCAGCTCAGACCTCCTTCAGCTCAGACCTCCTTCACCTGCCTCCTTCAGCTCAGACCTCCTTCACCTGCCTCCTTCAGCTCAGACCTCCTTCACCTGCCTCCTTCAGCTCAGACCTCCTTCACCTGCCTCCTTCAGCTCAGACCTCCTTTAGCTCAGACCTCCTTCACCTGCCTCCTTCAGCTCAGACCTCCTTCAGCTCAGACCTCCTTTAGCTCAGACCTCCTTCACCTGCCTCCTTCAGCTCAGACCTCCTTCAGCTCAGACCTCCTTTAGCTCAGACCTCCTTCACCTGCCTCCTTCAGCTCAGACCTCCTTCAGCTCAGACCTCCTTCACCTGCCTCCTTCAGCTCAGACCTCCTTCACCTGCCTCCTTCAGCTCAGACCTCCTTCAGCTCAGACCTCCTTCAGCTCAGACCTCCTTCACCCGCCTCCTTCAGCTCAGACCTCCTTCAGCTCAGACCTCCTTCAGCTCAGACCTCCTTCACCTGCCTCCTTCAGCTCAGACCTCCTTCACCTGCCTCCTTCAGCTCAGACCTCCTTCAGCTCAGACCTCCTTCAGCTCAGACCTCCTTCACCCGCCTCCTTCAGCTCAGACCTCCTTCAGCTCAGACCTCCTTCAGCTCAGACCTCCTTCAGCTCAGACCTCCTTCAGCTCAGACCTCCTTCACCTGCCTCCTTCACCTGCCTCCTTCAGCTCAGACCTCCTTCACCTGCCTCCTTCAGCTCAGACCTCCTTCACCTGCCTCCTTCAGCTCAGACCTCCTTCACCTGCCTTCTTCAGCTCAGACCTTCCACTCAACATGGCCTTTGCTTCTCCCGCCTGTGTAAACCACACTGACATGCCATGCAAGCAGACCTCATCTGCTGACAACCCTGTTAGATGAAGGGACCAAGACATTGTCTTCCAACAGGTGGCGCTGCAACTGTGTCTGCACTGTTGATTTCTCTCGACTAGCATTTCTTCAAATGTTTGTCTCATTTGTTAATACTACCGGATACTTTATTTACCCCCCTAATGCAGAGGTTCCCAAACGTTTCACACCAAGTACCACGTCCACTACAAACCCAAATTTCCCAAGTACGCCTGTGCCACTTCCCACTGCTTATCCCAACACATTTGTTCATCAAATACAATGCAGTGATTTCATGCAGTAGCATCAGAAAGGCTAAATAACAACTAGAGAGTAGAGATGCACCGATTGTGAAATTCTGGGCTGATCTCAATCTTTAAAATAACAATTTGGCCGATAGCCGAAGCTTTTTCTCTCTTTTTTCATTAGCTATGCTGCCGTTTGCTCGTCGAATTGATAACACAGCGGATAAACATCGTATTTGTCCACCAGGTGGAGCCTCGTGTACCGTCGGTGGTCCCCGGACCACAGTTTGGGAATCACTGCCCCAATGAGAGACTCTGTGAGGCTGATGTCAGGCTCAGCGACAGAACAGCAGCAGCCCTAGCAGGGGTTCAGGAAGGAGCGTTCCTCCAGGCAGTTCTCCTGAACAGGTGTACCAGGTCTGGGTAAGGTCCCAGATGATGGTGCTCCTCAATCACCTGCTGGTCCTGTTTGGACCCATAATGACAGGACGGGTTAACTAATGCAGGATTCAGTAGTCAAGTTTGCACAGTTTGTCTTCTAGGCTGAAAAAGGTCCATGTAGATCCAGCACCTTTTGGA
>NC_139633.1:32805914-32825914 GCF_964638095.1 Poromitra crassiceps
TTGGGAACACTGTTTAAGTGATCTGTTGTTTGATTGTTCTGATTATCTCAAGAGTCATTGCCCTAATTTGCATGGTGCCCACAGGAGTCAAAACTACTGCTGATACTCATTTCTTGTGTTCGTGCTTTCTTGTTTGACACAACTGAACCAATCTGATCGCTCCCCAAATTGTAAATCCCTTCCATCATGCACGTTCAGATCCAACCAGTCCAAAATTGGCCTCACTAGCCCAAATGTTGATATTTCAGCCCTACTTTCTACTTTTGATGATTTCAAATGTTCATGTCAGTATTCCAGACTGATTTGTTATGTATGTCATGGGTTTGAAATATTTGAAGATGTATTTTGGAGGTACCTGTAACTCTGTACTGTTGTAGCTGCAAATCAAATCTACCTGCTTAAATTGAAATTAGCTGAGCTTCACCTGTGAGCATTTATATATATTGAAACTTATGCAAAGCAATATTGCATCTCGCAACAGTTTGACATTTGTCCCGTTTTTGTGCTATTTTTTTTTTGTTTGTGCGTTTTCAAGATGGTATAGTGACCACAAATGGGTACAAAACATCAATTGAGTCAACCGTGTTGGATGTTGGCCAATTTTTTACAACCGTCTCAGTTCCGGTCGTGAAGTCTTTAGGGTTGGGCGCTTGAACCCTCGTGAGAGTGTTTGGGGAGGGGGGTCCCTTTCTCACTGGGACCACATACAAAAAGGAGGTTTGTTTTCACGGTACTGTAAGGCACTTTGGATTAAAAGCATCTACCAAAATGGCAAAACGTCAAGTTGCCCATTTTGAACTCCAGTCAACGGGCTATGCAGTAACGTCTCCATCGATCGCTCTGCTCATGTTTCAGCACGTTTCCTTCTCTAAGACTACAAAGCTCTGCAGAGTTGAGTTCAGTTTTTCTAAGTGTTTTAAAAAGAGATATGCAACCCTGTGTGTTTGTTAGTTTGGCGTTTTCCCCCCGCTGAGAAAATCCTGTTTGAATCTTGACGGAGAGAGTTTCTCCTCTTAAGGTTTCTGTCCTGCTGATGTAGTCGTAAACACTATGAAGGGCTGGGCGCTCGGTGACGGGCTCCTTTCGATCTGGTTCAGCACTGAAACGGGAATCCCAGACAGACCTGTGCCGCCCGACGGGCGGAGAGAGACACGGCCGGGTTCCTGCTAAACATTTATAGACTGCCAAATTCACACCCGCTGCCGGTTTAGGCATACGCACCAAGAGATTGCACCCTCCATTTATTTTCCCATAGACGTTTCGTGAAATGCTTATCGAAATAGTTTTACTTGGTCAAATCAAGCGATTCAGCTATATTTAGAATCGGGAGAGACCATAGAACATTTCACTCGGACCAAAGCGTAAAAAAATAGTGGATTAAGATTTTCTTCTTTTTTTTGGGTCCAAGTTGAATGTCACATCCCAAATTGATCTTGTTTATGCTTCTTAAAAAGTATTGAACGGATTTTCACCCTGTATGTGTTTTATTTTTTAATAAGTCTGGGATTGCCCCGTCGGTGCTTCAGCCCGGTCGTGTGGCGTGAATGCGTCCGGCCCTGAAACTGTCGTCTGGAATGCTTGACCGGCGGACAGACCTTTTCATTCATTCATGTGTATTTGATTGTACAGAGATTTTGTAAATAGTATTAATATGATATATTCTACACCAGCAATCTGTCTGTCGATAAAGTTGTTAAACTGTTCAGAGCCAGGTTTCCCAAAGACGACTCGGCACCGAGACCAGATCCCAGAGCAGACTAGATAGGAGACGAGCCGCATAGAGAGAGTGAAGGTATTTGAAGTGTTTGTTTTAAACTGGTGGTACCAGATTGGCGGCGTTCAGTCAGAAAACGACACTACATTCACATATGATCTCACGAGGAAATCGGTTCCCAGTTCCTCTTGATTGATTTACAGTGTTTCATTCCAAAATAAGATCTCGTCCCATTTTAAACAAGTGACCTACTCAATATCTACCTGATTTACTTTGAAACAAGTCACCTACTCAATATCTACCTGATTTACTTTGAAACAAGTCACCTACTCAATATCTACCAGATTTACTGATACTAGAAATATTGAGCGCTTCGCGTGCTCCTTTCTAGCGTCGCACGCTCGACTGGCAGTGCTCATTTCTACCGTACCTCGTTGGTATGCCCGCGAGGTTGCAGACGCAGCTTGCGCGCTACGCGTGCTCGCCCAGCCTCGGACGGTGTTCTAGCCCTGGGATCTGGTGCTGGTCGATCCCTCCGGATCAGATGTGGTCTGGGATCTGGTGCTGGTCGATCCCTCTGGATCAGATGTGGTCTGGCGGTGACGGTCGGGTCTTGGGAAGCCCAGCGCTGCTCGTCGGTTCAGTGCTGCTGCTGCTGCTTTTAACTCCGGTTTGAAAAATAATGGGTTAAAAAAAATGATATATAAAAAGAGAAAAAGGCTGAGTGCCTCGTGCAATGTGTATGTTCTGAAGTGAAGATTCTTTTTTCTAAAAAGGAATAAAATTTTAAACTGGATGAAATCTGTGTTTTGGGTTTTTTAATCGATGAAAACGATGCAACTCCTGCCATTAGGCGGGAGTTTAGAAGAGCGGAGCTTAAGGTATCCTAAGGGAATGCTTGATTAATTACGTTGAGAAGCCTTAAGTCAGGACATGCTTTCATTTGACTCATCACAGAGCCTAACGCTCTTCCTGCAGACTCTGCCAGTACTTTCCTTCCTCCTGAAAAGCTCATGTTTTCATTCAAAACAAAACCAAGGTGTTTATAAGAGGAAGTGTACATTAAAGGCATTGAACCAAACTCAAACACGTGATCACTCTGCTGTAGGCTACACATTTTTTCCCTAAAATGTATCATCTGAGTTTTTTTCACTGTTGATGGCAAGTCTCCATTTACTGCTCCAAAGAGACACCCAGCCAAGCTTGGAACAGAAGAGGAGTCCTGGTGCTCAACAGTGAGGAACATATAGAAAAAGGTTTTACCTGGGCATGTACCCAAAGTAAGAAGACTGGAGCACTCTTAGTCTGCACGTTCTTTTTATTTAGGGGCTGACTGAACGTTTCGACAGGTGAACTGTCTTCCTCAGAGTCAAGCAGAACAATGAAAAGGGGGAGGTTTAAATACCCTCCTCCCCTGTGATGTCATTGACAGCCATTAAAAAAAAATAGATAAAGGTACATGGTAAAAAAAACACGATTTCAGACGGAAGCCCGTCTTTATTGTCACACGAACACTACAACACATGCATGCGGCCACAACACACACTCATGCTGACGGTGGCCGGTGAAATATGTCCTCTGCATTTGACCCATCCAGGCTTGTCCTTTCCTCCAGGGGGCAGGCCAGGAGCAGTGGTCGCTTTTTCTTTCCAGCGCCCGGGGACCAACTTCAGATGTTGTCGTCACTGGTCGGATGACGATCTTCTGCATGTTTTTAGCGGGGGGTTATGTACAGAGGAACCCCCTGGGGTAGAGAATAAAGTTGTGACATCTGTACAATTTAAGGACATGACATGAATATGTATAAGAAAAATAGATAGAAGTGAGGTTTCCATACCAAATTTGTCTGCTACCAAGAGCAATTCAGCTGGTTCATGAAATCGCTGGGCTGCGTGCCGTGCTGTGGTTGTGGTGTGGGAGATTCCAGCTGTCAAAAGAAGACAAAAGACTTGCTCCTGGCCAATCCCGGCGCTTGACTGCTGCGTAGGCGGGCACAGGGCGTGGTTTTTGCGTAACGCCTCCTTCATGATATCGTTCACCTCCTTCCCTGAAACGTCCTGAATGTTCAAAAACTTCCTGGCAGCATCCAGCACCATCTTGATTCTCTCCGACTTTCCCTCCAGCTCCAGAGCACAGTTGATCACAAACGCAATGAAGGCCACAAAGCCTTTTTTCTCCACACTGATATTTTGACCAGTTCCACTCTTCTGCTCCAATTCATTTTATACTTCCACTTTTTCCTTTCTCTTCATCTCCATGCACTTAACAGCCTCAGCATACGACACTCCTTTCTCCTCTCTGATCCTGCTCACTTCAATCTCCTTAACTCTACGTGGACACTGAGCTGATCCTGTGTTGTGACTCCCCTCACAGTGCAGACATTTTGCCTCATCTTTACATGTCTCCCTCCTGCACTTATCTCCACCACACCGTCCACATCTCCTTTGTCCTCTGCACACTGCAGCAGCATGACCGTACTCCTGACAAGAATAACACCTGAGAGGAGCCCTCTCATACTCCCTCACCCTATAGCTGACACTATCCAGCTATGGGGGGGGGGGGGGGGGGGGGGGGGGGGGGCTTTTCAAAGACTCAAAGTCGCTTTACAGAACACATGGCAAACACTTAGATTAAGATTAGAAACATTATTACTAGTTTGAAAAGTAATAAAGGCACACTTCAATGTTATACAATACATAAACATTTGTTGTTATATGTAAAGGAATTACCAGCAAGACAAACAACACAAAGGGTGCCATAGCAACCAGAGAGCAGCGGCAGCTAAACGCGCCAGCGTTCACTCAACCAGAAACAGGGCCAACCTCTGAACATAAAACATAACAGAGACAGACATAAAACATGGACAGACAACAAAAAGGGGGCGGGGGGGTTCCGGGGGGGGGTTGGCCATAGCAACATTGTACATTTGACATTACGTCATTTGACAGACGCTTTTATCCAAAGCGACTTACAATAACACATTTTTGTCAGCAATAGAGCAATCAACTATGCAGCAGTCTATGACAACTACAACTTTTGAAGGAAATAGTGGTAAAGTTTAGTTTACTACTAGTTTAGTGTACATATATGCATTATGTATTATATGGACATATATGACAATTAACTTTTTATCCTTATGTATACTATATAGACGGTATGTCTAATAAATATAAAACCATGGATAACTAAGCACATAATATGCTTTTAGCATAGGGATATATGTTCACATGTAATAATAACCATATATTCATTGCTTATATGTACATGTAGCCATATGTAAGAACAACCCTATGTCCCTTGCTTATATGTACATAATGTTAACATGTATGAGAATAACATAATTTATAACATAATTTTAACATAATAATAACATAATTTTATAAACATATAAGGTTGCTTATTTGTACATAATATGTAGTCATGTGTAAGAATAACCCTATATGTTCATTACTCACATTACCATGATGAGGACATGTATGAGAATACTCATATTATGTTAATTGCTTATATGAACATATATGTTGTTTATATTAGGATCACATACAGTATATGTGATATGTTATATATATATAGATATAGATATAGATATATATATGTTCCTGACATATATTACATATATCTTGGATTGTATGTCAAATATATATGGTGACATATTGTTAACTTGTGTTGGATATAGGTACATATATATTGCCTTTCCGTATGGGTTTATCTGTTATCAGGACCATCGCAGCAAGTGCAACGTCCAATTTCTAGATCACAAAAAGTACAAGCAACCTAGTAGCTCAAAGGTCAGAGAGACATCCTGCAAAATAGCCTACATGTACATGTACATATACTGCACATCCGTTTTATATGTTTTTTTTACCAGCATTATTATTGTTGCTTCTTATTGGGGTTTTGACTGTAAAGCACTTCCAGTGGGCCACGACCCAGTGGTTGAGAAACACTGTTGTAGAATAACCTAATTGTGGTCATGTTAAACAAGAACTTCTTCTATTAAACATTATGTATTTCAGACATGGACTGCAGTTCAAATTGCTTTATATACACAGCATACAACAAAATTGCGAGAAACACTACAGAATTTAAGCGACCTTGGGTTCTGTGAAAGGTGCTATATAAATCCACAACATTCTTATTATAAAAGGAATCCATTCTGATTAGCGGAACATAGCCTACGCTAAAACATTTAAAACACAAGTAACCATACATACAGGGGAGATTTTCAAGTGTTCCCCAATTTTAAACACTAAAGGGTGCATGAAAGAAAGGAAAAAGGGAAAAACACAAGAGAAACAGTGGACACAAGTATCTCCTTTTGCCTGACGCGGCTGGATCTGCCAGTGTTTCGTCATTAAGAAGGTGTTAAGAATGCCCCAGACCCTTCTTACAAAACCTTCTTAACGAAAGATCATCTTAGCGCTAAGAAGCTTTTGGGAAACGCAGCCTTCTTAACGAAAGATAATTTTAGGCTAAGAAGCAATCGGGAAAAGTGTTGGCTTCGTTGCCTTAAGACGGGTCAAAGAAGCTTCTTAGCGCTAAGCTGCTTTTGGGAAACGCATGCCTTCGTAACGAAAGATCATCTTAGGCTAAGAAGCAATTGGGAAACGCGTTTGCTTCTTAAGGGGGCATTAAGAAGGGTTAAAGAAGCTTCTTAGTGCTAAGAAGCTTTTGGGAAACCCAGCCAATACAATTATCTCAACCTTAAAAGGTTACATATAGGTACCAAAAAGCCATAAATTCACATCAAAGAACAAAGAAAAACAACAATTATAATTCAAGTTTAAACAGTAAGTGTGCAGCTGCAGCATTTATTAAAAAAAGAAAATTTTTACTTTTCAACTGAGCATGCAGACAATTAAAATAAGGGTGCAATGCATGCTTTTGCACCCCCATAGAACCGGGCCTGGTTATAACATTTCATAATGTGATAGAAGGTAAAGGAGGAGTTTGGAGGGGATGTTGTGCGAGACAAATCAGTTGTGTGTGTGTATGACCCCCCCCCCCCCCTGTTCTCAATATGTGCACATACTGAGAACAGCCTTTTACATGCAAACATTAGGGAGCTATAGGCAGTGGGGAGGAGGGGGTGGAGGCATTCACACTTAAATAATTAACATTAACAACAGTGGAAGAAGTGTGAAAAGTGAATGTCAATGTGTTGTGTTAATGTCACCAACACCCCCCCCCCACACACACACACACACACACACACACACACGCGCGCACGGACGCACGCACGCACACACACACACACACACACACACACACACACACACACACACACACACACACACAACACACACACACACACACACACACACACACACAGAGAGTTAGAAGATTGCGGTCCGGGATGGTGCAGCACAGCAGCCTATATACTGCTGAGACTGTGCCCTTCCCGACAGCAGCTCTCATTAATTTAGCTTCCAAGTCTCTCTTGTTTCCAATGTCCATACTCTTAGAGAGTAGTGACTTTATGAGATTGTATTTGCAGATATGATAAAAAATTCAGAGTCTTTCAGCCCAAATTCAGATTTCAATTCATTAAAAGAGACCACTTTTCCATTACTCAGACACTTGCCCCACATGTTTGATGTTGTGCTGTTGCCATACACTGTTTTTAAGGGTTTCACCACCCGCAGTGAATAAAGGGTTATTCCATAATGGACATGACGGTAGAGAATTTCCACAATGAAAGTCAAAAGTTTCTGCAATATTTTCACCATTTCACATGAGAATTCAAACAGTGGGTTATTCATTCTGGGAGTGATCTTTGGATTGTACCATACAATTGATAGGGGTCCTTGTTATGTTCTTCTAGGATTTGCTCCTCAAGCCATTCCCAACCACCAATCTGTCTCACACCATTATAAGCCCACTGCAAGGGGCTTGGATTTCAGAATCAGAAAGACTTTAATGATCCCCGGGGGGAAATTGGGAATCATGATCAATTTGATCATGTTAGTAATATGTCATCGGCGAACAGGCTGGCCTTGAATTCATAGTCACCAATAGGAATACCAGTTATCTCTTTTTGGGCCCGTATGGCGCAGGCAAGTGGTTCGAATGCAAGAATAAAAAATGATGGCGATGCCGGACACCCTTGGCGCGTAGACCGATAAAGATGGAATGGACTGGACCTCATAGCATTGGTTCTAACTGTCGCTACTGGTTCCTGGTAGAGTGCCTTTATCCATTTCATAAAAACCGGTCCAAATCCGTACTTGGGAAGTGCACAGAACAAGTGTTTCCACTCCACTCGATCAAAGGCTTTCTCAGCTGCTATCGCTGGATGCTGAGAAGCCCCCGCCTTTGTCATGACGTGCAGCAGCCTCCTCATATTATTTGAGGCCAAGCGACTTTGTATCAAGCCTGCCTGGTCAACATGCACCAGAGAGCTCCGGGGTTAATTTCATATGAGCGGTGCCTCTGGGGTTAATGTGGTATGAGCTGGCGCCTCGGGGGTTAATGTCATATAAGCTGGCACCTCGGGTTAATTTCATATGTGCGGTGCGTCGGGGTTAATGTTGTACGAGCTGGTACGTCGGGGGTTAATGTCATATGAGTTGGCATCTCTGGGGTGTTGTACGAGCTGGAGCCTCGGCGGTAAATGTGGTATGAGCTGGTGCCTCGGGGGTTAATGTCATATGAGGTGCCTCGCGGGTTAATGTATAAGGGTTAGGGGGTTAATGCCGTATGAGCTGGCAACCTTGGGAGTTAATGTGGGTGGTGTGGGTGTCTGTGTGGGTGGGGGTGGTATTGGTCCGATGTCACAACGATGACATTAGGCCTGCCTGTGATGCGCTCCCCCTTATTGTATGTTTCTCAATCCTAACATTGTTCTCTCTGCTCCACTTAGTTGTTCTGCCCTGGTTGCTAAGGCCTGGTTGCTAAGCTGATCCCACTCTGCTGCTCATGCCTGGCTCAGCTGATCCTCCTCTCCATTCCAGTGGCATTGCTTATGCCTGGACTCAGCTGATCCTCATCTGTTAATCATAGAGCTCATTCATAAATAGTGGCAGCTTCAGTCATTCTCTCCCCCGCCTCTCAGCTCAACACCTCAACATGCTGGTGGCAGCAGCATGTGCCTGGTTTGTTTTGATACTTTGATTTACTTTCTTTGATTTATCCTTTCTTTACTTTGGGAAAGGTGGGTATGGTGGTTACGTTTTCGTGGCTTTGTTTATGCAGTTTAGTTGGTTATGTTTTGTAGTTTAGGGTGGTGCCTGGTCCGTCGGCCAGTGTGGGCCCGCTCTTTTGCTTTGTTTGGCTGTCCCACCTGACCCCTTTGTTATTTTGGTTTTGTTCTAGAGAGCTAAAACTTTGAGTTGGAAAAATAAAGACTCTCTTTTTTGCAAACTTGTTCTTTGATTCCTTCTTTATGTTATTGGTCTCCAAGCGAGCCTTTTCAAAGGTGGCCGTAACACTGCCCAGTAATGTAACTCATACCTCAACTCAACCTGAGCATTCTGGTGAGTTACCCCCTTTTTGCATTGCAGGGCAGAGCATTCAGAGTGCAGTCAAACCAAACCAAACAACCGTAACTGATGTTACCTCACTCTTGCTTGGCTTTTCTAGGGCTTTTGGAAGTTACTGTAAATATGACCCCCTATTTTCTCCCAAAAAACAACACAATTGACTCCAGATATTTTTCCACATGATAAAGCAGATCTTCAATGTTCCAAAAATGACAAACTCATTTTTGATAGAAATTGAGTTACCCCCTTTTAGCTTTGCAGGGCAGTGTAGTTACTCATTTGCAAATGATCCTTGCCTGGTTTTGGACTTAGTGAAATAGTTGCTTGGCGCATGGTTGGTGGCATGGATTGATGAGTTATATCATTAAACGGCAACTTAAGAAGTGGTGTAAGAGTGTCCTGAAAACACTTATCAAATTCAATTAGCCATCATCTCCTGCTGTTCTACCTGTTGCACCAGATTTAATGGCTGATTTGATTTCAGTTTCCAGTGTCTCCAATGAGTCTCTTTCATCTTCACAGAGGGTTGGCAAATGTAAATGTATATCTCTAAAAAAGTTTACCGTTTCCTTTTCATTCGAACAACATTCTGATTTATACAATGTGCTATGAAACTTTGTGAATGCTTGATTAATTTGGACTTGCTCACAGACCAAAGATCCATCTTCATCCTTTATGCTGGAGCAAATGGCATTGTTCTTATGGCTGACAATGCATTTTTAAGTTGTAAACTTAACACATTGACTGCCAGCCGTTTTTTTTTGCTGTAGATAGCTTCTGCCAGGTTTTTTTTTGAGGATTCTAGGCTCATTTTACAAGAGCCGAGGTTTCTCTTCTGTTATGACTTCGTGAACACCAATCATCTAAAAATAACTAATAGAATGTGTGCTTTCTCTGTCTAAAAGAGTTAGTTTGTAGAGTTAGTAGTTATGTAAGCATTAGCAGTTGAATACAGCATGGTTTCAGCATCAGAAAAAATATTCAGAGATAAACGGCTTTTTGTGAAATTCGATAGAACAGTCACTTTAACCATTCATTTTTGGCATCAGTAAGACCTAAACAATAGTTTTGAACAGTAATTTCCTCCATAACAGCAGTAAACTTCCCTCTGCTCAACTCCTCCCTCCGTGGGCGTTCTTCTTGGCTGCAGCGCCATGTCACAAGCACTTTCCTACCTGTGCAAATGCACTTTCTCATACTCTCGACCTCTCAAATAAATTTCTGAATAGAAATTAAATTACTCTAAATTATAGCGAAAAAGAAACAAAAAAGAATGGGTTGAAAATCCCATTCTAAAAGCATTTTATGGCTGTTTCCAATTTGGTGTCGGACTAGGGGGCAGTCCCCGCTTGTCACCAGTCTCATTGCTTTGCTGCTGCTGTGCGGGTGTGAGCCTGTCTGTGCGGCCGCTCTTTGAGGAAGTCTGGTTGGACTCGCTCGCTTCTTGGAGTTTTGGTTGAGGGCTTTGATGAAGCTTTTGCGATTCTGGTCATATTTATGCTGCGTGTTTCAAAGTGTGTCCCACCCGCAATCCACTATGCAAATCTGCAATCCCGCACCGCCAGCAATCAGCGCGAAAACGAAAGCGCCTTCGCCAATCCACCTTCATGAGAATGGCTTCAGTCACACTGCTTTTTGCTTGCCTTCCTCTAGTCAGGAAAGCACTGTCACCACTTAGTGGGTCGGTGGAATGGGTTGTACACGTTGTACACGTCCAATACCTATATAAGAGATGTAAAAGGGTTAAATGCACATCCCACCGTCAAAAAAAGAAAAATCGATTTTTTTGACGAGTCAACTCGTCGCTGGCAGTGAACAGCTGGATTGTGTTTGACGACTCAACTCGTTGTTGGCAATGAACGTGTTAAAGAAAGAAATCGTTATTTTTTGACAATTGGTTTATGAATGGTATTGTACGGGTGAGTCTACTTTTCAATCAGGAGGGAAAGCTTTTTGGCTACCAAGAATGTCTCAGTCATTTTCAGTGTTGGGCAAGTTACTTTCAAAATGTAATATACTACATATTACTAGTTACTTTCATTTGAAAGTAATACGTTACTTTACAATATTACTTTCTGTGTAGAGTAACTCGTTACTTATTACACTACTTTTTATGCCTCTGGTGTTATTGTGCTTTATAAGGGTTATGCCTCTGGTGTTATCATGCTTTATAAGGGTTATGCCTCTGGTGTTATTGTGCTTTATAAGGGTTATGCCTCTGGTGTTATTGTGCTTTATAAGGGTTATGCCTCTGGTGTTATTGTGCTTTATAAGGGTTATGCCTCTGGTGTTATAATGCTTTATAAGGGTTATGCCTCTGGTGTTATAATGCTTTATAAGGGTTATGCCTCTGGTGTTATAATGCTTTATAAGGGTTATGCCTCTGGTGTTATCATGCTTTATAAGGGTTATGCCTCTGGTGTTATAATGCTTTATAAGGGTTATGCCTCTGGTGTTATAATGCTTTATAAGGGTTATGCCTCTGGTGTTATAATGCTTTATAAGGGTTATGCCTCTGGTGTTATAATGCTTTATAAGGGTTATGCCTCTGGTGTTATCATACTTTATAAGGGTTATGCCTCTGGTGTTATCATACTTTATAAGGGTTATGCCTCTGGTGTTATCATGCTTTATAAGGGTTATGCCTCTGGTGTTATCATACTTTATAAGGGTTATGCCTCTGGTGTTATCATACTTTATAAGGGTTATGCCTCTGGTGTTATCATACTTTATAAGGGTTATGCCTCTGGTGTTATCATACTTTATAAGGGTTATGCCTCTGGTGTTATCATGCTTTATAAGGGTTATGCCTCTGGTGTTATAATGCTTTATAAGGGTTATGCCTCTGGTGTTATCATGCTTTATAAGGGTTATGCCTCTGGTGTTATAATGCTTTATAAGGGTTATGCCTCTGGTGTTATCATGCTTTATAAGGGTTATGCCTCTGGTGTTATAATGCTTTATAAGGGTTATGCCTCTGGTGTTATCATGCTTTATAAGGGTTATGCCTCTGGTGTTATTGTGCTTTATAAGGGTTATGCCTCTGGTGTTATAATGCTTTATAAGGGTTATGCCTCTGGTGTTATCATGCTTTATAAGGGTTATGCCTCTGGTGTTATAATGCTTTATAAGGGTTATGCCTCTGGTGTTATCATGCTTTATAAGGGTTATGCCTCTGGTGTTATCATGCTTTATAAGGGTTATGCCTCTGGTGTTATCATGCTTTATAAGGGTTATCCCTCTGGTGTTATCATGCTTTATAAGGGTTATGCCTCTGGTGTTATCATGCTTTATAAGGGTTATGCCTTTCCTTCTTCTGATGCGACACCTTCACTTGATCCAGTTGGGACACCTATTGGAAAATGATATTGTCAGGCTGGTTCCTGTAAAATAATAGAAACATACACACCTTGTTTTCATCTGATTGTGTCTCTGTACCCAATTTGGCTATGATCACTCCAGGGATGTATTACCTACCGGGCCTACCGGGCCCAGGCCCAGGGGCCCAAGAGCTCATGGGGCCCATAACCCAGAGCCTCTTCACAGGGCCACCGCATCTCTTGCCCAGGCCTGGGACGAACTGATCCCTTAGGGCAGTGATTCCCAACCAGGCGTACGTGTACCCCATAGGGGTACTTGAACATCTTGCAGGGGGTACTTGAACATCTTGCAGGGGGTACTACTTGGAAAGATTTGGGATTACAATTTATTTCCCAAATGATGGGGGGGGGGGGGGTAATTTCAAAAGTAATTTCATAAGCCCAAAATGGCAACTAGTTCCGACTGGTGTCAACTGTTACATGACTGATAAATGGCTCTAAAACGTCCAGTTGCTGTCGCTCCAGATTCAGGTTTAGAGGAGCCTGGTTACAAAAGGAAAAAGGACACCAGCAGTTCAGTGACAAATATATTTTGCATGGATTTACTTGTACGTCTGCATATGACACTAAAAGTTATAGAACACATTTAGGACCATCATCAACAGGCATGAGTGAGGGGGCACTAGTGGCAAAACAGCTCAAAGGGTACATGAGACTAAAAAGGTTGGGAACCACTGCCCTTACACCACTGATATGCTATTCAAAATAGTCTAGTCTAGAGGAGGATAAAAACCCGCCTATCTTGTCTCGTATACTTTGTATCTCTCTTCCACTCTTTTCCTCGTTATCTCTCTCATGCTTAAAGTCCTACATTCCCACATCGCCCTGCTGTAAATGACCCATGTTTAATAAATCTTTGAAAGCTGTGGTGCAAAAGAAAAGGTGAGAGGAGGTAGGAAGGGTGGTAGCAAAGGCAAGTATGAATGAACAGGGAGTTTCAAGCAGAACTAGGGTTGAATCAAAAAAGAGGAAGGGTGGATGAGAAGAAGTAACAAAGAAAGGAGATCGTTTGATAAGTGAGTTGTGACACTTTGGGGGCTCTTCTTCCTCTATCTGCTTCTCATCATCTTCAGGATATTATGACACACAGCCTGCCTGCACGCACAGATAAGATAGCACATGGACACACACACACACACACACACACGCACGCACGCACGCACACACACACACACACACACGCACGCACACACACACACACACACACACACACACACACACACACACACACACATTTGAAATATTTATTTATGTCCACATAAATACAAGTATGCAAAGGACATAAACAGTAATAGTGCAGTCAAATGCTGGGAGTCAGTCAGTTACATGAGTGCCCAGACGGCAACCACAATAATGCATACACATAAGAAACACACAGGATGATAACATGGCAGGTTGATATATACAGTTATACTGTAATGCAAGATAACGGTCAGTATCCACTTCATGGGTACAAAAAGCAGCTCCTCCTCCATATTGAGCGGCTGCCGATAATAGTAGATATTGAACAATACCTTGCTAACTGCTTGGCCCTTCTCTTTGGGAGAGCAGCCATCTGAAGGCCTCTCACAACCAGCTGATGTACGTGACCCAGGCTGCCAAATATGAAAACCAAAAGTTTACACCTGTAGCCCAGCTGTGAAATGGTCTGTTCTAGCTGTTGGTATTTCATCATATTGGTTAGAAAGGCCTCCTCTAGGCTGTGGTCAAAGGTACAGCCAACCTCTAGAACAAACACCTCTCTACGATTTTCATTGACAACAACAACATCAGGAGTGTTAGCTGGAATATTCGAGAACACATCTGAATTGTCACTACACAGACTGAACATCCTCGGCTTCACAATAGAATGTTTAAAAAGCGATATTGAAGACTCGAAAATAGAAGAGATATATTTTGATATCAGATCCACTAATATGTCATGCCTACAAAGCCCTGTGTATGCATGGCAACCATTTAAGATGTGAGCCATGGTTTCAGTTATCTGTTCATGACCATGATGTATACAGTGAGGAGCATGACTGTCAGGAAGCCAGATGGAAAGATTGAGCTTGCTTGGTAAAACCTCCAGTCTTGCTTTTAGAGTGAAGATGACAATGCTCTCATCCAGAGCGACACTTTTAAACACTGCATGAGAAACAGAGTGATCTGCTGCAGGGATACATGCAAGTTTCCCTTGGAGTTTTAACTCAGTCCAGTGTTGTCGTTGTCTTTGTTGTTGCGCCCTCATGAGGTGACCTCTGGCATTCGTTAGAGGGAGATGATGATCTACTCCACAGATATTCACGGTTGCTCTCACAGAGATACTGGGGTCAGATATAACCTCTTCAGAGACATTCACTGCCTCTGAGTTAGGCCCCACCCACTCCAGGGCAACTTCACACCAGCCACATAAGTCATTCAGGTCAGGCCAGTCAGACCACGCGCCAAAGCCAGGGGAGCGACTGTCCAGCTTCCCGTTGGGTTTCCTCTTGAATCCAAGGAAGTTAGGATCCGACCCACGTGCCGAAGACAACTGGCCAGGTGAGCTAATGTCTCTCATTTGATAGCAGCCTGTTCTTATTACATGTTACAGAGTCACTGGTGATAGTTAACCCCTAGACAAGAGCATGGTTACTGTTATTGATCAAACTAACCCTGACTGTAACAGCTGTGATTAGGCTCTCTGTATTTGTTGGCATTTGTTTAGTGTTCATTGCTTACATACCTAAACTAACAAGTGATGAAGGCACCCAAATAATGTCAGTTAGAAGTGACGTCATCGACAGAACAGCCGTTGGTACTTTTCCATACTTGATCTGGAAAGGATCCATCATGGTCACATATTTTCTGTCTCTCATCGGCCCGGCAAAGAAAAGACCACCTAATAAAACAAAGACAGATTTGTATTCTGTTAACAAGATAGATCGCCTACAGCTATTATTGTGACCACATTTATTGAACCATACATAGTTACTGTTTATTTTCTTGTCATATAGGAAAGAAGGAATCAGTGATGATGTTACAATATCTCCTTTTGGTGAGTGAGTCCATCATAACCACTGGTAACCAATTCCCAAACTCTCTGTGACAGGCATGTATAATAGAATAGACTAGAATCAATTTTAATATAATATCATATCATATCATACCATATCATATAATATCATATAATATCATATCATATAATATAAAATAAAATAATATAATATAATAAATATTATTTCTCTGATGATGTTGACAGACTTACAGAGAATAAATCCTAATAGAGTTCCTGCAAGCCAGTTGGACATCCAAATTAGGCCTGAATTGGGGCTGTAAACCACTTCTGCCAATAATGAAGCCCCCTCCAATCCAGACTCAGACTCAGACTCAAACTTCAAACACCATCGTGAAGTTTGCAGACGACACAGCAGTCGTGGGGCTGATCTCGGGGGGCGACGAGACGGCCTACAGAGAGGAGGTGAGGGTCCTGGAACAATGGTGCCAGGACAACCACCTCTCTCTGAACGTCTCCAAGACCAAGGAGATCATTGTGGACTACAGGAGAGGGGGGGGCACACACCCCCCAATCACCATCAACGGCACAGTGGTGGAAAGGGTGGACAGCTTCAAGTACCTGGGAGTCAACATCCACCAGGACCTGACCTGGGCCGGCCACACCGCCACTGTTGTCAAAAAGGCCCAACAGCGAATACACGGACTCAGGCGCCTGAAGAAGTTTGGGCTAAGGAAAGAAATCCTCAGGGACTTCTACAGAGGCACCATTGAAAGCCTGCTGACTGGCTGCTTCACCGCCTGGTACGGGAACTGTACCACCATGGACCGCAGGGCGCTACGGAGGGTGAGGCGCGCGGCCCAGCACGTAACAGGAGACGAGTTGCCAGAACTGCACGAACTGTATAACCAGCGGTGCCTCAGGAGGTCCCTGAAGATCATCAAAGACACAAACCATCCCCACAACAGCCTGTTCTCCCGGCTACCCTCAGGGAGGAGATACAGGGTTCCAAAAACACGCACAAATCGCTTGAGGAACAGTTTCTTCCCGCAGGCCACGAGACTCCTAAATATGCACAAATAGTGCAGTAGTCGTACCGCAGTACCGTACTGCAGCTGCTACTATTACGGATGCCTAACGTTTAATTGTAAATTTAAGTGTATGTTTAATAAGGTGCCTAACGTTTAATTGTAAATTTAAGTGTATGTTTAATAAGGTACATGCTATTTGCACATGTATGTATAAAACGTCGAATTTGGAATGTCTGAACACGTCTAACGTATGCACATGACATGTGCACCTATGTGCAATGAATATGCCACTGTCGTATAAGCCACCGACTTGTCTTATTGCTTATAAGATGCCTATTTCTTATTGCCTTATTGCTGTCTTATTGCTTATTGATGCCTATTTCTTATTGCCTATTACTTATTGCTGTTGCCTATTTGTACTATGTCGTAAACGGAGTCCACTGCACAAGAATTTCACACGTGGTACTTGTACCATGGAGTGACAATAAAAATCTTGAATCTTGAATCTTTAATCTTGAATCTTGAATCCAAGTAGCTGGGGGATGAACACACACACACACACACACACACACACACACACACACACAGACACACACACACACACACACACACACAGTACGCCTCAAGAGTCTCCATATCATAGTTCCAGTTGGCTATATGTCTCACCCTGGCACACAACCAGGCAGTAAGATAAATCAACCCAGAAACTGTGTCTGACTGTCTTAATGGTCACCTTGTATACAATAGTGACAAGGCATTGTGGAAGTCAAAGGGTTAAATAAGATTGCTTTATGTAGGGGAGAGCAGAGCATGTGGTCACACTTTTCACTCATTGGTGTATTTCTCACTAGTGTCTTACTACTGAGAAACGATATTTTTCGGGAACACTTTATAATAACTGTACGCTACGAAACACTAAATAGGCTACTTGGTTATTCAGTATACTGATGCGCACATTCATTTCTTTACTTTGAGTCTCTTTTAGTCCAGCACACGTTTTTCAACTGGTGAGAGGATGTGTGGGGATGTTACAGTATTTAGGGCCAACCCTATATTTTTGACAAAATGTTCCATAAGTTTATGGACAATTAGAGGGTTATTGTGCTTTTGATACTTGTTATTGTGCTGTTGGCTTTGAGTGTTCAGGTGACTGTGCTGTAAATCCTGTTGAGATGCAGGTGAGTGTATGTCTTAGTTATTATTCTGGCCTTAATTGTGCGTATGTGCACTGTGAGGGGGGCCCTTTATGTATCCAGGCCCAGGGGCCCGTCAGGTCATAATCCACCTATGGATCACCCCATTCAATCAGTAGGCATGTCATCAGCCCCATTCATATTGGTGGCCAGTAGGGACCTACTGGCCTGCTAGTAGGTGGAGAAGGCTGTTATCAAACAACTTTAATTTAAGGCAAATACAACTTGGTTAGGGTTAGGGGTAGGGTTAGGGTTAGGATTAAATAACAAAAAGTGTTAACATATAATTTACAGGTGAAATGTAGAAACATGGCTGATCACTAATTGCTGATTACTAATTGCAGCCTTCTGCACCTACTAGCAGGTAAATAGGCCCCTACTGGCTGATATGAATGGAGTGATAACACGCTGATAACACTGATCGAATGGGGTGATTAATAGCTTCTTGGAATAAGCTCGTTCAGAATCAGTACATTTGTGCTTTGCTTGAAGGATGTATTGTTTGGTTTTTGGTGTTTGAAATTACAAGAGATACTGTAAGTAGAAAATGTTTTTTCTCTCCTTTGTAATCTCATCATATTGCTGGCAAAGTTTTATATCTATAAATGTAAGGTGTTAAAAACAAACCCCTCTTTTTGTACCTTTAAAAAGGAAGCAGAGTCCTACATTATATAGAACATTATCTACCTCACAATAGTAAAGCTGTGAAAACTATTGCTATATGCTATAATTTACTGCACTATTTTCATTTTTGTTGTTGTTGTCAGGTTTTTTCTGTAATCTCTGGCGTTGTATATTTGTGTTGCTTGTTACTCTTTGTATTGTTGTTGTTGTTCATTTAAAAAAGTGAACTGTGAAGGCCTAAAAATGTAAAATATCACTGTAGTGCCCCCCGTGGGCGGATTAAAAGAATGCACCCCTGAAAAGTGTTATGGCAAATTTTGGAGGCGATCGGAGCCTTGCAATTCCAAACAAAGTCATTTCTTTTACAGTATTGGTTTTTTTCTACTTTCTTTATGCTTTTTTCTTTTTCAATCTAGGATTGTTCTTTATTATGTTTAATTCAATTCAATTCAGTTTTATTTATAGTGTAAAATCACCATGAGACATGGTCCCAAAACACTTTACAGTTAAAGAAGACGAAACAGTACAATACATGATACAGTGCATGATCAGGTTGAAAGACAGTAAAAGCAGACAGTAAAGTGGCTTATGGGAGCTACAGTAAGAACAATAAGTTAAAGTTTTTAAAAAAAAGTGTTAAAACACAGGTAATAAATCAATCACAATGATACAAATACTAGTAAAATAAAATAAAGTGCACTATCAAATAATATCATATGTTCAGTATTACTCAAACATCCCCAGGCGCCTCCATCATATCTGCCACATCTGTCCTGTCTAGATCACAAATGAAAGGACCCCAAAAGTCATCAAATAGTCTCTGTTTACCCCGGATGGCATATGTGATTTTCTCTAAGGGCAGAGTTGTGCTTAATTCAGAAATCCTTATACCTATATACCCGGCCTACCAAACTGTTTCCATGTTACAGCAAGAACTCTTTTGGCCAAGAGTAAACCTGTGTCTAAAAGCCTGTTCTGTCTCCCTCTGATGTTGTAATGAATTGGGTATAATCCTAGTATGAAGAGCTTTGGGTCTAGAGGTATTTGTATGGACAATCCTGCACATTCCCTGACCGTGTCCCAAAACATTTTGATTTGGCTACACTGCCAAAGACTTGTGTTGGCTTTTTTATATTTTAAGTTTTTTTTTTTTTTTTATCATTATGAATAATATGACTATGTTATTTTGTATTTTGTATTTTTGTAATCTTATCTTAGCATGTGTGTTATTGATTTATATTGTAAAGCACTTTGAAAGTGTAAAGTGTATATGCTGACTGTATTATACTAATGAGCACAACAGATAACTACACTAGAGTCCCTAGCTATATTATAATACCACAGCTGACTTTCAGGCCCTAATGGAATATTATAGAAATATTATCGCCATATCATTAAAAACATGAGTCCCATAAGTTTGTTCTTAATTTGCTGTTGTTTTGCTCTACATATGAACAGATGTAGGCTACTTTTTTCTTTATCAGGTTTTTTATAAATATGTATTTTATTTACTCACTACTAGCCACATTATATAATATATAATAATATGTATAACAATATTGATCATAGGATTAGAGTGCACCATATGACACAAGTTCCA